>NW_004949096.1:29803191-29825954 GCF_000317375.1 Microtus ochrogaster
AAAAAAAAAAAAAAAAAGATTAATAAACTAATTAGAGCTAGCTTTTGTTTCTTATTTTCCCTTAATTTATAAGTTCTTTAGGTCATTTTTACTTGTCTTTCTCTTTTTCTTCTTATTTAAATATTAAGATATACTAACTTGAACACTAAACAAATTATGTATATGTGGAAAATTATGTAGTATTCAGGACTTTTGTTTATTTATTTTTATTTTATGTGCAATGGTATTTTCTCACGGGTGCCAGAATTACAGACAGTTGTGAGCTGTCAGGTGGGTGCTGGGAATTAAACCTGGGTCAGTGCTTTTAACTACTGAGCCGCTCTCTGTCCAGCCTCTCATGTAGTATTTCAATGCATGTATGAGTTGTATGATTTTTTTTTCTTACATATTTGGGTGTTATGCCTGCATGTATATCTGTATCACATGCCCGCCCGCCTGGTGTCCTCGGAGGCCAGACAAGGGTACTAGAGTCCCTGGAACTGGGGTTATGGATGGTTGTGAGCCACCTTGTGGTTGCTGGGAATCAAACCCAAATCCACTGGAAGACCAGCAGTACTCTTAACTGCTAATCTATCTCTCCAGTCCTTTAAAAAAAGGGGGGGGGGATTTTGCTCCATAAACAAGATTGGCCTGGAACTTGGTGAACATTTTCCTGCTACAGCCTCCCAGTTCTGGAATGACAAGCAGGTCTTTTTTTTTACTTTTTTACTTTTCATAAATCGTGATCAAGAAGGGCAGGTGGTGGTAATGCGCGCCTTTAAGCCTTTAATCCAAGCACCCTCAAGACAGAGGCAGGTAGGTCTCTGAGTTCAAAGCCAGTCTGGTCTATAGAGCAAGTTCCAGGACAGCTAGAACTACACAGAGAAACCCTGTCTCAAAACAAAACAAAACAAAAAGTTGATACAAAATTCACACAAACAGCATTGTAGATATTTTAAAATGATATCCAATCCAGTGGTTTTTAATTTCACAGTTGTATATGCAGCTGTTACCATTAATTTCAATGCACAGTTTTATCTTGCATAGGTTTTTGTTTTGTTTCTCTCTGTTTAACTATCTTAAGGGTTAACTGAACTTGGGTTCACTGTAATGAACTTAAGTGTTTTTGTTTGTTTTTGTTCTAATCTCATCACAGCACCTCTGGAAGCTAATGGTCGAGGAGTCAGACTTACTGGGTCAGCTGAAGGTAATAACTCTTGAGGTGATTGTGAAAAGCACTCTTGCCTAGACTTCTGTGGTAGGCTCACTTGTTTACGCAGGTGAGAAATCATATGTGATGCCACAGAGCTTCTGTACTCCATAAACATTCACATTCACTTGCCTCTGTTGTGCTCTGAATGCCATCAAACACAGAGTCCTCCCGCAAGGCTGCCTGTATACTTCTTTCTAAATACCAAGCCCGTGTCCTTCAGACTGATAGCATCTGTCTGATTCTTTCTGGTAGTAAGGGCCTCTGGGCTCTGATTTACTCAGTTGTATATTGAAATTCTTTCCTCAGATCATTAAAGACTTTTACCTTCTGGGACGAGGAGAACTGTTCCAGGCCTTCATTGACACAGCTCAACACATGTTAAAAACACCACCCACTGCAGTGACAGAGCATGGTAATTGTCCCGTGGCCCTGAGAATAACAGCTTGCTCAAGTTACAGGGTGTTTCTTGGCTGATGTTGTGTGCTGTATGTTTGCCTGCACAGGCCAGAAGAGCAGGAACTTGAGTCACAAGCATTTGTGAGCTACATGTGGGCGTGTGGAAGAGAACCTGGGTCCTCTGCAGAAGTAGCCAGTGCTCTTAACTGCCAGTGCTCTAGCCACCTCAACCTAACCTGGGAAAGTCTAGTTAGAACTAAAGCTCTAGTTCTGAAACTGGGTCTCAGAACAAGTAAAAGAACGGTCTTCAGTACTGTTAAGACTTTGCTCCTGGGGCTGGAGAAATGGCTCAGAGGTTAAGAGCATTGCCTGCTCTTCCAAAGTTCCTGAGTTCAATTCCCAGCAACCACATGGTGGCTCACTACCATCTGTAATGGAGTTTGTGCCCTCTTCTGGCCTGCAGGCAGACACACAGACAGAATATTGTATACACAATAAATAAATATTTAAAAAAAAAGAAAAAAGACTTTGCTCCTTACCTTTGTTGAACACCCCCACCCCCATCTGTAACAGCCCAGCCTGGTCTGTAGCAGCAAATTAAAGAAGTCTAGTGAAGTGCTTTATTTTAATTGGCCCTCCCCAGGTCACATGGCGATCATTGTAACAATGAAGAAGTGAGGCCTTAGTTAATGGCTGCCTCCTTCCAGACACAAGAGAATGTAGGAAGAATCCAAGCCAAGAAAAAAGAAATAGGAGGGAAAATGGAGACTAGTGTTTTATAGTTTAATGAGACAATAGATATCTACTGTACCTTTTGTTACAGATATCAGAAAAGCCAGTTCAGACTCATTTAAGCAAATAAAAAGGATAGAAATTATTGATTCTCATACTATCTCAAAGATAATTAGGTAAAACTTTGTCTTCTTGGCCAGCAGAACAGGCTCCAGCCCATTGGTGCTCGACCTTCCTAACCCTGTGACTTGTTAATACAGTTGTTCATGTCGTGGTGACACCCAGCCATAAAATTACTTTTGTTGCTACTTCATACCTAATTTTGCTACTATTACGAATCATAATGTCAGTATTCGATATGCAGGAATCAGATTTGGAACCCCCGTGAAAGGGTCATTCAACCAACTGCTGCTCTTGCCATATTTAAATGTTACTAAAACTGATCTCAAAAGAGCTGCATTCTTCTAGAGTCTGAAGAGAGCCTCTGGGTTGGCTTGGATCAGATCAAGTCTATAAAATGTCAGCTGTCAAGATCCATTTGATCATGCTGCCTCCCCAAAAACTGGATGTTGCCAACCCCACTGACACTACAGGATCTGTACTAAGCAGGAATGATTCTAAGCAGGAATGATTCTAAGCAGGATTGTTATAACAAGGACAAGGAGACATTAATGCTGGTCAGACAGAATCCACAGATGTTGCTTTCCTATGTCTTTGTTGCAGATGTAAACGTGGCCTTTCAACAGTCAGCACACAAGGTGCTGCTAGATGACGACAACCTTCTCCCTCTGTTACACTTGACAATCGAGTATCATGGGAAGGACCATAAAGGTTTGTTACTCTCCACTTGCCTCCTCTCTGCATCTTCTAGTTCTAGACCTTAGGGATCACTTAGTTTAGTTATCTAATTTTGTACAAGTACAAACATAATTCCAGAAAGGTTCAGCTCCTCTGTCCATAGGTTGTAGCATGAATAATAAAAACCCAGAGACAGATACTGGGGTTCAACCTGAAGATCAGAAAAACAGAGCAGCCAGCCGCTGGCTCTTACTTTTACCTCAGACCGAAATGGTGATCCTACCTCCAGGAATCTCAGAATGAGAATGAGCTGAGACTTGTCTCCTCCAGTCTTATATTTGTCTCTAGTGCTGGGGTTAAAGGCATGCACCACTACTACCAGGCTTCTGTGGCAAACTAGTGTGGCTACTGAGATTAAAGGTGTGTGCCACCACTGCCTGGTCTGTATGGCTGACCAGCATGGCTGTCTTACTCTCTGATCTTCAGGCAAGCTTTATTTATTAAAATACAAATGAAATATCACTTACAATAGGTTTTTGAGATTGCATCTATATTTTTGTCTAAAACACATCTCAGAAAAGCCCTCACAGAAGTTCCCTCCCCTCTACCTTTGTTGTCTCTGTAAGTCCTGCTATTTAATGTATGCAGTTCATCTTGGTCTCTCTGGTTTTAATTAACCAAGGTATCTTTCATTATCTTCTTAACTTTAGCAGATGCCACCCAGCCAAAAGAAGGGCATTCTCGGGAAACGTCCCCACGGGAAGCTCCTGCTTCCGGCTGGGCAGCTCTAGGTCTCTCCTACAAAGTACAGTGGCCACTGCATATTCTCTTCACCCCCGCCGTCTTAGAAAAGTGAGTACTTGAGTTTTTCCCAGTGAATATTTCCCACCTTATATCCAAGGGAAGAAGTGTGAACAGGAGTAAGATGGGTAGGAGTGAGCCAGTTGTCCAGCTGGTTTCTACACTAGTGAGCCAGAGGGGGAAAAAAAAAAACAGCCGGGCGATGGTGGCGCACGCCTTTAATCCCAGCACTTGGGAGGCAGAGACAGGCGAATCTCTGTGAGTTCGAGACCAGCCTGGTCTACAGAGCTAGTTCTAGGACAGGCTCCAAAGCCACAGAGAAACCCTGTCTCGAAAACCAAAAAAAAACCAGTGAGCCAGAGGTTGCACACTTGCCTGTCTTCAGGAGCTAGCCGGGTTCTAGTTTTTTGTTGTTATGAAAAAGACAAGATAAAAAGCAACTTGGGAGGAAAGGACTTATTTGGTGTATATGTCTAGATAACAGTTCTTCATTGAGGGAATTCATGGAGGAACAGAGGCAGAAACCACAGAGGGGGGTGCTTCTTACTAGCTTGCTCCTCAGTTTGCTCAATTTACTTTGTTATACATCCCAAACCCACCTGGTCAGGTGTGGTGCCACAGTGCACTGGGCCCTTCCACATCAATCATGAACACCAAGAACACACCCCACAGATTTGCCCACAGCCCAGTCTGATTAAAGCAGTCCTTAACTGAAGGTCCCTGTTCTAGGTAACTCCAGCTTCTGTCAAGTTGACCAAAACTAAAACAACAAACAGCAGCTCACATTAATAAGTGAGGTAACAGCCCTGAAACAATAGTTCTTGGGAGGAGCACTGCCCGTACACAGTGGGACCCAAGATCCCCAGGAAGGAGATGAGAAAAGCACACTGCACTCTGAGAAAGGATGAGGAACCCCATGCTCTGTGGCTACAGGAATGAGGAAGACATCTCTCTTCAGCCTTCCCCCATCTAGCTTGTTCTCCACAACATGCCTATTGTTTTACAATAATGAGAAACTGGGCAGACTGGGCATAAGCAGGAAATGGTGAGGCTGTTGGAGGATTCTGCAACAGGTTCAGAGCTCATCAGGTGTACAGGCCTTATCCAGAGACTCAAAGACTTAACAGCTCACAGATGCCCACAGTCCTGGTTTGAGACAGGGTGTGTGTGTGTGTGTGTGTGTGTGTGTGTTTATAAAATTTAATGTTTTTAATATAAAAATATTTTAATATTTAAACTTTAAGGTATTTGGTTTTTAATATTTGATAAATATTTTAATGTCTTTTTAATAAGTATGTATATGGGTATGTGTGATGAATGAGTGCAGGATCAAAAGAGGACACTGGCTCTCTTACTGCGGCTTAGTTATTGTGTTGGATAGCTGAAATTCATTTCACTTTCTCACCACTCTTCTAGCCTGCCTGTCTTTGTGTGAAGGGATGTTAGATTGACGTTCATATCTCAGTGATGCTTCTGTCATAGGTACAATGTTGTTTTCAAGTACTTACTGAGTGTGCGCCGTGTCCAGGCTGAACTACAGCACTGCTGGGCTCTTCAGATGCAGCGCAAGCACCTCAAATCTAACCAGACAGATGCAGTCAAGTGGCGCCTAAGAAATCACATGGCCTTCCTAGTAGATAATCTTCAGTACTATCTCCAGGTATGTTCTGTGCGGTTTATGGAAGAGGTGGGAAAGGAGCCTAGAGAACACTGAGATGGGGCAGTTCTGTATCTGGTAAAATGCTGCAGTTGGAGAAAATTTAGGAGTTACATCACTAGGTATATTTCTTGGCATTTTAAGGGGAAGTGGATATCCATAGATAAAGAGATTTAGGCTTCAAGATACTTGTTTGCCAGATATTTTGGAATTCTCACGCATGTCCAGTCTTTTGACATTGTAACATGACATCATTTACAGAGTTCACACCCAAAAACCATGCAACAGTTACCACGCCCCTTCCCTCCCAAAAGAATCTCATTTTAGAATTTTGTGCTGCCCCTTGACTACATGTACCCCATACCTGTCCTTGGCTACATGTTGGACAAGCTTCTTGTTGCTGACCATTTCAGTCAGTGGAAGGGATGAGGCATGAGTGGATTGGGCCGGGGTAGGGGAGAGTGGTCTGCAAAGACATTTGAAGCTATTAAAAATTACACACCATGGAGCTGGAAAGATGGCTTAGTAGTTAAGAATGCTAACCACATGTGCAGAGGACCCAGGTTGGGTTCTTAACACCCACATGGTAGCTGACAACATCAGTAGCTCTAATCCAATAACTGTAGTCCCAGAGGATCTGACACGCTCTTCTGACCTCCGTGGGCACCAGGTATACATGTGATATACATACACACATGCAAACAAAATGTGTAATTTATATATATATATTTGCACAACCATGACTGGGAATATAGCTCAATTGGTAGAATACTTACATAGCATACAGGAAGAGTATGATGGTACCAGTCTATAATCCCAACACTTGAGAGGTAGAAGCAAGAGGATCAGAAGTTCAAGGTCATCCTTAGCTATACAGTGAGTTTGAGGCTAGCCTGGCCTACATAAGACCCTGTCTCAAAAACAGAAATTATACAATCAGTCAGACCTGTTGACATACAACTATAACATCCACACTGGGAAGTGTCAGGAAGGAGAATCATAAAGTCTGGGCTATAGCAAGACCCTATGTCCAAAGAAACAGATGACAGGGTATGAGGCTCAGTGCTACAGCTTCTTGCATACACAAGGCCCCAGCAACACACACACTTTACAAGGCTCAGCAATTGAAGTATGTCTTTGGTCAGCCTAAAGTGGCTAGAAGGAAGATGAGGGCTGGTGAGATGATTGAGTGGTGAAGGCTAGAGCCACCAAGCCTGATGACCTGGGACCTACATGGTAGAAGGAGACTGGAACAGACCCTGGAAAACTGTCCTTTGCCCTTCACATGTACCCTGCAGCATGAACAATTCACACACACATACACACACACACACACTCACACACACACACTCACACACACACACACACTCAGACTAAAAGGTGAGAAGAACCATAGAATAGAGCACTCAGGATGTGCCAGGTGCTAAAACAAATTATCTGTCTGTCAGGTAGATGTGCTGGAGTCTCAGTTCTCACAGCTTCTTCATCAGATCAATTCTACGCGGGACTTTGAGAGCATCCGATTGGCACACGATCACTTCCTAAGCAATCTTTTGGCACAGTCCTTTATTTTGCTGAAACCTGTAAGTAAGAGCGGTGGGGTTCCGGAGAGCACTTCTAACATATTCCTTCAGGCTCTTGGAATTGACAAAATAGGAAACTATTAAGTCCTTGTTCAATTCCATTTTTACAAAATAAAGAGGCAGCCGTAAAAGGGAACTGAAACGTTGTTCCATAGGTGTGGTGAGCAGGTGTAGATAAAGAACTGGGTATTTAATCCCCAGGAGAAATGAGTGTTACAGGAGTGGGCCTGACTCTACAGCACCAGGATCAACCAATAAATTGAAAGTTTTCTTCATAGGCACATAGTGACTCATCATTCTGACTGTGTGTCCCATCTGCAAGTACACACATTTAGCACTTTTGTGGAAGCTCTCCTGGAGTCATCTGTGACCTTGTGACCATCTAAGGCCAAAGGACATCTAAGTCAAACATGTAGATTGGGGTCCAGGCATAAGTAATTTTTAAAGCACACAGCTCGTTCCAATCGTAAGATGAAAAGTGAGAAACTGAAATAATCCCTATAGTGTTTATACTTGAATGTCTGTGGTGAACAAGTTGTACTGCTCAGGGTGCCAACCATAAATGGTATAGGCTTCTTTTTGCTCTGGTATTTGGAGCTGTTACTTGCCAAATAAGGGAAGAATAACTAAAGTAGTCAGTATTTCAAAGGGTTCTGTGAGCTTAAAAAAAAAAAAAAAACACAGCAGTGATAGGCACTGTTCTTACATGGCATGGGTGTATCCTGAGGAAAAGCAGAACGTCAGAACAGGTCATCATAATGAAGTCTTTATTGAGTGCTTACTGTATGCAAGGCACTGGGGATACAAAGAGGTATAAGTCATGGCTCTGCCCTTAAGGAGCTCACAATCTAGTTGGAAAAACAAGATGTACATACAAAAGTCAGCAACAGCACACGTGACCTGGACAATTGCCAGTAAACAACACAGATACTACAACAGAGAAAGGCGGAGTTCACTAAAGGCTGCAGTGGGGAAGGACCATTTCACAGAATGGGACTTGACTGGTACTAAAGAGAAAAGAAATCCCAGGGAACAGTGTTCATAGCTCAAAGGCAAGAGCACGCGCAGTGTGTCTGATAAAGGATGGTGAGCTACTGGCGAGTAGAGTGGAGGCTTTGTGCAGGGGGACAAAGCATGCAGCTGTCCCAGGAAGGGATGTTCATTTGCATGTTGTTTGGGAGGGCTAGACAACTTGAGGGTGGGTGGTGTCTGGAGTTCAGACAGGGGAGGTCAGCTATTAGACTATTTTCCCAAACCTTGCATTTTCGGAAGTTTCTTCCTTCATTTCCTAACACCAACTGTATTTTTGGGTAGGTGTTTCACTGCCTGAATGAAATCCTAGATCTCTGTCACAGTTTTTGTTCACTGGTCAGTCAGAACCTGGGTCCACTGGATGAACGGGGGGCTGCCCAGCTGAGCATTCTTGTGAAGGTGAGTCTGCCTGGCCACTGGCTACATGTTCCTACCCCCACCCCGCTGAGCAAACCGCCTTTGCTCTGGCCCAGTAAAGCCTATCCCAGAACAGACAAAGAAATGACAAGATAAAAAGATAAAAGCGTTGCTATCAGTGGATATTGAAGATGATTAATGTACTGCCTCACAGTGTTCAGAAATAGTTCAGCCCTGAATAGGTTCAGCCCACCAAGTATGCATTGGCTTTGTGCTCATTTTCTCACATCCCACTTCCTTCCCTGAACCAGCCTCCCAGCTCACTTGTAATTATAATCTGAGACTATATTTATCTCCTGTAACAAAGCAAGCTCAGTGCAATCCCGGTATGTGATAGAATATATTAATCTGAAATGAGCTTCAAATTCTTACTAATGAGAAAGTACTTTCATGGAAGTCATGCATTTCACGGACATGGCATTAAGAAGTCAGAGTCGTTTTAGGAGCTGACAGAAATGGGAATGTGGTCCCTAGCACTCTGCATGGGTAGTGACAGCTTGGGTCTCAACAGGGCTTTAGTCGCCAGTCTTCACTCCTCTTCAAGATTCTCTCCAGTGTTCGGAATCACCAGATCAATTCAGATTTGGCTCAGTTACTGCTCCGGCTAGATTATAACAAGTATTATACCCAGGCTGGTGGGACTCTGGGCAGGTAAGACTAATCCTTGGGGAACTCATTAGGTTTGGGGGAGGAAGTTAATGAGTTGTAAAAGTCCAAAAGGGAACTTTAACCTTCATCTACAAACGCCCTCATTTTATAAGCAAGGCTCAGAGATACAGGAAGTGGGGGGAGGGGAGTTATTTCATAATTTTTCTGGAGATTATGTAAAAATCATCAGCATGGTGAAATACTACAGCTGAGGGTGAATTCTGTGTTAGATTATGTATGTTCTAAGGGGCAGTGTGGCTTACACAATCTGCTCTGACACATACTAGCAGTGCAGCTGTGGCACCATGCTTCACTGGCCACTGCCTCTTCTAGACTTCTTTAAATCTAATAATGAGATCCAGTGGTAGCCGGCTCCTCAGCGGTGTCATTCTTTCTAGTTTTAGCAGAAGCCAGACAATCTTTTGGAGTATCAAGGTAACATCAGCTGTATCTCAGATGACCATGCTTCTTGGGAAAGCATAGCATTTAATGAAACTTTTTTTCTTTTTTATAGTTTTGGGATGTGAAAACTGGTTCTTAAAATGAAGTAACCATCAGTCCTACCACGCTCTGATTTCTGTAATAAGCCTCCCCAGGCATCACAAGATGCCTGCAGACTGGTGAAAGGATGCTACCTTTTCTTCTAGAAGCAGTCCAGAGGTCCTCCCTACCATTCCTGTAGGGAAACTGGGGCCAGCTATCTCTCGACCACTCAAAGGCTTTGTTCCTTTACACTAAGACATCTGTTGGGTGGGTTCACTTGTGCAACAGCGGTGTATTGAGCATTTACTATGTACCTATGGACTCTTCAAGGTATGGAAGATACCACAGAGAACAATGGGAACCAATAAAATATGTTTAGGATTGGTTATGTAAAGGTCAGCATCTAGTTGTTACCACCAACTTAGAAAAGACTTTCCCTCCTCTGTACCACATAATTTATAACTATACAGATTGTCTTTAGTTTTCAGAAATTTAAGATTTAAGAGCCTCCCTCCTTTAAGAGCCTCCCTCCTTTAAGAGCCTCCCTCCTTTAAGAGCCTCCCTCCTTTAAGGATATTCAAAACCTGACCTCAGCAGTTCAGCCAGTAGGTTCTCGAATTCTTTCAGACTGGTAATAGGGGGTAGTTCTAGCTGAACAAGATGACAGCGGTCAAATTGTTCAGATGTTAGACAGTGAAAATTGCAAACTTCTCCCTGTGCTCAGATAGTGAAGTCACTAATGTTCCTATCAGCATAAACAAAGGAAATACTCCATTAACATACCTGCCCTCCACAATGGACAAGAGTGCAGTCTTTGGGCCTGTCTGTCCCCGATTGTTCTCTTCTTTACCACCCACTGTGAAAGCCTGTACTTGTCACCTACGGAGGATCCCTTCCATTGTTACCTCTAGAAGCAAAGCATGGCAGACAATGGCCTACTGCTTGTTTTTATAAATAAAGTATTATTCAAACAATCACACATACTCGTTTACCTAATGTCTATGATTGATTTCATCTCACAGCAAAAGACAAGAAATTGTGACAGACGAAATGACTGTAAAGCCTAAAGTATTTACTGTTTGGCTCTTCATAGAGAACATAAAGACTAGTAAGTAGCCTTGATTTAGAGAGTGACAGGTTGTTTGTTAATGGGGACAATGTTGAGTGCCAGGAAGGAATGGCTTCCAGCAGTTGTGACAGTTAACGCTTGCTTTACAGAAAAATTGTCCCGTCCCGTCAAGTTCATTGTCACTGTCCATTCATACCAGTTGGTCGTCTTCCCTTTCAGCTCTGAGTACCACAGATCAGCTGTTAATAAGCTCAGGTCTTAATGGCCTTGATACCCAGAGTGTCCTCGACCCCGTTCAACTTTGGCACTACTGTTTATCTAGGCCCTCTTGTACTCTAAGCAGAACATTTTAGATGGCCTGGGATAACCTTGTGACTTTGACAGTGGTGCCACAGGATAAATTTCATTCCTACATTTTTATCTTCCTTTGTTTGCTGTACTGCTAAAGTGATGATTAAGCCTGCTGGGAAACTTAAGAGAAGATCCTATAGTACCATGTTCTGAGATTAAGCTCAAAGAAACAGATGAAGAAATCTCAAGTTACTACAACCAAAGAGAGTCAACATTTATTTTATCATAAAAGTTCAGCAAATAAAACTATGTACAAGATTCATGCAAAGAATACAATTCCACACAAGACACACTTAAAACCTGATTAAAACACAATCTCCACAATAGCAGGGATAAAACCAGTAAGACCAAGTATCTTCAGTGAGAAACATAATCATGTTTATATTTTGGATGCTGTTTGAATCCAATTCTCTCCCCAACAATGAGGCACTGGATCACCCACTCTTGTGACACCACAGGCAGCTGCAAGGCTTCAGCACACTTGAGCACCGAGGCTGGGCATGAGGGGTCTGTCACCACCACATCAAATACCCCTAAAGCAATGTCTGCAAGAAGTAGGGGGAAGTGAATGAGGAAAGAACACTCAGTTTAGCTCTTATTAAAAGAACAGGTGCCTTCTAGCCAGTATTCCTACTCTGCCAACCAAAGCCCTCTTACAGATACTGCATATTCATAGCCTAAAATAAAGTTGTCATCACCACTTGCTAACCTTGTAGACCTAATAATAAACAGAAATGCCACTGGAGACTATAAAAGCAGGAACAGCTTTGTCCTTCTCTTACACTAACCAATCCTTTTGAAGATGGGACTTCTCTTAAAAATAATGACTGAGACTTGGACCACACAGGCTAACAGCTGTGAGTCTATGGACATCCCTGGAATGACAGCGAACACACACTTTCCAGGTACCTTTGTTATGGGCACTTGAATGGTGCTGCTTCACGGAGGCTGCCCCTCCAGTCATGAGGATCTCAGACCAGAGCTCCAGGAAATTCTGTTGTTGATCTGACACCAAGAGTACCTTCAGATTCTGGAAAGGGTTTTCGCGGGGTTGCCTATGAAGGAGTTGGAGATGCAGTGTTTGGGAACTGGAAAGAACCTTAGTATGACCCGTCATAACTAACGATTAGCTCATCTGCAAAGGCACTCACTCCTGCACATCCGAATGCTTCCCTAACTAGGTCACGTAGTGGACTAAGTCCTGCCTCTCTTCTGATGAGGTATGCACTCTGGGATCCTAGACTTTATTAATAAGCCAATCAAGTTATGCTTCTGAGTTCCCTCCCGTTTAATGATTGAAACTTAATCCTAATCTCAGTGCTTCCACTAATAGGGGATACTGGACCTAATCTTCCCACATCTTCGGAAGGTTCCCAGCCAATGTAGAATATGAGACGCTAGCAATAAAGTACTTGACTCCAGAAATCATTTCAAATGTCTACAGACATTCCAGTTTCTAGTAACACTGTTTTCCCAACTAGACTACTAGACTTTCCTTAAAAGCTAGTCTTCCTATTGTCTCGGCTCTAGACAGGCTCCCAAACACTCACCAATCCAGAATTCTCTGCTCCTCAAGGCTATACCCAGCAGGCAGCAGGTAATTACGGTAGTTTTGGAGCTGGTTGGCATGGCAACTGTCATGGACCCAGACATGAGACACACAAGGAATTCCACTGGCAAGGCACAGGAAGTACTTCCGGGTTCGACAATGCTGATCCGCAATTAGGAGACACTGGTAGGCTGTGTTACACTGGAGGAAAAGGAGCCCAGGTCTGGTGGTGTCCAGGGAAACCTTTCCTGACTGCACCTGATATATACCCTCGAGAGCCAATATGAAGAATTCTAGTTGGTATCAAAAATACCATTTAATCTGTGTTTGTACCTAAGGCTGTGTTGTTCACTGAGAAGCCCAAACTGCTTTCTGAAACATTTACCCTATCACACCTATGGCTTTTGGAAGACCCAAATCTCAAGGGTCAACCATACCAGGTACCCACCCAACCTTCCAGGCTAGAGAATCAGCAAAACCAATAGCTCTATTGCTCTCTCAACACCACTACCACCTAACCCCGGGTTCTAGCTTCTCTTCCTGTACAAAGAAAATGCTGGGCTGAGGTGGCAGAATAGCACAGCACTCTGAAATTCAGCCAACTTCCCAAACCCCTCTGGGCCCTTTTCTCAATACAGAAAGTGAGTAGCCAGAAAAAAAATTGCCTCACCTGGGCTTCATTGAAGTCTTCAAGGATATACCCAGCTCCTGCTCGAAGCTGGCATTCTGTATAGTGCTTGTTGAAAGGAGGAATTTCTAAAAATTCTATATATACATAGAAAAAAATAACCAAATTATTTTTAATAATAATGGTTGGTTTCCTAGGTGCTACTTTAGTACCTATTTGTAACTGCTGCTTCCTTTTCTATTCTGCAGTTATCTATAAAGGCTTAGACAGACACATAGATTAATTTGAGGGACTTCCGTTATTCAGTCAGCTTTCTGAGCTATACAGCACCAAGCAACACACGCTTATATGGAACTGCTGTGTGAAGTCTGGTTTCAAGGGCTAGGTTGTTACAGCAACCTGGAAAAACAAGGCTGCAAACCATCTTTAACATAATGCCAGGCAGCTGCAGGGACTCCTAACACCACTGAGATCGGGCTAGGTCACTGAGTGCACACTTTTTCCTCCACAGTACCTATCTGAATTGTGTGACACAAACTACATCTGCTCTCATAGCCCAGCTGCCCGTCACCAGAGCATCTTTACTCAGATTTTTCATATCCAGCTTCCAAACCATAGAAATCTTAAATGTAGCTCCACTGATCTCTTCCCATGTCCTGTGCCGTATGTTTCTGAGGCTAGAACTGGTTGAGTAGTTAGGAATAATTAAAGTCATAACACATCAGTTGTACCATTTTATATCAATCATATTCCTTCATTTTGATTCCTTTTTTGTAAGACTCGACATTAGTCGAAACTCTACCTGGTTTTTTATTTTATTTATTTTCTTTTTTTCAAGACAGGGTTTCTCTGTTGTAGCCTGGCTGCCCTGGAACTCACTGAAATCCGTCTGCCTCTGCCTCCCTGATTGCTGGGATTAAAGGCGTACACCACCACCGCCACTGGCTTAACTCTAACTTATAAACAACATTCTATCTAGTTCTTAGCTTGGACAGACATCTGGAGATTTCTGTCGCTCACTATATTTGATCTACACATTGTTTCCTACACCACACACGTGTCAGACCTCTGAGTGAGATACATGTCAGTCCACTGGACTACAGACTCCACATAGACACAGAGTGAGAGATGCCACATAAATGACATAATTATTTTAAGGTTAATGAGAGGTCCAAGAATTGAAAGGGCCTAGAAGCTAATTTCCTAGGGCACTGGGGACACCACAATCTCTTCTATTCAAAATAAAACTCATCCTCCACATGGGTTTTCTTAAGTAGGTGCTAGAGCGTAAATGGAAAAGGAGGCAAGTCATCAGAAACATGGTTGACTTGTATGGTTCTAGGAAGGTAAAGCCAGCACCGTGTTCTAATCCCATCTGCCATTATTGTTGAAAAAAAAGCAATTTAACTTTGATGGATTTTTATCATTCATTTTCTATATGAAGAACGAGACTCCCTAGGCCAGGAAGATAACTCAGCAGGCAAAGGCACCACCAAGCCTGGAAACTTGAGTTTGACTCCCTGGGACCCATTAAGGTAGGAGGAAAGAGAACTAATTCTTCCAAGTTGCCCTTGGGTAACAAATATACCCATGTATAAATCTATAAGTATATATCTGAATGTGTACCTATATCTATGTAGTATGTAAATTAACAAAACAAAAAAATCTGTCTCCCAGCTGCTTACCAAGACTTATCTTGAGAACCACTCACTAAGAATTTTGTGAAAATCTATAGATCAGAAGTAGGGCACAAGTTAATTTTACTTAGTTGACCAGAATCACGGTAAACACTGACCCACTCCCCTGCAATAACAAAAAGAACCATTGCCTCACAAAGGAAATGGAAAGACAGTGCATGGATCAGAGCCCCTGGGAACTTACCCTCCTCTTCTTCGCTGCTTCCTGTAGGCCCATCTAGTAGTTTAGAGCGGCTGGTCAGCTTGTCACTAGTTGTGGCCATGGTGAGGAGAAAGGCATAGCCCAGAAACAAGGTCTTGTTGAGGGGCAGGGGCCCTCTTGGCTCTTCCAGGACAGAAGGTTCACCTGTGTTGTCTGCACTCTCGCAGGGGCTCACAAATTCTCCTGCCCCCACTGTGCCTAGGAAGGACAAAGCACAGTTACTGAAATGATACACACAGACCACTGCCTGGACAAAGGCCCAGCACTGAGGATGACTTGATAAGCCATGTCCTAATGAGCCTGTCTATGCTATGACCCAAAGACCATTAATAAAACCAATCATTCTAAGTGGCCAACAACCTAGGACCAAATTTACAATGAAGACAAAACATTTAAACCTAAAATGACCATTACAGTGGGCAGTCGCCTGTTTTCATGTATGGAAATCAACTGGTACTATTTCTGTAACATCAAATACTTCTAAGGCCACTTGAACAGGAAAAAGTACAGTATTTATTTGGAAGCCTTCAATCCACTTTTCACTGCCCATGTTTCTAATTTCCCCAGAATATATGATGTTTCGAAGCAACCTTTAAAGGACAAACAAAAACTTTTCATAACTGCCAAGAACTGTCCCATTCCATCGTGGACTCTCACCAGAATAGTGCAGCGAGTACTGAGTGCTAACGTGTCTTTACATGGAGGTGAATCCACATCAAATACCCTTCGCCAACACCTAGGAAGGGAAGTGAGCCACCATTCTAGAACACCCATGCTAAGATGTGCCCCAGTAAGTCCTCCAGAAGGAAACGATACCTACTGAAGAAGCCGAATCAGGTTCACTAGGAGGCTAAGATGACAGCGGGTCATGCATGCCTCCCTGAAATAAAACCAACATCAAAAACAGTCTCAGAGAAGCCGGGCAGTGGTGGCGCACGCCTTTAATCCCAGCACTCGGGACGCAGAGGCAGGCGGATCTCTGTGAGTTCGAGACCAGCCTGGTCTACAAGAGCTAGTTCCAGGACAGGCTCCAAAGCTACAGAGAAACCCTGTCTCAGAAAAAAAAAAAAAAAAAAACAGTCTCAGAGGCAGGGATGCTATGTCAATGCACTGGACTTTAGAGTCAAACCTGCCTAATCTGGCTTATTCTGCCACATTGAGAAAGTTACCTAAATTTTCTTACATTCCCAAAAATATGGAAAATGAATTCTAAGGGATTATATTGGAATATGAATGAAACACTTGGGCCCCATGCCTCACCCAGTAAATATTTAACAAAGGTTAGCTTTTACTGTCTTTAAATACCTGAAATATACAGCAGTGGTATTGGGTGGGTAAGCAGATAACACAACTCAAAGGGGTAAAAAATATGGTGCTAGGGCAAGGGAACATGGAAATGAATGTGCCAGCCTGAGAAAGCCCTACCCAACAACGGCAGGACTTTACCTCTACCTACAGAAGCCACGACAGCCAGGTCTAGGTCATGGTAGACAATGAACACATGGCTCAATTTTCTTCATACTGAAAGGGAGTGACTTAGAAGGGGTGGGTGGAGGAGAGTGGAGGTTCAGGCTGATGTACAACCTTTCAATAGGAAACTTGAGACAGCCTGAACACAAGATAGTGGAAGAGGGCACAGACAGAGCGCAAGATCTAAGGACGAGGAATTTCACCCATTTTGAGTCTGCTTAAACTACCATACTTGTATTCCCCCGAAGAGCCCACACAGGAATGTTTGTGATCGAGTATCGTCCTCCTGTCTACACTGCTGGGCTCTGAACAGAGGTAAAGAATGTAGTATCACCTGTCGGCTTGTGGATGCCAGTCTGACCATCAGAGAACATCCATGCACTGTGCTCCCATCTTACCAGGTTTCACAGTGGCAGACTTGCGACCTCGCTTAGCAGGGGACCGTTCCTCTTCCGAAGTGATGAGTTTCCTTTTGCCTGACTGAGCTCCCGTGGAAGCACGGGGACTCTCTGTGGTTTTACGGGTGGGCGTTGTGCTGCTGCTGCTGGAGGCAGTAGGGGTGGCTGGAGAGCTGATGTTACTGCGCCGTTTCCGCTTTCCTTCCACCAAATTGTCTGGTGAATAAGCCAAAGGTTGGTAAGAACCCATGGTCTCAACTCAAATCTGACATAGATAGCACTGTGCTCTTTGCCTCCTCCCACAGTCAGGAAGCCTCTTTTATGTTCCAATCCCTGCCATAAATAAGATATGTCTGCTCCCCTGTAGAACTAGGAAGGCCAGAAAAGCCCTAGAGACTTCTCATCTGGCACTTGGAAGGAAACAAGTGTAGCAATAGTTCTAGAAAACGACAACCATCATCATCCAATAAACCACAAGGATAGGCCAGGCAACCATTCCTGACTACTCTAGAAACTGTCCTCCCTTCTCTAAGGCAAGTATGGCCCCGCTGGTAGCTGCTCAGGAAGGTCTTACCTAAGCTGATATCTGCTGCCTTCGTGAGGGGTGTGACAGATTCATATGGGCCAAGACCATATTGCTCTCTTAGTCTGTTTCCTTGCTCCAAGGACAGGATGACTGCCATTCGCTTATACCACTTCCTTTGGCCTTCTTTTTCAATGCTGTAGTACAGCTCCCCAGACTCCTTCCTGTGTCCTTTGACCACTCCTGGGGATGACATAAAAGATACCATAATTGTAGACTGCTTAGCACCCTCTCAAAAGGGCTCTACGAAAGCAGATCTGAGGTAGGGGATGCAGAGAGCCAACAACAGTGGACTGAACCAGGCTTTTACGGAGTCTTAGCTGTTCATCCCAAATGGTTTACGACACTTGGTAGCTACTACACAGGATTAGACAATGTTTTCTGAGAGAAAGCAGTCTTTAGTTACATACTAAAGATTCCCAGTGCTGGACTTAGGGTTGTTGGTGGCTCAAATGAAACCCCTGAAGTGAATGGCATGGTTTCTTAACAATCTTGTAGCAACTTCTAAGCTTTCCATTGTGAAAAATGACAGTTCTTTTTTTTTTAAAGATTTATTTATTTATTATGTATACAACATTCTGCCTCAATGTATGAGGAGGGTGCCAGATCTCAGTACAGATGCTTGTGAGCCACCATGTGGTTGCTGGGAATTGAACTCAGGACCTCTGAAAGCGTAGCCAGTGCTCTTAACCTCTGAGCCATCTCTCCAGCCCCGAAAAATGACAGTTCTGAGAGACCATATATACAGGCTTCTCTACTGTGCAACAGAGCCAGGACAGAAAGTGAACAAAGAAAGGAGAAAATAAACTGTGCCCCGTCTGACCTCCCTGCTCCTGCACCGATTCACAACTGTGCATGGCTGTTAGGAGCAGGGTGCAGGGCATACAAGGAAATGGAGTTAGAACTCAACCTGAGCTTAGGACTAAGGTCTGTTATAACTGGGCGAGAGCTATTTCTAATTCTATTAAAAAACAAACAAAACACTCCTTCCTCTCTATCAACTAATAAACAACATGTATTATCTCACACACAACATAAAAACGGCGCATTACTCTTGATCCTTTTCATTCATGAACAGAAAGGTGCACCTTACTCTCCATTAGCTTGTCTTGCATAAAGGGCTAAGGAATCTAGCTTCCTACCAGGGAAAAGCAGGGAAGAGGAGCAGGTCCTAGTTCTACTGTGCCACAGAATCACTTCCTATACCCGTCTCCTAGGTTAAATCTATCACCAAACTAAATCAGGAAGACCACCTAAAATTGGCAAAAGCCCAAGGCCAAAAAGCCTGAGGAAGGGCAGTTCCTGCAACTGGGAGCTGTGTGGTGCAACACTGGGGACAGACAGACAGACAGACAGACAGCTTCCGTGAGTGGGGTGCCGAATCTCTATTCCTAACGTACATTTACTACTGAGACAAAACTACCTTGAAAGGGCCACATGTGAGCCTCTACTACGATGGCTTTATACTCAAAGCCAGATGCAGTTATACATATGGATATAACCAGGATATATCAGTCCGTGCACTACTCCTAACTGCCATACAACTTGGTGTTATCTAGTGTTAAAGGGAAAGTGGTTCCACAAACACTGAAACAAGGGGGCCTGGAGATTCGAACAGAAAAGCATTCTATCCCAACTCATGGTCAACGCAATATCCAGAGAGGATCTTTCTAAATAACAGTCAACATAATAGGAATCCTTAAAATTACTTAAGGATGGACTATATTCTCAGAACTAAAAGAAGCACACACAAACCCCTAACCATTACCAACACTGGCTACTAAAAAAGAAAGGCAGTGACGTGACATAAGACCATCTTCTGGTAACAGACACACAGGATGCTGAGCTACATCTTCCTGCTGAACTATCTCAGTGGAGCGGCACAGTCTCCAGCTGAATTCTTTCCAATGCAGGCAGTGAACTGAAACGCTGGAAGAGAAAGGAGACAGAATACTGAAAGGGGAAACACTAATGTTGGTGTGGCGAGACCTGGGAAGCACCACCTTATCGCGTCACTAGTGATGGGAGGTGACATCACATACCTCCCTCTGCCCCACAGATAGCAGGGGCACTCACCTCTGACATTCCTTACGGTAAAATAAAAACAAAATCAGAACTCCAGTCTAATGAGAAAACATTAGATCTGACTTGAGAGACACTCTATAAAATACCCATTATTCCTCAAAACTGTCAAGGTCATGGAAAAACAAAAGACAGAAATTGCCACAAACCAAGAGATCAAAGGAAACATGGTGACTAAATGTAATGTGGTGTCCTCAACTGGATCCTGAGACAGAAAAGGACATAAAGAAGATGGTGAGCCGGGCGGTGGTGGCGCACGCCTTTAATCCCAGCACTCGGGAGGCAGAGGTAGGCGGATCTCTGTGAGTTCGAGACCAGCCTGGTCTACAGAGCTAGTTCCAGGACAGGCTCCAAAACCACAGAGAAACCCTGTCTCGAAAAAAAAAAAAAAAGAAGATGGTGACATCTAAATAAAGAATGGTAAAGAATCAAGATTGACTTCTTGGCTCGGGCTGGAGAGATGGCTCAGTGGTTAAGAGCACTGACTGCTCTTCCAAAGGTCCTGAGTTCAATTCCCGGCAACCACATGGTGGCTCACAACCATCTGGAATGAGGTCTGGTGCCCTCTTCTGGCCTGCAGACATACACACAGACAGAATATTGTATACATAATAAATAAATAAATATTAAAAAAAAAGCCTTCTTGGCTCTGACAGACAAATTTTGAATACTTTGGAGAGGGAACACGGTGCGGAGGACACAGGAATCCTCCTAACATCAATCTGTACTTGGGAAATTTTTCTTTCATTCTATAATTATTCAAAATATGTTTACTGAAAACCAAGCTATGAACAAAAAAGTCAATAGCAAAGGTAACCAATGTAACAGGGTGGAATCTCTGACTTGAGAGATCCAGAAAAACAGCAAGGCTGGGGAGGAATGTCTTGGTAACTGCTGACAGGATGGACAATAGGCAACAGGCACAGTACATCAATAGGGACTCTGCTTGCTTTATTACCTGCACTGAAATACTCATCTTCTGAGAGGGCTGTCACTTCAGTGTCCAGGGGTATGGGGTCACACAGGAGAATGTCTTTGCCCAACACATCACATTCATACCCATCATCAAAGAGCAGCTTGTACTTCCCAGCGCCAACATCTCGTGTGATTTTCCCAGAGTAAAAGTAGCCATTGGATGACCACTTGGCCACAACGCGGAGCCCTACAAAGCTGTTTCCTGGAGATGAGGCATCCAAGCCATCAGAAGAAGCAGTAGCAGCCTGAAAAGGAATCTCTGGAGAATCACTCCGGCGCGAAGCACCAGAACCTGCATCCATTCGTTTGGCAGAATCTGGCACACGGGGCATAATTCGGGTGAAGGACTTGTCATCTGGTGACATGTTAGGTGAAATGTCTTCTATGCCCAAAGGACCAGACACAACTGTTTCTCTAAAGACAGATAAGAGAAGTAAGTGAGACCAAGAAAGGACCTGTCTACCAAACCCACTTTTTCCCTATAGGTGTCTTCAACCCGTTTTTTATTAATCCTATCACAGGCACGAGCCCAATCTCAGGGACCTCACGTAGTCAGTGTGGGCCCTTCCTCTCCCTCTGGAACCCCATGTACTCTCTAGTCTCCTCTTCTCTCTACTCCCCCTTATTTTCAGCACTACCCAGGTACCTGGTTCCAGTGGTCCGAGAAGGTGGGCGGCCCCTTCGACCACGCCCACGAGGCGTGACTGGAGCCTTCCCTCCCTGTCTGATGCCAAGGCCTGTATCACCATCTTCCTCACACACTGGTGCCCCTGTCTGACTGATCCCTTTTCTAGGACTAGAGAATGAACACAGGTTAGTTCGACAGCAGCTGCTAAGGAATGCATCCCTTACCATCTCCCCAGGACCTTCCAACTATATGCCAGGCCACGTGTGCAACTCCTTCAGGGGCAAAACCAATCAGCAAACCTCAGCCAGGGAGCAAGGGGGATGGGATAAAAGGACCCCTTCCTGTATAAAAGTCTATTCCCTCCTGACATAGTTTCCTGCTGCTGCTTTTTAAGATGCCACACCCATTTCTGCCCTGCCTTCTCCTCTACTGCAGGCTCTGGATACCCATAAAGCAGACCAAAAACCAAGGAGATACAGCACAATGGGGGCCCGTTTCCAAACATCCTATATTCCCAACCAAAATAGGGGTAAGTTGCAGAATATAGGAATGGCAGGAACATGTATCCAGCATTCCCAACATCCCCTAAGGGGCTTCTCTGCTCACGCGGCTCCTCTCCCAGCAGCCCCAGACAGGAAGGAAGAGGCATGGATTTATCCCATTTCTTCTTCTGCTGTGACATTCAAAGGTTAGTAACCCTGCCCCTGCGGGGTCTCTCTGCAGACCCTGTATGCACCTCAGTTTTCCTGGCCCTCCTCGGGAACTGGGTAAGGCAAAATCGGCAGCTTCTGTCCCGCTGTTCTTCCCTTTGAGCGGCCCGGCTCCTCGCCCTGAGCTGCCGCTGCTGTGCATGGCTGAGAGACTTGTCCCACTTGATGTGTGGTGTGAGCTGGAGGCCTTGGAGGAAAAGGAGCTGATGTCCCCCAAGTCCCCAGAGGACCCTCCTGTCTGGGAAGGGGAAACTTCTGTCTCACACTCCTGACATTCCACAATTGGTTCTTCAGTCTCCTGCAGGGAAGAAGCAGACAGGGAAGCTAGAAGAAGCCACACTAACACAAAGCTAAGTGATGGCTGAGAAATCCTAGAGACTGCAGGAAACCTCACTTCAGCCAGGTGTCTGCGTTGAGTCATGGCTACATAAAAATTTTCAAAGCATAGCCAGGTATGGCGCACACACCTTTAATCCTAGTACTTGAAAGGAGAGGCGGGGGGCTGTGAGACTGAGACCAGCTGGTCTACAGAGCAAATTTCAGGCCAGCCAGGCCTACACAGTGAGACCCTGTCTCAAAATTAATTAAGTAGGGGCTGGAGAGATGCCTGCTCTTCCAAAGGTCCTGAGTTCAATTCCCAGCAACCACATGGTGGCTCACAACCATCTGTAATGGGGTCTGG
>NW_004949096.1:29827179-29830975 GCF_000317375.1 Microtus ochrogaster
AAAACCAAAAAATAAATAATAAAAGCCGTCATGTGCCTATGGGTCTTGCTTTCTCCTCTCTATTCAGAGGCAATCCTTTGTCCTGCAGGACAGTTATCTCTTCCCCCTTTCCCTTGGTCCTTTTCCTTCTATCTCCTCTCTTTGTCTCTTATTCCTTGGCTTTGTCCCTCTGGGCAAATCTCCTTTGTGCTAAGAACTTGGTCTTGGGGTACCTGAGCTGAAACTGGTCCCTTCACAGTCTGTGCTCCATCCAACATGGGTAGAGGGGGCACACATTCTAATGGAAGTACATGCTGAGTGTGGTGGCACACACCTTTAATTCCAGCACCAAGAAGCAGAGGCAGATGGATCTCTGTGAGTTCAAAGCCAGCCTGGTCTACATCCTAAGTTCCAAAACAGTAAAAGTTATATAATGAAAACCTGTTTCCAAAAAATTAATAAAGAATTTTCAATATGTACAAACCACAAGAACGTGAAACCGGCTTCAATTTATATGCGCACTCGGGCACTAGAGCTCAATTCGGCGGCAACTGGTGAGACCCGGAGCGTGGGAAGGAAAGGGATCTGGGATTAAGACAACACCTGACAAGGCACAACATAGGGAAATGGGCATACATGATCCAGAAGTTTACACAGGTAAACATTCCAACTGTGCTAACTGTGCTGACGCAGCATGGAGAAGGAAGGCTCCTCTCAGCCAAGTCCAGTCTCTCCACAACGACAACCATCACACACAGTTATGTAAGGTAAGCAAATAGCACACTTCTGTTTCTCCCTTCTGGAAAATTTCTCCTTTAAGAATCCATGGTTGGGGAGAGGGTAAGGAGAGATAGCAAGATGGCTCCTCAGATGCCTAATGACCAAGAACCACATGACGCAAGGAGAAAGCTGATAAAGCTGTCCTCTGATCCACACATGGGCGACTTTACCCACACCCCCACAAATACACACACTGCATACATGAAAATGAAAAGAATCCAAGGTGTAGCTCAGCTGGTAGCGTGCTCCCCTCACTCACAGGTGGCCCTACATTTGTCATTAACACAAACTAAGATGGAAACAGAAACATCTGAGTTCAAGGCCAGCTACATAGGAAGTTAAGAGATTTGAGCTACACAAGCAAAACCTTTTCTAAAGAAAGAAACAAACCAGGTGGGCAGTGGTGGCGCACACCTTTAATCCCAGCACTCGGGCAGAAGCAGGCAGATCTCCTGAGTCCAAGGCCAGCCTGGTCTACAGAAGAAGTTTCAGGATAGCAAGTCAGGGATATACATACAGAAGAACCCTGTCTCAAAAATCAACCCAAAAACAAAAACAGAAACAGAAACGAAGGGAGGAAGGGAGGGAAGAGAGTCTTGGGGAGGTGGTAGCTCATGCCTTTAAGAAGCAGGTGGATCTCTGTGAGTGTGAAGCCAGCCTGGCCTACATAGGGAGTTTCATGACGCCAGGATTATGTAAAAAGACCCCATCTCAAAAGCAAAAAAATAAAAAGAAAGAAAGAATTGAAGAAAAACAATGTCAGTGCCTAGCTGTAGCACAATTAATAAAAAACCCAGAGACAGAAATTGGGGTTCAACCCAAAGGTCAGAAAAGCAAAACAGCCAGCCACTGGTTCTTACCTCTCTACCTCAGTCTGAAATGGCAATCCTGCCTCCAGAAATCTCAGAATAAGACTGAGCTGAGACCTGTCTCCTCCCGTTTTATATTCCTCTCTAGTGCTGGCATGCACCATTACTGCCCAGTTTCTATGGCAGTGTGGCTACTGGGACTAAAGGTGTGTGTCACCACTGCCTGTCTGTGAGGCTGGTCAGCGCAGCTGTTTAACTCTCTGAACTTCAGAAAAGCTTCATTTATTAAAATACAAATGAAATGTCACTACACCTGGCAGCACAGGAAAGGAGTGACAAGCTGAAAAAGGGAAGAGGGAGAGGAAAAGAAGAAGAGGAGAGAAGGGAAAGAAGGGTGGGCAAAGGGCACTGGAGGAGGAGGAAAAGGTAGACCCAGGTGTTACCTCGGTGACTTTCCTTTCCACTTCTGTCCCGTCCACGTAGTAAACATCTGTGATGACACGGGTGACAAGCGTGCGGACTTCACGGATCGTCCTCATGTGACGATGTAAGACATGGCCGTGTGGAGGCTGGGGCATTTCAAATTCTTCTTCTCCCTACAACAAAAGAGAGGGCACAGTAAGAAGAGAACCAACAGAGTGGAAGGCAGTCATAGCTCTTAAGCTAAACTGTCGGATGAACGCTGTTCAGAGAGCTCATGAACCGGACATACTACTTATTCCATTTATTTCAGTAAAACTGAGGCTGGAGAAGTCTGTGGCAGTCTGGCTTGATCCATACAATAAAGCTCAGTCATAGTATCGAACACATTATTGTTAGATTGTAATCATTTAGATTTTCTGTTGTTTCTTTGTATAGTTCAGACTTACCTTCAACTAGGTACCCCAAGCTGCTTTCTCCAACTCCTGATCCTCCTGCCTCAGCCTCTGATAAGTGTATTCCACCACACCCAGCTAATCCTTCTAATTCTCATGACAACAGTGCTTGACCTAAAAAGCAGGTGCTCTTTAATCTTTAGAGAAGACCAGAATCACCTATTAACCCATCAGTGAAAACCAGTTCATTAACAGAAAAATCACATTGCTTCTCCAGAGGTTAAATACAAAACGCTTTCTTGTTTAGTTTTTTTGAGACAGGTTTCTCTGTGTAATAGTCCTAGCTGTCCTAGAATTCTTTCTGGTCTTGAATTTAGAGATCCGCCTACCTCTGCCTCTCAAGTAAGTGCTGGGATTAAAGGCATGTGCCACCATTGCCCAGCGAAATCCTGGTCTACAGACAGAGTTCCAGGACAGTGAAACCCTGTGTCAAAAAAAAAACAAAAACAAAAACAAAAAAACCCAGAAACTCTTAATCTGTTCCCATGAATAGATTGGGGTTTTGTTACTTTGTTTAGACATGCGGTTTCCCTATGCAAACAGGCTGGGCTCACTCCCAGAGATCCACTTGCCTTTGCCTCCTCACCAATATGTACTGCCTGGTTTTAAATCAACTTAACACAAGCTAAAGTCATCTGGCAGAAAGGATCCTCAGTTAATAAAATGCCTCCATAAAGCTGGGCGGTAGTGGCGCATGCCTTTAATCCCAGCACTGAGGCAGAGGCAGGCGGATCTCTGTGAGTTCAAGACCAGCCTGACCCACAAGAGCTAGTCCCAGGACAGCTAGGGCTGTTACACAAAGAAATGCTATCTTGGAGGGAGAGGGGAATTCTATAAATAAGATCTGGCTCTAGGACATTTTCTTAGTGATTGATAAGGAAAGGCTCAGCCCATTGCGGGTGGTGACACCCCCGGGCTGGTAGTTTGATTCTCTAAGAAAGGTTAAGCTAGCCGTCATGAGCAAGTCAGTGGTGAGTTGCCCAGCATAGATGCTGAGACCTGAACCCAATCAGGTCCTCTGTAAGAGCAATAAGCAGCTCTCAACCTGCTGGGCCATCTCTCCAGCCCCTAACACCTTTCTTAGCAGGAGAAACTATTTCTTAAATGCATTTTTTCATTCTGTATTACACGATAGTAACAGTTATCAAAGGTGGTTGCTGAAAACACCCAGAACAACCACTAGGTAGGAGCTAGAGAGATGGCTCAGCGGTGAAGAGCACATACTCTTGAAGAGAACCGGAGTTCAGTTCCCAACACCCACACTGGGAGACTCAGAAATGCCCTAAGTCATTGGATACAGCACCCTTTGTGGGACTCTTTTGTCACTTGCACTAATGTACACATCCTTTCTCT
>NW_004949096.1:29831228-29841492 GCF_000317375.1 Microtus ochrogaster
TCACACGCACACACACCCATAAGATTGTTACTGGACTGAGGCCCACAGAGCACGTGGAGTCTACGGCTGGCTCCGGAGCCCCGCTGTGTGCGCACCTGGCTGTGGAGGGACTCGGTATCATCCACAGGAGCGCTGCTCTGTTTCTCACCACTGCCCCGATCGGTCTGCACGGTGGCATCTTGTTTCCCAGAGTTCTGGTCCACGGTACTGGTGCCCTGCTCACATACACTCTTCACAGTCTGGGTTGCTGCTGAAACAGTTTCTGGGGCACACAGGGAATGGTCCATGGTCTGGATTCCTACGTTACTCTGGGCAGGCCTTTCCAACAAGACCTTACACGGTGTTTCCTGCTGAGCACTCAGTCCTCCTAGCAGGTCTGTTTCCATAACTTCTCCTTGAGGGCTGAATGACCCCTGGGTGGCTCTCAGCTGGGAAACAGGCGACACAGAGTCCTCCGAAGCAGCAGCATCCTGGACTGGCCCAGTGGGCCTCACAGGCTGCTCACTCTGCCTGAGTTTAGAGGCACCATCCAGTTTTTCTTTGTCCTCTTCTTGAACCCTTGGAAAATGGAGCATTTCATTTGTCCTGAAAATGAAACAAGGACATTCTGTAGCATGGTCTGGATGCAGCTTATTCCTCTGAGCAGTACGGTGGTACTACACCTCTATCATCCCAGCACCCAGCAGACTTGAGCATCATCGGACAACTAGGGAGGTCTGCAATGCAATACTCTCTCAAACATAAAACAATAAAAATGAAGTAACTCCCATACATGAGATAAAAAAATAAAAGCTAAGTTCAATTGTGTACAGTATTCTAAAGGTGGACCTCTGGGAGGGCATTGAGATCTGACAGGGTCAGCCTGGAGAGATGGCTCGGAGGCTAAGAACACTGGCTGCGCTTCTAGAGGTCCTGAGTTCAATTCCCAGCACCCACATGGTAGCTCACAACCACCTGTAATGAGATCTGGTGCCCTCTTCTGATGTGCCGGCATACATGCAGGCAGGGCAGAACACTGAATACATAATAAATAAATAAAAACCTTTAAAAAAAAAAAAGATCTGACAAGGTCACAGGGTAGGGCACTAATGAATGAACTCTGGCGGCTTTGTAAAAAAGGCAGATCTGCAGGCGCAGTGGCACGTGCCTTTAATTCCAGCAGTCAGGGGCAAAAGCAGCTGGAGCTCTAGGGTTTCAAGGCCACCCTGATTGACTAGAGAATCTCAGGCCAGTCAGGGCTGCATAGTAAGACCCTGTCTCAAAAGAAAGAGACACATTGCCTCCCTCTTACTCCGTATGTCCTGTAGTATCTTGGAAGTCCAGCACTGAGAAAGTCATCACCAGATGCAGTCCCTTAATCTTTTTTTCTTTTTCTTTTTTTTTTGAAACAGGGTTTCTCTGTGTAGCCCTGGCTGTCCTGAAATTTACTCTGTAGACCAGGCTGGCCACCTTCCTCTGCCTCCAGAGTGTTGAGATTAAAGGTGTGTGCCGCCACCACCTGGAACTTAATCTTTAAGCACAACTGTGGGTCAAAATGAACCTCCTTTCCTCATAGTTTCTTCCAGCTGTGGTCTCATCAACAACAGGAAAACGAGCCAAGTAAACTCTAAAAAACACACAAGAAAATGAGGCTGGTAACAAGATACAAAATTCTTACAAAGCCCCAGGAAGGACATTTAATTGCTCCACTCAGGATTCAGAGGCAGGCAGATCACTGTGAGTTGCAACCCAGCCTGGTCTACATCACAAGTTCCAAGACAGCCAGGGATATATAATGAGACTGTGAAGAGAAAGGGAAAGGGAAAGGGAAAGGGAAGCAATCAATTTGTTCTGAAGTCTCATTTGGATTGATGAATGGTTCTAACATTCTTTACTAACTCCTATGACGATGTATGTTTAGAAGAAATGCAATCTTTATGACCATGTATGAGGTCTACCCTCTGCTGAATTTAGAAGAAATACAATCTCCAAAGAAAGGTTGCAGGTAACAGTCTGGTCTTCCCAGGTCAAAGGTCATTTGGTGGTCACATGTTCAGTACTTCAGTGCTGGGCTCCCTATCAATATATCTATACCTGACCACTTCAGCATAACTGTAAGGAAGTGCTTAAGATATAGCCCAGCCCTTCATTATTAGTCTTTTCATTTGGGAGCCTGTGTGTCTTTTTTCTTTATTTTAAGATTTATCTACTAGTTATGTATACAGTATTCTGCATGTATGGCCTACAGGAACCAAAGCCGAGATCAAAGAAGAAACGCTGCTTACGGGCTTGCTTCCTATGTCTAGTTTCTTGTAGACCCAAGACCTCCTGTTCAGGAGTGGCGGCACCGACCACAGCGAGTGAGCCTTCCACATAAATCACTAACCAAGAAAATGCTGCCACAGACATGCCCACGGGCTCTCTCAGTGAGAGTCCCTCTTCACAGACGTCTAGATTTCTGTGAAACTGACAAAACAATAACCAGCACATTGACTGACTGACATATCCTTTCCACATCACCCGCATGTTGCCTATAAGCCAAATACCACAGTACCCAAGCGACTGGAGATCTTAAACGCTAACAGTTCTCTCGAGTAAGAAACCACGCTAAAGCCGGTGGTGGTGCACATCTTTAATCCCAGCACTCAGAAGGCACGGGGATCTCTGAGTTTGAGGCCTGCCTAGTCTACAGAGTGAGTTCCAGGATAGCCAGGGCTACACAGAGAAACCTTTCAAAAAGAAAGAAATAAACAGACCCAGGCTAGCCCTAAGCAGGCTGCACATAACCTGTCGTATCTGGATATCTGAATGCTAACCCTCAAGCTCCACAGGATACAGGCTGTCTTAGCTCAGCCTCTGCGGCTGTGACAAAACAGACCAAAAGCAACTTGGGGGAAGGAAGGGATTTATCTGGCTTACAGATTCAGTCCAGACCAAAAGCAACTTGGGGGAAGGAAGGGATTTATCTGGCTTACAGATTCAGTCCGTCTCAAGGGAAGCCAGGCCAGGACTCACGGCAGGACCTGGAGGCAGGAACTGAAGCAGAGACCGGGGCAGTGCTTGCTTCTTACTGGCTTGGCTTCCTCTGGAGTGCTCAGTCACCTTTCTTATACCACCCAGGCCCACCTGCCTAGAGATGTAAGCACCCACAGTGAGCAGGACCATTTAAGCACAATTAAGAAAAGGCCTCACAGACGTGGCCACAGGCCAGTTTAATCAGGAAAGTCCTTCAGCTGAGGCTTCCCCTTCCCAGGTGACACAGGTTTGTGTTAGGCTGACATCTGAAGCTAACTATGACAAAGGCTAACTTTGAACAAGAATGGATATTCTATAAATCAATAAACTACAAAAATCAGGAAGCTACTGCCGTATTACGTAAACATAAATGGAGGTATTTTCAGGCTTCATCACATGTAAATAGTCAGAACAAAGGAGAAATAATCCACCAAGTGTGGCGGCCATGGCTGTAATTCCCGCTCTCAGGAAGCTTGAGGCAGGAGGATTGTTCCGACTTTAAGGCCTTCCTGGGCTACACGGCTGAGTTTTAGGTTGGCTTGAAACTTTCTAAAGTCTATTTTCTTTAAAAAAAAAAAAAAAAAAAAAAAGCCACTCTGAACCAACAGTGCCCCAGTTCTTGAAGGTTACATCACAGGTATCAGAGACTTGGAAACCAGGCTGTATTCTTACCACGAGTTTCAACCAGAGAAAAACAAAGCTTGGCGCTCTCGTTCATAGCAGCTGAGTCTGCCTAGGTGGCCATGAGCTTGCTGGGCAGCCCCTCTCGGGTCACGAGTAAAGAAGAACAGAGGTTTCACAGGTTTCTGTCACCCAGCACCGTGTACTACCAGGCGATGGACCTAACAGCCTTCTACCTAAGACGGGCATCTGGTTACTAGAGCCTGCGCCCTATTTGTCAGGAGCACGGGCTGGGTGAGGATGCAGGGTCCGCTGAGGAAACACATGAGGAGCAGTTACATCTTCCTGAGATTTATGGGTGATCATAAAATGTCAAGGTGCTGAGCGTAGTGGACTAACACACAGCAGCGGCAGAAAACAAAGCAATGAAACAGCTGACCTTCACATTCATGGTTAACCTTTAAGAGGACAAACACACAAGTAAACAAGCTGCCACTGCTTCCCACCCTTAAACAAGCTTGTACATTTTACCTCACACGATGACAGAAGGAATCCCAGACCCCAGCCTCCCGGGAGATGGCACAGAGAGGAACGGCCTTTGGGAACTATCCCATCATGAAGGTGGAGGAACGGCCTTTGGGAACTATCCCATCATGAAGGTGGAGGAATGGCCGTTGGGAACTATCCCATCATGAAGGTAGGACGGTCCTGAAGCTGTGAGTGAGCATGTGGAAACTCAACCCCAGGACCTCCCTTGCAGGAAATGGCCTTCTCCACACAACAGCCTACCAGCTTTTATCTAAGATTATGGGATGGCCCTGACCCCACGAACATTAAGAAATTTCTGTGGTTCATAAGCTCCCCAGACTGCAACAGTGGTAGAAAACTGAGACACCCCAGAAACTATGTACTCAGGGCAGAGACTCTGAACAGGGTTTGACTTCCAAAGCAATATTTTGTTTGGAAATTGTTTTTTCTGCCTCCTGAGTGCTGGGATTAAATGCGTGCACCACTATGCCCAGCCAGAACTGCTGATTTTGTTTTCTGTTTATCAAAACAGGGTTTCTCTGAAACAATTCGGTTGTCCTGGAACTCGCTCTATAGAACTCTATCAAACTCACAGAAATCCGCCTGCCTCTGCCTCCCGAGTGCTGGGATTAAAGGCGTGCGCCACCACCGCCAGGCTAGAACTGCTGATCCTTTAAAGACCAAAAGTGATAGGCCAGGCATGGTGGGGTATACCTTCAGTCCCGCAGGGACAGATGAATCTATGTGAGCTTGAGACCAGCATGGTCTAGAGTCTACATAGTTCCAGGCCAGCCAAGGCTACACAATGAGACACCCTGTCTCATAAAAAACAAGTCAAGCAGTAGGGGGTGGGAGTGGAGGATAAGTCATTACAGTATTAGCAGTATCAGATATTTGGTATTTCTCACTCTCCTATGAGCACAAGACAAATGAGTAATGCTAAAATTGTAGTCATAAACACTTCATTTTGGTTGACAAGCCTGTGTCGCTAATCCCTGCACTTAGGGAAGGGAACTGATGGAAATATGAAGATTCCTAGGCTCAGTGGTCAGCAAGTCCAACCAATCTGTGAGCTCCAGGTTCAGTGAGAGGCACGGTCTGGAAAGAACGGGAGGGGACTGGGAGATGACACTCGGAGTAAGGGTGAGACGCCGCTCCTGGAGAGGATCCAAGTTTAGCACCCTCCTCCTCAGTCAGCTCACAGCCACCAGAGCTCCAGCGACACTCAGTACCTTGGCCCTCCATGAGCACTGCACCCTCAGACACATGCATACATTAAAAATAAAAGAAAGAGGCCAGGCTTGGTGGTACACACCTTTATTCCAGCACTGAGGAGACAGAGGCAGAAGATCTCTATGAGTTCAATGACAGCCTGGTCTACATAGCAAGTTCCAGACCAGTGATGGCTACATATGAATAATTATTAAAATAATTAAAAATTTTTAAAATAATGAAAGAAAAAATAGGAAAGTGACTAAGACATGCATGCATGCACACACACGCATGTGTGTGCACAAACTCAAACACACACGAATCAATATTTATCTTTAAAAAAATAAAAAGTTTGGTGTGAGGTGCAGTGTCATGCACCTGTGGGCCCCACCTACTCAGGAAGCTGAAGCAAGAGCAATGCTTAAACCCAGAAGCCTGAGACCAGCCTGGGCCAAACAACATAAAACAATACAATCTAGTCATAAATAAACAAACAAGCAAATAAAAATTCAACAATATAACCTGGCCATAAATAAATAAATAGCCAACTTCACAAAACAGTGGCAATTAATACCATGAAGTGGAATTAATTACATCAATCAATGCAGCTGAAACTAATTCATGCGTGGTAGTACACTCCTTTAATCCCATCTGTCAGGATACAGAGGCAGGCGGATCTCTGCAAGATCAAATACAGCCAGGACTATGCAAAGAAACCTTGTCTCAGAAAAGGAGAAAGAAAATGTTTACCTGATGGGTGCAGAGGGAGGATCCTCACTCAGGGCCTCACTCTCTTGCCCAGCATCACAGATACAGCTAAACATAGGCATGGTCTTCTGGGGACTAAAATTACAAATTAAAGCAATACAGTTTGCTAGTTTCACATGAAAAGTAGCTCTGGAGGTCACCCTCTTTAGACAGAGAGTTCCTCTACATCCCAACCTCCAATCCATTATTACCCCCCAAAACCAACTCTTGATATGCTCAAGTTAACACAGTAAGAAACTTTTAAGTGCAGGGACTAAAGAGATGTCTCTGCAGTTTGCTCCTCTAGAGGACCCCAGTGGAAGCTCACATTATCCCTAACTCCAGTTCCAGGGGCTTTGACGCCCTCTGCTGGCCTCCAGGGGAGCCAGGTGCACATGTGGTGCACAGACAAAACACCAATACACATAAAAACCTTCAGCGAGGTCACTGGAGGAAAAGTAGAAAGAGACTTATTAAATACTAAAAGGATGTAAAGAGGAAAATCCAAATGTAGAAATCAATAGGACAAACTGGTTCCTTGAGGAGAGAATTTGGAAAAGGAACAAAAAAGAACAGATGTTGTGATTTCAAAAACAAACAAAACTAAATGTATCGGGTGTGATTCATAGACTGGGATCCTGATTCTAACTAGAAAATATTACAAAGCAGGGGAACGGAAACACCAAATACTTTATGGCACTAAAGAATCACTACCTGGTTTCAAAAGTATGGTAACAGTATGGTTAATTGTAAAATAGGAATCCTAATCTTTTAGAGTTAGCATCAAAATAGTTATATAAAATGATATGAAGCTGGAATCATCTTCAAAATAACCCACTGGTAGAAGGCAGTAAGTACTCCAAGATTTTTATAGCCAATGAAGACTGGCCACTTAAGTACTGTTGTCCATATCACACTGCTCTCTGCCCTGTCTCCCCTCTAGTCTTCCCACAGCCAAACAATTAGAAACTAAGTACTCTGAATGGGGATGTAACAATCATTTACGAAACAAATCTTACTTTAACAACTTCTTTTTTTAACATTTGTTTTAATTTAATTTTACCATTTAGTCTACGTGGGTGTTTTGCCTGAATGTGTGTCTGTGCACCATGTGCATGTCTGGTGGTCAGAGAGGCCAGAAGAGGCATCTGACCTCTAAGACTAGAGTTACAGATATTTGTAAGCTGCCATGAGGGCCAGGAATCGAACCCAAGTTCTCTCAAAGAGTATACAATGCTCTTGACCACTGAGCTAAGTCTCCATTGCCTATAATGACTTTTTAAAGAAAATATTTATTTATTATGTATACAATGTTCTGTCTGCATGCATGCCTGCAGGCTAGAAGAGGGTGCCACATCTCATTACAGATGGTTGTGAGCCACCATGTGTCGCTGGACCTCTGAGCCATCTCTCCAGCCCCCTTAAATGACTTTGTATGATGAACCCAAGGTGAAAAATTTTAACACGCAGATTTCTTCAGCACAGATATTTGCACAGAAATAGTGCTTCATGGCAACACCAACAACTTCCGTCTTTTCCATGACCCACCAACCTTTGCCATCATCCTCCCTCCCTATATGCCCCAAAGTTCAGAAACCCATAAAGGGTCAAATTTAGTCAGCAGGCACTTTACCTTTTTAAAAACTTAAAAATTCCCTTTAATTTATTAAAGATTTGGCAATACTCAGCTTGAATTCTTTTTTCATTTATCATAGTACAGGATTAAATAAAAGCCCTCACACTCAGACAAGCCCAGCAAGCTCACTCAAAAATGACAGCCACTGGCAAGGCAGTCCCACTTAAGTGGGACACACGTCCAGCTGTCTCCGTCAGCCCTCAGCATCCTGGCACCCAGGCGGCTTACTCACAGAGCCTGCCTGAGCTGACTTGAGATCTTCACCTGTTCTGTCACCAGCTGCTCGCTAGGGCTTCATGCTGGGATGACTCACGCCAGAGGCAAATCAAACAATCCTATTCTCACAGCCAACAGATGGCAAAGCTTCACACCAACACCTGTGCACCCCAGCACACTGTACTGACAGCACCGCAGCAACCGTGACAAAGCAAAAACAGCTCAACATAGAAAGGCACAATGTGCTGAGGCTGTGGCCGAATACAGAACACAGAAGAACAATGTGTCTAGAGCCATCTCCTTTGTCCTCTGTCTTCTCAAGTCTGCTATCCACAGAAAAGTCAAAAGGCCACTCACATGAATGGTGGGAAAACTACCAGATAGTTCTAACATTAAGGATAGCAAGTTTTGTTAGACTTAAAATGACTATCAAAACCTACAATTCAACGCATTGCTGACTCCTTCATGCTGGGTTTTGAGTATTTTCATGTGTTGCTAAATCATCTTCCTCTCTTCAAGCCGGACCTTTGTATTTAAACGCCTCTAAATAACAACGAGCCCTGGTTACCTGGCAACAGGCTCAGCAACAGCAGTAGATCCATTTTTTCTCTCAGCAGTAGCAGGCTCTGGACAAAAACAAAAGCAAGGAGAGAAAGGAAAGAGAAGCAGAATTCAGTTAGTGCCGAATCTAAAGCCTCTCTCACTGCATCAGCCACAAAGAGAAACAGGACAAAGGAAGCCTGCGATCAGCAGAGAGGACCTGCTTTCCCATCTCCACCATTTCATTTCCCTTCAGACTTCCTGTAGAAAACATGCCTGCTTGGCCAGAACTGCAATCTATAATGTCTTAAGTGCAAATTAAACCACCTGAATCACAACTCACCTCCCCATACAAGAAATTTAAAATTCACGTGAGAAAATACAAAAGAAAACCTAAGAACATTTTCTAAAAAAAGTTAGAAAGAATTTTTTTGAGACAAAGTCTCTCCTATGTAGACCAAGCTGGCCTCAAAGTTACCGAGAACCACCTGCCTCTGCCTCCCAAGAGGTGGGATTAAAGGTGTGTGCCCCAAGCAGTGCTAAAACTTTATTTCAAAAAGAAACAAAACAAAAAACCCTGAGTAAACTACGTGACAAGCCAAGTGTAGCATGACACATTCTTGTAATGTCAACATTGAAGAGTTTCAAGCAGAAAGATCTCAAGTTCAAGGCCAGCCTGACTACACAGTAATTCTAGGACAGTAATTCTAGGACAGCCTGGGCTACACAGTAATTGCAGGCCAGCCTGGACTATACAGTAATACTAGTCCAGCCTGTGCTACACAGTAATTCTAGGACAGCCTGGACTACACAGTAAAACTCTATCTCTCAATAAATAATAAATAACAAAATGTATAGAAAAATATTTAAGTTAATGTATAAATTCAACAGTTCATTTTAGAAACACTCACGTGTACCAAGGTACCCAAGACCTTGCTAAAAGGCTTTAAGAACACTGGCTGCTCTTGCAGAACTGGGTTCAGTTCCCAGCACCCACATGGTAGCTCACAACCACCTATCACTCTGTCAGGAGCCATTTCCCCCAAAAAATATTGCAGGGCCCATTGTCCTGGGGAGTTTGCAGAGAGCCCCACACCCCAATGGTATTTAGAGCTGTTTTGTTGGCAGAGCGTACCCCACACCCAACTATCTTGAGAGCTATCTGTTAGCAGAACCCGCCCCACATTCCAACTATCTAGAGAACTAGGTGTGTCAACTCGTGACTTCCTGAAAGAGGAATCGTGACCTGACCAATCGTAACCTCCTGGCCAACAACTTCGCAACCGGCTCGAACCGTCGCTGCAAGATTCCTCCCTGTCCATGCCCCTGCCCCCAATCCCAACCCAAATTCCTCATCCAGGGGCTATATAAGCTGCAACTGTGACACTAATAAACGGAGGCTTTGACAAGAGAATTTTGCTTGGCCTCCTTCCTCTCTCCCGCCCATGTCTTTTCAGATAGCACCTTTCCTGGAACCCTGGAATAACTGACCTGCCAAGGCGGGTTACAACCCCTAGACTAACTGACCTGCCAGGGTGGTCTACATCACTCCAGCCTCTGATGTCCTCTTCTGACCTTCACAGGCTCCAGGCAAAAACATGGCATGGTGTACGTGCATACAAAATACTCATGTACATAAAATAAGTTAAAAAATGTTTTTTTCAGGACAGGACAAAAGAGCCAGCAGAGGACACAGTTTTCTCTTAAGGGGCCGCTGTCGAAGGGTTAAACTCAGAGGAGCACGGTATTCTCTTAGGGGTCACCACTGTC
>NW_004949096.1:29841682-29845781 GCF_000317375.1 Microtus ochrogaster
AAGGGTTAAACTCAGAGGAGCACGGTATTCTCTTAGGGGTCACCACTGTCGAAGGGTTAAACTCAGAGGAGCACGGTATTCTCTTAGGGGTCACTGTCAAAGGACTGAAATATGCTCTCTTCATTTCAGTCCCAGAAAAAAAATAACTTTTAAATGTTTTCAAATATTTGCAAATACTCGTTCAACAGTCTGTCAAGTTCAATAGTCAGAGCCTTCTTCAGGAAAAGAAAGGCAGTTAGAGCCTGGCTCCTAAGCCTGGGCAGCCGAAGAGTAAAATGCTCTGTCATTCTGAATCACAGTTTCCGCAGCTGCAGCAGAAAAAGCAAGACCAACTTGACAAGCTGCGGCAAGATGAAATGTCACTGACTGTGACCAGGGTCTGCCACCACCTTGCTGGTAGGCACAAAAGAAAAGGGAAGTGCTACTCACCGACCAGCTGATCAACCTTACTTTTAGCTCCATCTCGGTCCTCCCAGTTACAAATCAGGGCTAACATGTTCCCATGCATCCTCTCCTCCTCCCTCCCCCACCTTCTCAGCTCAATCTTCCTGTTCCAGTATCCGGAATGCCACTGTCAGCATCTCTCTTGATAAATCCTTATTTAATCTCAGAGACAACAATTGTTAGGAGCCAATTTTTTTTTAAAATCATTACAGGAACCATCACCCTAGGGGAGTCTGTAAAGAACCTCACACCCCTAATTATGTTAGGAATCGTTCTATTGACAGAGCCTACCCCACACCCAAATTGGCTGTTAATGGAGAGCTATTTGTTAGCAGAACCCACTTTACATTTTAAACTACCTAGGAAACTAGGTGTGGCAACTCCTGACTTTTTGGCCTATAGTGACCTGACCGAAGATAACCTCCTGCCTACGTGACCAACACGGACCACGCGACCAACGTGAACTACGTGACAAGAGCTCAGGCCCCTGTACCCACCCCCCAACTCCATACCCTATATAAGTTGTACCCCATCTCTAATAAACTGAGGCTTCAACAGGAATTTCAGCTTGGCCTCCTTCCTCTTTTCTAGCCCATATCTTACAGATAGCGCCTCTCCGGGACCCTGGAATAACTGACCTGCCAGACGGTTACTCACCCTAGACGATGTAACCCGTCAAGACAATTACAAACAATGAGGGTGAAATCATGTAATACTTTAATTCCCATTGACAGTCTTAAGTTCAAATCCATAAGCCCTGTGTTCTGTCTGGTCTGGAGATAGTCTGGTCTATGAGTAAGTTTATTAAAGATACAGCAAGCAAAACAAAAACAGTGAACAGCAGCAGACAGAAAAACATCATCCAATCAAGTGCTGAAAACATCCAGCAGAAATGGACCGGGACAGTCCTGCTGGGCAGCTAGCTAGGGTCCCCACCGAGAGCGCTCTGGGCAGAGCACACATCCTCTCCATAAAGAGCTTGCCTCTTCTCCTCCCCACTGGGGCACTTTTATACCTTGGGGTAAGCAATGGCATACTCGCCTTCCAGCTCTTCCTAGGCTACAATTTTTTCCATTCCCCGTTACAGACTTAGGGTGCCCGCCTGCCCCAGGACTGGGGTTGGATCTGCACTGGGGGAGGGGTGGCTCCACTTCCGGAAACAGCTTCCCAGTGAGCTCAAACAGCATCTGACAATTTACTAATACAATGCACATTACACCCTGAGCAACAAAACAGAATTGCAGTTTTAGAACCAGAATGCCAGCCTCCAGTTCCAGACTACCGTATTCGTGCGACTGTGAAACTGATGGCACTCAATGCTAGTGTTTCCTCACCTGCAAAGTAAGACTGCACAGGTGTGCTTGTATAGATGAGCTCAGATTCACTAGCTAAAACTGGTCTCACAAAGGCCCCCTAACACAGCCCAAACCTATCAGGTCTTTAAACTGTCCTTTCAAACTCCTTCAGGACCTTCATCTTCTTTACCCCATCCCTTCCTTCATCTTTACCCCATCCCTCTCTTTTTGCTGTTGTTGCTGCTGTTTTTCAAGACAGGGTTTATCTGGGTAGCCCTTGGCTGTCCTGTTTCTTACTCTGTAGATGGAGCTGGCCTCGAACTCGGAAATGTGCCTGCCTCTGCCTGAGTGCTGGGAGTAAAGGTGTGTGCCGCTACTACCCAGCTTCTATCCCTCGCTTTTAAAAAGCAAATTAACTACATTTTTATGTCGTCATGTCACAGCATGAGTGTGGCAGTCAGAGGACAACTCTGGAGTCCGTTCTGTCTACATGGGTCCCAGGGACAGAACTCAGGTTGTCAGGGTTGGTGACAGGTGCCTTTATCTGCGGCCATCTCACTGGACCTCCCTGTTTTACAGCCTCTCTGTCAGTATATAACTTGCCCAGGCCTCCCTAGCCTAAAAATAACAAATCTTTCATCAGTCCTTCGTTTTCTCTGGCTTGTCGTAATTTCTTCTCCTTTCCTATACACTTTCCAACAGTCGAGTGTCTGCTGTCTCCACTTGGCCCCATTCCCCCTCAGTTACCTCCAGTATAGTTCCCACTCCACCCACTACACGGAAATGGGTCTTACTACATGGATACGAATTTGTACAATCCCATTGATCTGTTTTGTTTTTCTCTCGGGATACTTTGTTACCTGTTAGCATCCCACAGACCAAACGTTAGGTCAGCACTACACTCTAGGAAGCGGGCAATGGTCGGACCATGGGGTGGGAGTATTACTCATCTGTGTCATGGTTGTCTCCTTTCCCTAGGCCACGTGACTTGTTTCTGCACAGGCTGGAGCTCTAGCCTATGCTCATTAATCTCATCCTTGTGCTGCTTCAAGGCTGCCAGCTGTCTTCACTCTTTCTCTGGTCCAATGTCTGCATGACTCCCACTCCCGGGCACCAACCCACAGCCCTCAAACCAACATTTTCTGACAGATCCCTCTGGACCTCAGCTCCTGACCCCCAACAGTGTTATTTTATTGTAACTTTTCTCCTCACAGGCTTCCACAGCTTAATCCTACTGTCAAAGCTTCCCCCCTGTTTCTTTCCGAACTCTTTTATAAGAATTCTATTGGGAGCCGGGCGATGGTGGCGCACGCCTTTAATCCCAGCACTCGGGAGGCAGAGGCAGGCGGATCTCTGTGAGTTCGAGACCAGCCTGGTCTACAGAGCGAGTTCCAGGACAGGCTCCAAAGCCACAGAGAAACCCTGTCTCGAAAAACCAAAAAAAAAGAAAAAAAGAAAAAAAAAAAGAATTCTATTGGGGTGGGGAGTGAGAATCTCAGATGTTAAGAGCACTTGTTCTTTCAGAGGACCCAAATTTGACTCCCAGCACCCACACGGCAGCTCACAATCATCTCTAATACAAACTCCAGGGATCCAATGCCATCTTTTTCCTCTAACCACACTGAACAACTTGCATGTGTAGGCTCATATTTCTGTATGGTGTAGCAGCCAGGCATAAAAGCCATAGGCCAGGTCTGAGCTGATCACGTAGCTCCGCAGACAAGCTGTCTCTATTTAACAGTAGCCAGGATGTGCTGCTCCTAGTTTCTTTTGTTATAAATGTAGATCACCTGAGAAGAGAAGTTGGCTGAAGCTGATGACTTGAGAGTTAGGAGGTCTGGTCCTTCCTCCCTTTGTAATTTGGAGGATGTTTTATAGAGATGCTAATTCATGGCCTACATGACTGCTAGCATACAGGTAGATGCGGACATGACATAAGCCCATTCACCTGGTTGCCTAGGAGACAGCCTAATGCGTTTTCCCCCACTCAATTGATGTGATGATATATAAGGTGTTTGGAGAATAAACGAGATCTTCGAGAGAGACCTTGCCCTTGAAGGATGACCATGTAAGCTGTGTCTGATTACTCCTCGCGACTCCGTTCCAGTCCAGTTAGGGAATCTGTGTTGGACCCACACGGGCTTCAACAGCATGCCATTTGGAAAAATGTCAGTATTAATGTATGACGTAAATCCATGATCCTACACTTCTTACCTTCAACTTTTATTTAAATCACTTACATATATGGAGATGTGATGTGTACAGCTGTGAGCACAGGTGGAGCAGAGGCCAGAGGTGTCAGATCCTGGGGGTCTAGAATTGCAGGTGTTTCTGAGACCCAGAGGTGTCAGATCCTGGGG
>NW_004949096.1:29846101-29854832 GCF_000317375.1 Microtus ochrogaster
AGGTGTCAGATCCTGGGGGTCTGGAATTACAGGTGTTTCTGAGACCGTGAGGTGGGTGCCCTCTGGAAAAGTAATACATGCTCTTAACGACTGAGCCCTTTCTGAAGCCCTCCACTCTTCCTGAATGTGAGAAACAATGACTCAATATGAGAAAGTACGAGCAACAACCACTATAAAATAGAATACCTCATCTTCAGCAACATGACAGGGACTCGCCAAAAGCAAAAAGTCAAAAATGAAATCTGAGAACAAGGCTTTACAAAGACAGAAGTATCCATCATTAGAAACAGAAGATAATTAGTACTTCCTAGATAAGCTGAAGAAACTAATTACCCAATAACACCACACAATAAAACTTACTTTCCAGGCTAAACTGCAGGGATTCTTCGCTGGCCTCTGTCTCGGGACTAACCAGTTTCATTTTCAGGTACAGTTTTCCGTCCATTTCTGGGGCAGACTCGGAATCTCCTTTTTCACTCCCAAGTAGAGGATCATTGATCTCCATCGTGCTTTCAGACATGACATCACTGGTTGCTATGGTGCTTTCTGGATAGCTGCAAATCCCTGAAAGAAGGGGGACAGGGAGGAAGAAAGAAAGAACACTAAAATACAAACACAAGAAACAGTCATTTGAAAAGATCAATTTGCCTGTTTGGCTCCACCACTCTGCAGGATCAGAGGGTCCCTAGGATAGATCCTGTTACATTATCAACAACTACCAACTAGGATTGACACCTGGTCTTAAGAGGAGCAACAGGATTCAGTTCCACTTCTGCATCTGGACAAAGGATGCTGCATGAGCCCTCAGCCAACCCACATCTGCCAGCATCAGGCATAGGTAGCAGGAGACTCCAGGCGGCATGACTGGAGAAAACAAACAGGTTAATGCAGAAATCTGCCCGCTGCTCCACGGCAGAGGATCTAAGTTTCTTGCCCTGTCGAGCGGCAGACTGATGAGCCAGTGCACTGAGCACTTCTCCACACTTCTGTCTCTTCCCTGCACAACAGTTCCATAGCCCAGCTAGCTCTGCAGTTCTGTCAGCGATGTGACAAAGCTTTACTCTTCCCTCCTTCCCTCGACCCTCTCTGTCCTCTCAGGTCCTGGCAGTAAAATCACACCCTGCTCCTCCAAACCAGACAGCGGCCTTCGCATTCAGGCCAACTCCTCAGATCTAAAAGTATCACTTGCATAAAGAACGGTATCTTAGAAAAGGCCTTTAAGTGGCTTTTATTTTAATGCCTTAAATATCTTTTTTTACAAATCACTCACCAATAGGAGTACTATGTCTGTTGCGATCCAATTTTAGGTGCCCAATATGAGGTGGGGTTGTGCCAGTCAAGGGTGGGATAATATCACCTTCTTTAGGCAAAGTGAAATGGAATGGGGTTTCTGAAATAAACAAAAATGAAAACACAATAATGGAGAAGAAAGAAAAAGCCACACTAAAGTATACATTATACAAAAATGAGAAACTACCCCCCAAAAATTTCAGTTGTTCTTTTCCCAAATTTTTATTCCTATTACCTTCAGCAGCCATCCAAACAAATTCCCTACTGCAAGAAAACAGCAGGCTCCACAGATACCAACAGCCCTGATGACAAGACACCCAGAGGACAAGCAAAGAAAAAGAAGCTAGCCTGAGCAACACTGGGTCATCATCTACTTCCAAACACTGTATCTAGACAACTTAGCAACACGGATCTGGATACTTTTGAACCTAGATGGTATAATTTAGTAAATGCAACCTAGGAGTTCCTTTCTTAGCTATGCATTCTACAGGACTTCCAAAGCAAAGTCTGATGTTACAGTCTGTAACACGAATTCTAATTGGTCTTAATAAAACCCAGAGTCAGACAATAGGGGGTGAAAGTTGAGAGATCAGAGAAGCAAAGGAGTCAGTCACTAGGTTGTCATTCACCTCTACCAATGCGCAGACCAAAGGGGCGATCCTGTCTCTACTGATTCTCAGACTGCATCTGCCTCCACCAAACCTCAGACTGCAGACTCCTGCCTCCTCCTGCCTTACATTCCTCTCTCTGCCCAGCGATATCACTACTGTCTCCACCTCCCTAGGGCTAGAATCATAGGTGTTTGGCTTCCAAGTACTAAGATTAAAGGTGTGAGCCACCACTGCCGGGCACTGTTTCTCTTTGAGACTGGATCAATTTAGAGTAGCCCAGTGTGGCCTTGAACTCACAGAGATCCATCTGCCTCTGTCTCCCGAGTGCTGGGATTAAAGGTGTGCGCCACCACTGCCTGGCCTCTATGGCTAACTAGTGGCTTCGCTCTGCTCTGTGATCTTCAGGCAAGCTTTATTAGTTATATTACAAACAAAATATCACTGCAACAGTCTGCTCTGGAAGGTGACAAAGGATCTCATGGAACAAAAAAAGACTTCAGATTAGCCACTAGTTCTAACAATCTTTAGATTGAGGCTTTCCTTCAACTGTTCTCAACAGCACTCATTCTAGATGCTAAAAATAGAGAAATATCCAAAACTCAATTCCTGCATCAGGGTAAATCCCGTAAGAAGCATCCCCGTGTATATTTAGTTGGTTGCTACGAAGTTATTACAAACATTAAAAACTTCTGAAGACATAAAAGTGCTTTTCGGCCAGGTGTGGCAGCACACACTTTCGTTCCCAGCACTCAAACAAAGGCAGGGGCGGGGCGGGCAGGCACAAACACTTGCTTAACAGAAAGTGCCTTACTGTGGAAACTGTGTCTTGGTATAAGATTCCTTTGCACAATTCTAGGTACAACTTACTAACAATAATTTAAGACTATCTCATTTCATCAATATAACTGAGACTTGAAATGTTTTCAGGCCCTAGGGCAGCACTGCCGCTACCTTCATCTGGATAGCACAGCCTACCAATCATTTTCTCTACCTAGATCAGCCCTCTTTCCCCAACTCCAGTTCTTTCTACAGTGTAACCAGAGATAAGCTGGATATCGTGGCTCTCAGCAAACTGGCTTCTGGTCAAAATCCTTTGAGGCTTTCAATACAAGGAAAATCCCTAACTCTCTGGGTTAGAGAGAGGCAGTTCAAGCAGTTAAGAGCACCTTGCAGAAGAACCAACATGGTAGCTAGCGCACAACCATCCACGGCTCCAGCTGCAGGGATCTGATGCCCTCTGCGACTGCTGGATCAAGCATGCACATGTTGTACATGCAGACACACAGGCCCAACATTCAGACACATGAAATCAGTTGAAAAGTATTTTAAATCCTAACTTTCTAGTCAGCACACAGTTAACTGGGGGCAGCCAAGTCTCTGGTCTTTCTTAATTATTCACGTTCGGTCCTCCAAATGATCTTGTATTTCTCTGTACTTATCCAGCCATCTGAAAACTGTCGTTAATAGATTACCACCAAATTCTATAAAATAACTTGTCTATTTCGTCCTTTTAGCTGGAATTTTCCACATTTCAGTTCTTTCCTATTGAGCCCATTATTTAAACTATCAAATCTTTTCTTCCGTACCAAACTATCATAGGCTCTCCTACTGCCTGTCAGCGCATCAACAAATGAAGATACAATAAAGGCAAAGGAAACCACACCAACTGTCAAGTCACCTGTGTGGAGAGTTTGGTCTCATTTCTGAGAAATCCACAGAATTCATCACTTCAAAGCAATACTTAAACCTCTGTATAGTGGGGGGAAGGGCTGAGATAGGGCCTCAATGGGTAGTCTAAACAACTGTTTCTATGCTATTGTTTGTTTTGCAATAAGGGGATCAAACCTAGGGCCTGAGAAAATCAAGGCAAGGTCCCTACCAATGAGCTACACCCCCAGCTCACCCACAAGCTAAATGTCAAACATACAACGGCTTTTCTATCTCTTCTGCATCAGAAGCTATTATTCCTTCATGCTCTAATTTCTAAATAAAACTTTTCCTTTCTTTTTTTAAATATTTATTTTTAACTCTTGTCCCCAGACACAGGTGTAGACTCCAGCTGTTCTGAAGATGGTGGTGTCATTGTTTCCTTAGAGCTGGGTACTGGGCAATCTTAGTCCCCAGAGGCTTTTTCATACATGATCTATGGCATAAACTAAATCAGGCCTATCGCTACCTAAAATTCCTAAGCTTTTTTTTAGTATTTATTTATTTTTGTTTTGTGTATGGGTGTTTTGCCTCATATATGTCTGTGCACCATGTGTGGGGTCTGGTATCCGCAGAGGCCAGAAAAGGGTAGCAGATCCCCTGAAGCTAGAGTCATAGGGATTTGTAGATACGGGAAACCAAACTCTGGTCCTCTAGAAGAGCAGTAAGCATCCTCAACCAGTGGACCATCTCTCCAGCTCCAACTTTTAAGTTCTTAACCTTCCATAAATAAAATTGCTATGGAATAATGCTCTTGTACAGTGTAAAGATTTGTCACTCATATTGGTTTAATAAAATGTTGATTGACAGTAGCCAGGCAGGAAGTATAGGTGGGGTGACCAGACGAGGAGAATTCTGGGAAGAGGAAAGGTAGAGATGCAGTCACCAGCCAGATGCAGAGGAGTAAGATGAGAATGCCTAACTGAGAAAAGGTACCAAGCCACATGGCTAAACATAGACAAGAATTATGGGCTAATTTAAGTTATAAGAGCTAGTTAATAATAAGCCTGAGCTAATAAACCAAACAGTTTATAATTAATATAAGCCTCTGTGTGTTTCTTTGGGACTGAACAGATGCGGGACTGGGTAAGATAGAAATTTCCTCTACATACAATTAACTATTATTTTCATTACTTTTTCCTATTCAATAAATTGGTGCACGGATGTGGAACAAGTACATATATGCAGGCAAAACACCCATACACATACAGCTTTTTTGAACACAGCTAAATTGTTTTCCTTTCATTTTCCTTCCCTACCCTCCACTGCTGGACACTGATTTCAAGGTCTACCACCAAGCTACATTCCCCAACCCTCAAGGAGAACACTTAAGAAGAAGACGGAGGCACCCACTTTCAGAGTTCTCTCTACATGGAGCAGTTACTGTACTTCTTAGCTAAATGGAAGAGGGAGAAAGGGAGGGGGAGGAGTTAGGAGAAAGGGTAAGGAAGGAAGTGGAAGGGAACAGGACGAGTTAGGAGAGGAAGGAAAAGGGGCAGAGGGGTGAAGGGAGAGGCAAGGAGGAGAGAAACAAATAATTTTCCACCATCTTCAATAATCCAAACTAATATTAGTAAAAAATATATATATATTTTAATATTTATTTATTTATTATGTATACAATATTCTGTCTGTGTGTATGCCTAAAGGCCAGAAGAGGGCGCCAGACCTCTTTAGAGATGGTTGTGAGCCACCATGTGGTTGCTGGAAATTGAACTCAGGACCTTTGGAAGAGCAGGCAATGCTCTTAACCACTGAGCCATCTCTCCAGCTCCCAGTAAAATATATTTTAATAAGGCAGTGTCTATGACAAAAAATAATTCATCGTTCAGTATCTTAGAATACTCTAAAAGGTACTCTTGGCAGGCTAGAGAAATGGCTCAGAGGTTAAAAGCACTGTCTGCTCCTTCAGAGATCCCACGTTGAATTCCTAGCAACCATATGGTGGCTCACAACCATTTGTAGTGGGATCTGATGCCTTCTTCTGCCATAAAGGCATACACATAGACAGAATACTCATATTCATGAATCTAAAAAAAAAGGTATTTCTGACAGGCAATGTGGCACACAGCTGTAACCCCAGCACCTGAGACACGGAAACAGGAAATAAAACATTTGAAGGCATGGTACTATAATAAACCTTGTCAAAAGCCCCTGACTAGGGAGAGCACAGGCCACAGCTGGGACACACTGTCATGTTAGACATCAAGCTGTCAATCTGCCTTCTATGTATTTATGCTTATACCTATAGGTGTACATTGCTCTCAACTGTGGTCAGAAAAGCTGCTTTTGTGCAGTGGGCAACAGTTACTGCAGAGACTCCTGTCTAGTCCAGGTTTCAGGCAGACCTGACCACAAGTGCTCAGCTGGAATGATCTCCATTAACATCCCCATCCAAGGCTTTGCAGAAGGACAGGGGAAAGAAGGTAAGAGCTGGTGGATGAGGAGAGAGCTGGGAAATGCTGACTTCTGGACATGACGTGGCTGTTACACACATCAACTCTTGACAACTACAGTTACCTGTACTGGGCCTGCGCAAGATCAAGCCAGTGGAAACTCCAGTGCGAAGGGGGAAGAGGCTACTGGCAGCTGATGGCTGCTGAGGGAGGGCTTGCCTTTACGGATACAGTCGCTGGTGGGGCACACATGCCCAGTGGATGGCCTCAGAACCATGCACATACGGGTAATACTGACTGGACTCGGGGAGGCGGGAGGGGCTAATAATATACCAGTAAAAGAAAGACATGAAGTTGGGAGGGTAATGAGGTCAGGGGCACCAAGAGTTTGGAGGAAGGTAATGGTGGATGGATATAATCAAAATACATTGTACAAATCTATAAAATTTCCAAATAATAACTTTGTTTTAAAATAAAATTATTAAATATCAGGAAAAAAGAAAATGTGAAGCCAGTCTGGACTGTAAAAATAAAGCCTTGAATCAAAAAAGACAAAGACAGACAGACAGAGACAAACAGATAGAGACAGGATAAGATAGAAAAAGAAAGGACTCACTGCACCTGTGGAATCATAAAAATATGTTAGGGATGGAAGTATAGCTCACTGTGGCACCTGCGTAGCTCACATGAGGTTAACCATGGGGTGGCAGGGGAGCCTCAAGGGCAGGACCTAAGTAGACAAAAATAAACTGGTACGATTCCTAACTACACACATTAACTACTCCTGAATTATGGTGTTGATAAATCTCCAATGTTCTCTGGTCATAAAAATAATTACAACTATGAAGGAAAACTACAATCACTAATCTCAAAATTATTCTCTCACGTTAACGCTCATTTCTGACAGTGTGTGAGCTCTCCTACTTCCTTTCCAAAGGACGCCTGGCCGGACAGCTCAAAATGAATCTGTCATCACTCACCGCTAGAACTTTCACAGAAACTCTGCGAGGCGCAGGCAGGGGCCTTCGCAAGCTGCTGGGACGTTCCCTCTGCCCCCAGCTGCTTGGCTTCGGCCACTTTGGCATCTATGGTCACTGAGCTGTCTTTCTCTTGAAGCTGGGGCTGGGGCATCTCCTGGTCGGGTGTGGGAGGCTGCGGAGAGTCTTCCTCGACAGCGTCCTTTGCTGTGGTCTCTGCTTTCACATCTCCATCACAGTCGGCATCCTTTTCCTCCGGCGTGTTCACTCTGTTCTCAGCACACGGTTCCACCTCTGGAGCCATATCCTCCCAGGACTGTGAATCTGAGCACTTCTCCACTCCCTCAAAAGGTTCACTGGGAAAATCATCTCTTATTGAGGGCTCCTTCATTTCAACGATAACAACACTGGAGTCCTCGGACGTGGCTTCCTCCCAGGTTTCTGGCTCCTTATGCTCTAACTCCTGGTGGAGCATTGCTGGCAGCTTCTGGGGGGAGTCAACACTAATCATACTGGTTTCAACTTCCATAGCTTCTGGGCATTCTTCTTTGGGAGGTTCCTTCTGAAGACACAATGCCTGGGACTGAGTTTCAGTCAGAGACAGGTGCAGCGGGATACTCTCCATTGTTTCTTCCTTGGGCTCTTCTCTGTGACTTCCACAGGGAGTCTCAGGGACTTCTTCTACCTCAGATCCCGAAAACCCCTCCTCTGGATGCTGTTCTTTAATTTCCACAGCTTCCTCCTGATCTAAGACACTAGAAAGGGCCTCGGACCGAGTAGCAGGAGATGGAACAGCCTGGCTCCCGGAATCACAAGTGAGATCAATGCAAACATCTTCAGTGGCAGTCTCTTCTCCGCCTCTCCTACCAGCAGCTAAAACATCAGCGTCACCTCTGTTCTCTGCGTCACCCGCTTCTGTTTGGCCATCATTCTGACTCAGTTCTTCTAGCTGGCCATCTTGTGCTGGATTCATCAGGATATTATCACCTTCGGCAGGAAGTTCAGAATTGGTAACCGGAGACAGTGGCTCGGTATCGTCAATCTGTGTGTTCTCTCTATCTCCCTCCATCCTGGGAGAGCCCAAGCCCTCCATCCTTGAGGACTGGCTACACTCACTTGTAGAAAGTATCAGTTTGCAAGAGTCCCCTGTCAGGGAGAGCCCAAGGTCGGCAGTGAAATTCTTTGGTTCACTCTCTGAAGTCTTAGAACACTCAACAGTCAGAGATGAGCTGTGCAGATTGCCGTCCTTCTTCTCATCGCTTGACCGCTCTTCCAGACTTGGTGAGGGAATGAAAATGTCCTGAGGAAGGATCAAAACATCAAGCCATCAGTGGTCCATATCGTGTTTCTTTTATATCTAACCTTTAGATTCACCTACATTTCTAAATCAATTATTCAGAAAGTAAAGACCTCTAGCTAGGGCTGTTAATTCCAGAACTTCAAACCCTACAACCTGTCTTTCAACTACATGAGTCATTCTGTTCAGTGTCTTGTAAAATATCTGGCAAAAATAAGCATAATCTAAACAAAAGCCGAAAAGTACTAGTTTATTAAGCACAAGAATATTCAAACTTAATTTCACCATCAAGCTGCCAAAGTCATGTCATTCACACAGAATGGACCCCAGTATGTTTACAGAAACATCTTCAATCTCATGAAGTAGGACCTGATACTCATTCTGCTTCACGGGGCCACTATGGACAGTCATAAGGCCACTATGGACAGTCATAAGGCCACTATGGACAGTCAT
>NW_004949096.1:29854932-29857303 GCF_000317375.1 Microtus ochrogaster
AGGCCACTATGGACAGTCATGAGGCAGGTGTTAAAGTGCAAAGACACAAGAGCGTTGTAATCAGACACGGAGAAATAGAACTAAAACTACAATGAAATGCCACCAGAGCCACAAAAATGGCTAAGTTCTAAAACCTCACAAACCAAGTACCAACATCTCCGTGGAACAACTGTAGATCCTCGCGCATGGCTGGCAAGAAAGCAAAACAGCACAGACATGGTAGCGCAGCCCTCCTAAAGTTAAACACACACTTACACACGACTCCAAATTCCTTGTGTGGGCTGTGATGTTGACTAGCTCAGTTGGCGGAGTGCTTGTCTAACAAACTATACAAAGGCGGCCCATGCCTTTAATGCCAGCCCTCTCCAGGTAGAGGCAGGAGAATCTCTGTGAGTTTTGAGGTCTACATAGGAAGTTCCAGAACAGCCAGGACTAGATAGAGAAACCCTATCTCATTAAAAAAACAAAACAAAAAAAAAACACCACCACCAACAACAAAAAAAGTAAAACCTAGACAAAGCCTAGGCACCATGAACATGTAGTAATCCCAGAGGTTGGGAGGCAGAGATGAGAACACTGCTGTAAATTCTAGGCCAGCTTATCTATGCAGTGAGTCCCACGCCATCCAGGGCTACAAAGTGGCCCCAATCTTAATATGCACAGGCACACAGTAGTCTGAGGCATGCACCTTTAATCTCAGCGCAGGAAAGGAAAAGACAACTGGATCTCAATGAGTTCAAGGCCAGCCTACTCTATATAGTAAGATCCAGGCCAGTCAAGACCACATAGTAAGAACTTGTCTCAAAAAATAAAAAAAAAAATTGTGAGTGTGTGTGTGTGTGTGTGTGTACACGCATGCACAGAGCACTCTTCTAACATAAACACTATCTGGAGGCCAGAGGATGACTTTTGAGAATCAAGTCTCTCTTTCCACTGCTGTTCCTTTGTTCTGCTGATCAACTCAGGTTCTCAGGCTTTTGGAGCAAATACCCACCAACCCCCAAGCATCCTGCTGCCCCAATGCTGTTTTTCTTTTTCTTTCTTTAAGGGGTGGGGGTAGGGTGAGGGTTAAAACAGGAACTCATTATGGCCAGGCTGACCTTGAATGCCTGCTCTTCCTGCCTTTACCACCCATGTGCTGTAATTATGGGTATGTGCCTTCATGCTTGCTTTAAATTAACCCATTTCTTTCTCTTCCTTTCTTCCTTCCTTCCTTCCTCCTTCCTTTCATTTTTCCAGACAGAGTTTCTCTGTGTAACAGCCCTAGTTGTCCTGGAACTCACTCTATAGACCAGGCTGGCCTCAAACTTACAGAAACCCACCTGTCTCTGCCTGAACACATAGTATTGAGCACGGGTACCACATCACAACTCTCATGAGTCAACACTGTCTTTCTACCTTTAAGAATGGCATAGGAATTTGATACATAATAAAAAAAAAGGAGGTAACATTTAAATTAGAACGGTAAATTCAATATCCATTTTAATTCTTTCTGAAACCCAGCTAAGCAATGGTAAAAGCATGTTTTTCCCTAACATGCACAATTCTCAAGGAAAAGAACTACACACACACACGCACACACACACACATACATACACATGCACGCACGCACACGCACGCGTATATTCTGAAAGAATGGCAATCCACTTGGTAGACAAGGAAAGGTAATTACAAGGCCAAATAAAAGAAAGGCAAAAGGTTACCAGGGTAATACAACACAACACACCATCCCCCACCCTGAAAAGGACTTACTGGACTTGGCAGTAGCACCAGATAATCCTAAGAGTGATGGTAAGGGAGCTGCTAGAACAGGACAGCCGCCTGGAAGTCTGTGTAAGAAGCAGTTCAACTCCCATATCCTCTTCCCTACCCCCTCAACCCTGAGAAAATGAACACAATGCCCGGGACTGGAGGACAGGAAGCCCAGGCGTGAGAGGCCCATCCTGAAGACAGAGGGGTTGCAGGACTCTGCAGACTAAGTGGAACCTCTCGCATCACCTTCACCCCAAACCTTCCTCCTCTAAAGACCCGCTATACGACAACAGACACTGTACCCAACAGGCAGCAGGTTAGACTTTTCTGGGGAATGGGATCACCCCACGATGGTCAGGATCCCTACACTGGGATACTCCTGACAGAGCATCCCAGCAGATTACACGCAGTGAGGACCAGAAGTCCCAGCTATCACCTCAGGACTACTAATCCCGAGTTCTGGCTTTTCACTCTTAAATAGCAACAAATGAGGAAAAGCTCTTATTTAAAAAATAGCCTTATTTAAAAGATAGCAAGGGTCAGAGATGGAGAGATGGCTCAGCAGTGAAGAGCACTGCCTAAAACCAGGCAGAGCTGGTGCACACCTTTAATCCCAGCA
>NW_004949096.1:29857403-29862834 GCF_000317375.1 Microtus ochrogaster
AAAAAAAAAAAAAATCAGAAAACAAACAAACAAACAAAACCAAGTTATGAATATAGCTGAGTTGGGAGAGTTCGTGTCTAGCATGCACATAATACACAGAGCCCTGGGTTCCAACCCTATTATTAACAAAATTATTTAACAAGCTGGGTGTTCGTGGCAGATGCTTTTTAATCCCAGCACCCAGGAGGCAGAGACAGGTTAGAGTTTGAGGCCAGCTTGGACTACATAGTGAGTTCCAGGACAACCAGAGTTAAATAGTGAGACCCTGTCTCAAAACAAACAAACAATGAAAAAACACCACTCCACAAAACCCATGTGACAGGACACTGCCCGAAATCCGTCCACTCAGGTGGTGGAGGCAGGAAGGTCCGAGCTCCATGTCGTCCTCGTTACACAGTGAGTAGTTTGTGATACCACGTGACCCCGCCTCAAAAACATGTGATACCACGTGACCCCACCTCAAAAAACATGTGATACCAAGTGACCTTACCTCAAAAACATGAAAAAAGGAAACAGAATTGGTCTTTGATATAACCTATTAGTAAACACACACATTTCATTCGGGCCTACAGTCTGGTTCCCCAACACTAAACAGGCATGGCATGGTGACACATCTTTCAAAGGCTGGGAGACCAAGGCTAGGATGAGTACAAGGCTAGCCTGGGTTACAAAGCAGACTCTGTCTCAAAACGAAATAACTAAGAACCAAGGAAATCGTTTGCACAGCGTGCTCGAGGCCGTGGGCTCTGTCGGCCCTAGCACCGCGTAAATAAACACACTATCAACGCCTACTTAGAACAGTGACACTTCTGGAGAAGAAAAACTTTCAAAACGATTATTATCATGAAAGAGAAATACATACATAAAACAAGACAAAAATTATTCAGAGGGAAAAAAGACTACAAGAATTAAAAACAAAAGCATAGAAATTAGTAATCCGTCGAAAAACCAAAAAAAAAAAAAGAAATTAGTAATTTGAAGATTAAAATAGATGACGCCAGCAACTACACCCACAGTTTACATAAGAGAAATAAAATATAGCCTCACACAAGTGTGTACATCAGCCTTCATAGCAGCATGATTCACAGAGATAAAAAGAGAAAAACCCCAATGTTTGTCAACTGAACTAAAAAGTAAACGTCATACACACACAGCAGGACCAGTCCCAAGAGATGGACTGAAGGTCTGCTCCATGCAGGGACATCATGCTCTCACAGTTAGCTTCAGCTGTCAACCTGATACAACCCAGAGACGCCTAGGGTGGGGAGTACAGACACAGGGACTGCAGGATCACAATTCAAACAAAAGGTCACAGGGTCCAAAGCAAATACTCAATAAAAGCACCAGAAACACAAAATCAGGAGTGCAATGCCTTAAAATCGTCAAATATCAGCAATCATTTATAACTCCACAGCCTACAAACTATGAAATAAATAAGAGAGTAGATAAAAGGCTCTAATAAAATGTCCCCAACCAGCATGAGGAACTAGACCAGCAGTTCTCAACCTGTGGGTCATGGCCCCTTTGGAGGGGGTCACACAACCCTTTCACATGGCCCCATATCCAATACTCTGTACATCATATATTTACATTATGATTTATAACAATAACAAAATTACAATTTTTTTTGTTTTGTTTTCCAAGACAGGACTTCTTTGTATAGTCTTGGCTGTCCTGGAAGTAACTCTGTAGATCTGGCTGGCCTCAAACTCAAGAGATCTGTCTGCCTCTGCCTCCCGAGTGCTGGATTAAAGGCGTGCACCACCACCCCAAGCACAAAATTACAATTACTAATCAGCAACAAAAATAATTTTATAATTGGGGGTCAGCAAAACATGATGTTGTACTACAGTGTCACAGCACTAGGAAGGCTGAAAACCACTGAACTTGACCAAAGAAGCCAGCAAGCAAAGATGGGGAGCAGATAAACTGTAAAAAGATGCCCGAAGTCACCCTCTGACCTCCACACACACATGCAATAACACGCATGCCACATATACATGCACACACAATAACGTACTATTTGTTTTTCAAAACATAGTTTCTCTATAGTAGCTCTGGCTGCCCTGGAATTCACTCTGTAGACCAGGCTGGTCTCGAACTCACAGAGATCCACTTCCCTGCTTCCTGAGTGCTGGGATTAAAGGTACGTGCCACCACTGGATGGCTCAGCCATTAAAGGATAGATTTACAGCCAAAAAATAGAATACTTTCTTTAAAGATTGGTCTAGATATGTTGCTCAGTGACAAAGCACTTGCCTGGAGTCTGAGTGTGGTGTTCTGACTAGGAAGGAATGGGCCCCACAGACTCTGTGTTTGAATGCTTGGACCATAGGGAGTTACAATATTAGAAGGTGGCCTTGATGGAGTAGGTGAGGCCTCGTTAGCGGAAGTGTGTCATGTGGAGACGGGCTTTGAGGCCTCCCATATCATGCCCAGTGTCAGTCTCCCTCTGCTGCAGATTAAGACGTAGCACTCTCAGCTCCCTCGGCACCATGTCTGCCTGCACACCTCCATGTCCCAACGCGATGAACAAATCCTCTGAACTGTAAGCCAGCCCATTAAGTGTTTTCCATAGTCATGCTGTCTCTTCACAGCCATAGCAGCCCTAAGAACTGTGCACCCTTAGGTTCAAATCCCTGAACCACAAAGTAAGGAGGAGGGAAGCTCTGAGTTCGAGGCCAGTTTGGTCTACAAAGCAAGTTCCAGGAAGCCAGGGCTACACACAGAAAAACCCTGCCTCGAAGAGAAAAAAAAAGTAAGGAGGGAAGCAAAAGCGTGAGGAGAAGGACCCTCTGCCTACAACACTCACGTGAGAGAACTCCGGCTGTGACGGGATGGGCAGCGAGCCCGGAGTGCAGACAGGCGTGCTCTGAGACACTGGGGTTGACACGTGGGGTGACGCAGCAGGCGGACATGGGAGAAGCGGTTTTTCTATCTCCAATGCTTCCTCATCCTGAAGCTTCTGCAAAGTCTCCCCTCCTTCTTCAGGCATCACTGATATATCCATGGGCTCATCTGATTCCACACAGGAAAAATGATTAAGAAATTTATCACTCACCAATACCAACAGCAATTATGCTATAGAAACTTCAATTCCTAAAGCACAGTGTCCTAATTTCCAAAAACTGACCTGACAGTGGGTTGTGTCCCACCAATCCTGCCCTGTGCACATGCATGTGCACACATATGGAGCTCAGCAGACAACTTTCAGGAGCTGGGTCTCTCCCCCCACTATGGGCTCCAGGGACAACACTCAGACTGTTGGGCTTTCTGGTCAAGCATTTTTAATCACCTCACCAAGACACATCTATTTTCAAATACAAACTAAAATGGTGTTTCATCTGAGGGCACCCACCCCACTGTAGCACGAATTCTAATTGGTCTTAATAAACAAAACCTGGAATCAGAAGAGCTGAAAGATCAGGGAGGCAGAGCAGTTCTTACTAGAACTAGAGAGTTCTTACTTCTACCAATGCTCAAACCAAAGGGGTGATCCTGTGTCCACCAACCTTCAGACTGCTGCTGTCTCTACAAAACCCCAGACTGCATTTGTGCTCCTGTCTCCACCTCCCTAATGTTGGGATTAAAGGCATGTGATTCCAAGTGCTGGGATCACCTTTGTGTGAGCTGTTTCTCTTTTAGACAGATTCACTCTCGTGTAGCACACGGTGGCTTTGAACTCAGAGAGATCCATCTGCCTTTGTCTCCCAAATGCTGGAATTAAAGGTGTGTGCCACCACTGCCTAGTCTCTCTGGCTAACTAGTGGTTTAGCTCTGCAGGCTGATCTTCATGCAAACTTTGTTGGATTACAAACAAAGCATCACTACACCCGACCCATACGAAATGGAAATCACATCGTCTCCTCTAAACCTTCCCAGCATATTGTAGCTCATTCTCACGCCTGTAGGAATAGTCAGATTAATATTTTCATGTGTTTGTATATGTGGTGTGCATGTGTGTGGGTACAAGCACGTGTGCACAAGTTGGGGGGTCTGTGGAGGCCCAAGGTTGATGTCAAAATCTTACTTGACTTTGCCTAGTGTTGCTAACCAGCTGAGCCCCGTGGGTCCCATCTCCACCTTCTGAAGCTAGATTAACCAGCAGGCCACCATGCTCTCCCAAGGATCCCACCAACTCCAGCACTTTGACTGCTGAGCCACCTCCCCAGCACTTAATGCCACCTAATTTAACTATTTCACAGTCTGCCCCAGGCCCAGAAAGGCAATGAATTTGTTCATCACTCTGAGTCAGTTATCTAATGTATGAACTTGTTGCTGCAGTACGTACTAAGTGCAGAGACTGACACCAGAACAAATTCAGAGTTACCCACGCCAAACAACACTGATTTAGCTCAGAACCAAGACACTGATTCCAACACAAACTGCTCAGGGGAAACACACAGAGAGAACACAAAACACTGTTTCTGGGGCTGGGAAGATGATTCAAAGGTTGAGAGCACAGGTTACTGTTCTTCCAAAGAACCTAGGTTCGAGTCCCACCCAGCACTCACAATTCCAGGGGATCCAACACACTATCCTGGCCTTGGGGTGCCAGGCATACAAGTGGTTCACAAACATACATGCATGCAAAACACCCATATACATATAGAATCTAAAAAACACGATTTCTGCATAATATTCTACCTTAAGGCTACCCAGCCCATCGTCAGAACCGGCCTGTTTAGTTCATCAGGCTTCTGACCCTGAACCGACAACTTGACCCCAACCACACCAGCCATAAGCTACTTTCTCCACTGAGTCTGCCCCAGTTTACAATCACACACACAGTCCAAATTCAGTGCCACCCTGGCTGCTTGCTCACCCTTACATGCCCATCTCGTGAGATTTTAGGGTCCAGTGCTACAAACTTTGATTTAGATGACAAAACAAACAAATCCAAAGAGTATTGGAAACTTCACAAACATGTATGCACATATTAAGCAAATGTGTTCAATACAGCTGACGCAATGTTACACAGAAAAGAAAAAAGAAAACTAAATCTGATATATAATGATGCCAACTGCATAAAAATACTTTTTAGTATGCAAAAAATCTTTGAAAAACACATCCGAATACTAACTATAATTAAATCTGGACTGTGGACCCTCGGATGATTCTTTCATTTTCTTCACTTTAATATACTTTTCCTAATTTTCTACAGTGAGCACTGATTAAACATCTGGAGAAGATTTTTATACAATCCTTTTTCATATGTTCACATTACAGATAGAAGAAATTAAGACACTAACCTAATAATCTAAGAAGGGTTTTGTAGAAAGGAATCTCATCCCCACCAATCACACAGTCAGAATGCTATTGGTCTGCCCGGGTTCCACCAATGACACAAACAGTCAGAATGCTGTTGGTCTGCCCGGGTTTCACCAATGACACAAACAGTCAGAATGCTGTTGGTCTGCCCGGGTTTCAC
>NW_004949096.1:29863065-29876647 GCF_000317375.1 Microtus ochrogaster
ACAGACAAGCAGAGAAGGAAGGAACAGAGGCTAAGCCACCCATGGAGTACTTCTCAATACTCACGGGATCAGCACCACGGACAGCAGGCCGTCACAGGAGAACATGTCAGGTAAAAACAAAAGTTTCAGAGGCAAGTGCCTGAGTTCAGACCCTAACTCCATCACTAGTTATGAAGTCTGTGACTCCATGTTCTCATGTACAACATGGAGATAAAAGCAACTGCTACTTTGAATTTTTATGCAGATCCTTGGGGGAAGGCAGAAATATCTGGAGTAAATGATAGTATCTGGCATAAGCTAAGTGTTTAATTAATAATATGAGCCTCCAGAGCCTTATCCGTGTGTGAATAAAAAACAGCACCAAGTACGATGTTACAAAGTTGAGTCTAGCACTCAGGAAGGGAAGGAGAGGATCTCTACCTGAAGGGCAGACTGGGCCACATAGCAAGACCTCTATCTCAAATGCAAAACAAAACAGAGGAAAAGAAGAAACAGAATTAACAGACATTTAGCCAATAAGTGGGCTGGGGATCTAGGCTGAGGACAAAGTGCTTGCCTACCATGCTCGAAGCCCAAGATCAGATACCCAGCGCCACCCAAATCACAGCATGGCAGCACGCATCTACAATTCCAACACTCAGGAGGTGAAAGCAGGGGATTCAAAGTGCAAGGGCATGCTCAGCGACAGAGGAATTTGAGGAGAGCCTGGGATCCATGAGACCATCTCTGGGGGTGGGGAATGCTAAGTCCTCAAAAGGAAAAGCAAGTCAAAACTGTCAGCACCTCCTTCAAGTCACCCTTTGATTATTTTAATCAAAGCAAAATTAAAAAGCCCAAGAAACAACTGTTGGTTTTTCTCTCACTAGGAACAGGTTAGCATGTTACTGGAAGGTACCAGATAATTAATTAATAACCAATCCAGTATTTCCCCACACTTTCTTATTGGGTTCAATTTTAAAAACATAAAAATTCTTACCAGAGCATTTTTGTCAAAATCAAAATAGTGGAAAAATCTTAGAAGAATATATGCTTAAAAAGCAAAGGGCTAAAAGCGGTTTATTCTAGGCCATGTCCCGGGAAACTAGGGACAGAGTCTCAGGAACAGTGTGGCAAAGGACAAAGCAGCGTGCACTGGGGAGGCAGGACACTGCCCCTCTCCTGGGCTGAGATGAACACACACATCACAACAGCTCACCTTTTCTCCCTCCTTGCTCTGTGGGACTGCTAGGAACGATAAAAGGGGTAGGTCGGAAAGCATCAGGGGAAGGAGCAACAAGATCTGAGGAATTCCTTTATATAAAGAGAGAATCACAGGTTATTTGACTGCGACCAAGCATTTGACATTTGCTTTGACTTTTTAACAAAAATATCCAGCTCACATATTTAACAGCATATATACTTAATAGAATAGCATTTCTCCTGACCAGCAACATAAGACTCAGACAGTTCTCAAACACTAAGTTCTTTCAAGAGTAAGGGCAAAATGGACATCTAGACACAAGGACATCATGATTTAAGAAACAGGACAACCAAAAGCTGAAACTAATTCACAGAACTGAGACATAAAAATCTCTACTTCATTTTTACACAATATGAAGAGTGTGCACATTTTTATTTAAAACCAAAAGCAAGCACAAAAAACAAAAAGCAAATCTCTTTTCCCTAGCTACTGCTGACTGTAACAACCTACTCTCTCTTCTCTACTGCTAAGTGACAGAAATACTAGCAATTGGAGGCAAGAATGATTGCCCTGAATGACAAGGTATTTCATTGCCTAGCGAAACCTTCACCATCCACAACGCAGCCTCCAACAGCAGAACGTATGTACATACTTTAAGAGTTCACTAAGTTCTTGCCCCAAAACTCCTAAGGCCTGGATTCTAGCTTTTAGCTTTGAAAGGAATTCTGGTCTGAGAGGTACCCTGGCTCTCCAGGTCGTTTCAGGTTTACTTACGTGGAAAGACTGTCCTGAACAAGGGGCCTCTGACCAGACAGCTGCAGGAGCTGCAGGGTGGTGGCGGGTGTAGAAACCGGAGAACACCCACCTTCCTCCCTTGAAGGAGTAGAACAACCATCAGAAGCTAGTGGGGAAGAAAAGTTAGAGTTGTGTTTACTTCTCAGACTGACATCACTGAGTGGGGGACCTACTGAGTGCTACAAAAACAGCAATACCCAGTTTGTTACACTTCAGGGGACAGAGTCCTTTCGGGTGGCAGCCAAACTCAATGGGACATCACCAGAACGCAAATCGGGAGTCAACAGACACCCCACCCCACACCCCATTTCAGATTTCCTTAATAAAGAATTGGTTAACAGAGCTCCTGGTCTTTTCTACCATAATCTAAGCTTAGAGACGGTGATGGTTAGAAACACACTTCTGCGCATGTCTGAGAATTATATATCAGACATTCTATCATTATCAGGAGAAAAATAATCCTAAAAACTGGTACCAAGAATTGGGGCCTAGCCTGTCATGAACCTGGCTTGTGGATTCCAGGCCTTTGGAGGCGGTTTATACGAGAAGTGTGTAAGAGCTGTGCTTAGCAGGCCATTCCTGGGGAGAGTCTAAGATGCAGAAAAAGGTGAAGACAGGAGAAGCCTGGCCCTCAAAGTTAGGGGAAGAAGGACTCTACTGGGAATGGAGTCACCAGTGGTATTTTCTAGAACTCAACTATAAACCACTGTGACATATTCCAGAGCTCAACTATAAGCCAGCAGTGATATATTCTGGCAAAGATCTGGCTGCACTGTACCCATGTCCTAAGAACTTGAGGCTGAATTCATAAGTAATGGAATAGCTGGATGTCGTGGCGCACGCCTTTACTCTCGGCACTTGAGAGGCAGAGGCAGGTGGATCTCTGTAAATTCAAGGCCTGCCTGGTCTACAGTGTTAGTTCCAGGGCAGCCAGAGCTACAATGTTAAGAACCTGACTCTAGGAAAGTAAAAAAAATGTAACGAATGGACTAATTTGCCTGACAGAAGAAACTGCACTGCACTCAGGAAAGCTCTCTGCTCAAGGTCCCCATTCAGTAAGGGAACAAAGACATGAAAAAGTGCAAGGATTCAAAGTTGTAGACAGAGTACAGGGAAAGTATCTGTAACATTTAAATCATGCCATTAAAGAGAAACCTCTTCGTGTTTTCAATGGGGACAACAGCAGGTAAAACCCCACCCACTCATTTGAAAGGAAAAGTCTGAACTGACAATCCACCACGTGGGTTCTCTGCGGCAAAACAGCTGCCTAGGGAAATGTTTTTTCCAAGGGCACCCTCAAAGACACAGGGTTTTGCAACTGTGATCCAAGAGGTTGCTGCAACTGTGCTACATCTGAAGCTGGCAGAACTGGGAGTATCATCCACATGGTACTGTTTTTGTAGGCATGAAAGATGGAGAAGCAAGAGAGTCACTGAAGCTAGCACCAAAGTTTCAGAAAGCTGCTGAGTCCAGGCAATGTGTGGAGGGGTTAAGATTCCCTGCAACAAGGCTCTCCAAGACCATGCATGAAGCTGGGAAGGAGAAACCTAAGTTTCAATAGAGAACCCAGGAATGTTTGAGAAGCCAAAACATAGGACATCTGCCAAGAAAAGCTACAGCGGAGCTAACCAAAGAGAGAGGTCACCTACATTGAAGGCATCAGAGCAGAAGAAGGGAGCATCCAAGACTATTAGAGCCCAGATGACAACATCACAAACCCAATCACATGGAGCTATAGGTTTGGTGTTTGCCCTGCTGGCTCTTAGTCTTGCTTTGCCCCCACCCCTCTTTTTGGACTGGGACACTGGCTTTCCTTTTTTTTTTTTTTTTTTTTTTGCTTTCTAGGGGTTGTGGTTAGGAGATACGGTCTCAGATACATTAGACTTTCAAACAATACTGGGGTTGTTAAGGACTATGGGGACTTTTGAAAAACTAAACACAGTTGTAATATGAGATGAAAATGAGATTTTAGGGGCTAGGGCAAAATGTTATGATCTAAAGAGATGTGTTGGTGTCAAGCTGAAAAGAGGGTGGAGCTGTCATGATTAATTTTGTCAACTTGGCTGCTTTTAGAATCACCATGGAAACATACCTCTGAGTGTGTCTATGAGGGTATTTCCAGAAAGGCTTAGCTGAGGAGGAAGCACCCTCTCTGAATGTATATATGTATGCAGCCAACCCCACGGGAATCCAGCTCTACTTCCTGAGCATGGACACTGTGACCAGTTTCTCTGTGCCCTATAGCCATAATCCCCCTGACATGGGGACTAGAACTCTAAACCTGTAAGACCAAAAAAATAAAATAAAATAAAATAAAATAAACTCCTGTTTTTAAAAAGCTACTCATCTATCTACTAATTTCTGTATATGTTTGTATACCTCTAGGAACCCATAGAGGCCAGAAGAAAGCAACAGATCCCTGGAACTGGGCTTACAACAGATGGGGAGGGGCTATGTGGGTGCCGGGAACTGACCCTCTGCAAGAGCAGTCTTAACCACTGAGCAATCTATCCAGCCCCAAACCTTCTTTCTTTCCACTCTTTTTATCAGATTTTTTTGGTTACAGAATGATAAAAATAACTATTATAGAGAGGAAAAGCCAGAATCCTTATACCTCTGCTTGGCTGCTCTTCTTTCTCGTGATGCTTCTACAATAAAACAGCAAGCGAGCCTTTTATTCCAAGGTCTACCTAAGGTGAAGGAAAGCTCATGCCATGATGCAGATGGGAGAAGTCAAAACAATGCGCATGACACCTGATGGTATGAATGCAGCAATTTTCATGATTAGAACCTGAGCCTCCTCAAAGGAGACAGAAATTACTAAGTACTATTTCTAAAGTCTATGAGCAGCCATAGTGACTGACGATACTAAGTTCTCTACTGGCCCTTTGGCTTAGATGGAGACTATCAGCCTAGACTAATATCAACTGCACGATCCTTCACTGTAAAGAAATGCTTTAAATACACCCTGATAGCTTCAGTGGGTGCCTGCTGATGTCTTACACACCAAGCACAACACAAAATACAAGGGGACACAACCTTCTTCCCTCCTCGCTTCTCACTGAAGCATTCTTACTTCCTCAGACTATGGGATGGGGAGAAGGCGGCAGGAGTGAGAAGCAAATCCCTTTCTACGCTAAACTTCGGGGCTCTTCTTCTAGATCTTAATTTGTCTTTTGTGGCAAATAATAAATAGATAAGTAAACTGCTACCCAAATGAGTAAGAAAAACATAGCAAATGTGACAGAAGAAATGGCAACTCTATCCATAAAACCAAGTCTACTAGGTTCACTACTATTTTTAATACCTGTTTCTAAAAGGGTGAAATTTACATAAAAAAATTGACTAGTTAATGTTCTTTGAAAGTCTTCCTCACTAGCTAGGAATATATTTTTCTTCCATATTATACCTACGAAAGAGTACTTCTTAAAGAGCAGCCTAAGAACTGAAATAGAAACTTAGGACGGGAGGAAGACCAGCCAGCCAGCCTACCTGCTTTACTCTGCTCAAACAAGTCTTCCTGAGTTGATGAGACCTCAGGCTCCGAGGAGGTCTGGACCTGCAGCTCCCCTCCTAGCAGCTCGTGGGCAGGCACCAGCTCCTTTGTTTCTACAGCTGCAACAGGAGCTTGAGGACTGGAAGGCAGATCTTCCGACCTACGAGACCCACACCGCCAAGGATGAGGACTGCTAGTTTAAAGTTCCCTCTTCCAAAAGAAAAGTTTAAATCTAACAATTTTAAAGTTTCTAAGAGCTCTCATCTCCACGCCCTACTGAAAATGAAGAAGAGTCCTCAGGCGTTCAAAGCCTGTCTCCAGCGCCCCCTTTCACCAGCCATACCTCTTTTCAGTTTGTCTGCTCCAACACCAGTGACAAGTGATTGAGAATTGGTACAAACATCTTTATCCAGAACTGATATGGCTCTTCTCTTCACTGGCGCCACAAATATATTATCTATTGCCTGCTGACCGTTTCCAGGATTCCTTACACACTGCTCAACCAGGGAAGACTCACATCCTTGGCCCTTTCCCACAGACTTTTACTTTCTATACTATTACCAAGGAAAAATGGGAAAGCAAGACTAACAGAAAAGCCAGGCCTGTGGTCATACCTGTAATCCTAAGTGTTTCAAAGGCTGAAATGGAAGGATTGTGAGTTCAAGGCCAACCTCAGCTACACAGTAAGTCTGAAGAAAGCCTAGACTACAGAGTAAAACCCATTTAAATAATAATAATAATAAAAATTTAACTAAAATAAAAGCTTTCTAAAGAAAAGTCTTATTTGAGCATAGTAGGACATACACCTACAAACCTAGCACCAAGAAAGTTGAGGCAGGGGAATTTTTTCAAACTCAAGGCCCTATATAGAAAAATACTGTTTCAATAGAAAACAAAAAAACCTAAGAAGTCATGACAATCACCTTTGCTGAGGCCCCCACGCCCAACTTTCTATAGAAGGAAACAAGAAACAGACACTGTATGCTCCTCTCCCTTCAGGTTGAAAGTGTTCACCCCTGCCACCAGCCAGTCAGTATAGTTCTGGGTACAACAATGACCACAAACTGAGCACAGTGTATATCCCATTCCTACCAAGCTAAGAGCTAGGAACACTTGGGTCTAGCTACGCCATAAATTAACAGAAAGATAATACTTAACAACCCAAACAACCTGGGAGATCAAGAATACTAACAGGTTTCCAATATAATACTCATCTATGTCTTTTATTTATTTATTTTTCTATTTGGTTTGCTTTTTTTTTCTTTTGGTTTTTGATTTTTTGAGACAATATAGCCCCAGCTGTCTTAGAACTAAGTCTGTAGACCAGGCTGGCCTCAAACTCAGAGATCTGCCTGCCTCTGCCTCCTGAGTGCTGAAATTAAAGGCGTACGCCAGCACTGTCTGACTCATTTAAGTCTCTATTAGCCCCAGAAACGCAAAAAAGATCTCCTACAAATAGATAGTGACCCTGACTACCCAGACAGAGTGTCAACCAGAGATTAAGGATTATAGTTACAGAAGAAATAATGTGCCTTTATAATAGGCCTGAATTAGGATGAAGCACACACAGTAAGACTGCATAACCAACCCATATTTATAAATAATCAATATTTTTTTGGACAAAAACAAGATGACAAATATACAAACTATGAGTGGGAATCAGCAATTTCTAATACTGTTTCTATACCCAAAGTAAAATTCCTATAGCCCCACAGTAAAATCGCAAAGAGATCTTTAGAGAGAGCATGGCTTACCTTGCAGATGGTAGATTTTGCTCATCTACCACATGGATACCTTTATCAGGCTGTACTGTAACAGGGACGTCTTTGCTGAGTTCTAACATGGAGGTACCGTCAGTGGACTGTTCTTCACACTGAACTGCTTAATGGATAGGAAGAAAAAAGATACAAAGCAGATATTTAACTTTTCAAAATATTTGAGGCAGCTCCAAATGATTCTCAAAAAGTAAAAATCTTAATAGAAATGAGTCTAACTTTAAAATACCAAGAGCTACATAAAGAAGGACAATACCCCAATTAGACACCATCCACTGCCAAATAAAACCCCAATGCCATGGGCTGGAGAGATGGCTCAGCGGTTAAGAGCACTGCCTGCTCTTCCAAAGGTCCTGAGTTCAATTCCCAGCAACCCCATGGTTGCTCACAACCATCTGAAATGAGGTCTGGTGCCCTCTTCTGGCCTTCAGGCATACATGCAGAAAGAATATTGTATACATAATAAGTAAATAAATATTTAAAAAAAAAAAAATCCCAATGCCAGAAATGGTTCCAGAGACCTCCCAAACATCACAGTCTACTGTCAATACTATCAGTTGTGCCCTGGAATCTGAGGATAAGACCCTGTCACTGAAGATACCACACACTTGAGTCATAGAACGTGGAGAATTCATGCTAGTTCTCAACTAGGAGCTTCACACCTGCTGGCTGGTATTCATGGTGCTAGAAGGTGCTATGCAGGCTACTAAAGGAAGAAAGCAATCCTCAATCTCACCAAGCCATGACCCAGTTACAACAACCACCAGCCGAGGAAGTTATGCCTAATGGTGCAATAGTGGTACAAATGTTATGGAAGTAACCAACTAATTTTTAAAATTGTATTCAAGGCCCATTTCATGAGACAGAACCCATATTTGACACTGTCAATGAAACCAAGAACCTGAAGCTAGACAGGTCATAGGCCATAGAGTAAAAATCTATTTCTGTCACTCTGCTATATGACCAAACAATAAAATGACTCCTAATGACATCAGTGCATCACTCTGTCCTCATCAAAGAAGCCTCTTCTACTAGGATATGGCCATTAAAAGAGTAATCCACAATTGGTCAACGTGCAGAGAATAATAAGCTTTGGAATTCTAAGTCCTAAACGGGATGTCTATATCACACTTCTCCCCTCAAGGCTCAGGGATCTATATAGAAGAGGGGCTAAAAAAAAGTTGTAAGAGCCAGAGATGGTAGATGACTTCAAGGAAACCGTGTTTTACAAACACAACACTGAAAACATATATGAGCTCATAGGGGCTGCAAGAACATACATATACAAGATCTGTACAAACTCAAATCAGACAAAATCTTAGCATGGAAGGAGAAAGGTAATCATGAAGTTCCACCCCTAGGGAGTTATAGGCATCTGGTTGCTAATAGGAGAGCAAAAGTCAGCTTCCTTAATGGCATGACCCCTAGTATATAAACCAACCTCCAGGGCGGGCCAAGAAGAGCCAGATAACACAAAGTGGACTGCACAGGTTTTTGGTTTTGTTCAAAGAGAAGGAAGAAAGGAGAAAACATGAAGTTGGGTGGGTAGGGCAGGACCTGGGAGAAGCTGGGTAAATATAATCAAAGAATATTGTATGGAATTCTCAAAGAATAAAAATGTAACTTAAATATGTAAATGTATATACATATACAAAGATACAGATACAGACACACACACACATACACCTGGAAAAATGGTTCAGTGGTTAAGAGTACTTGCTGCTTTTTCAGAGATCAGAGTTCAATCCCCAGCACCCATGTTGAGTAGCTTACAACCACCTGTATGTCCAGCTCCAGGAGATCTGACACCCTCTTGTGGCCTCACAGACACCATACACATACACATAAATTTAATTTTTAAAATATATAGGTATTATCCCAAAAAAGAAAGTAACTAATGGCCTACTTAGAGAAAATGTCAGTCTGCAAGCCATCACTTGACAAGAATTACCGATCACAGCTGGGTGGTGGTGGCGCATGCTTTTAATCCCAGCACTCAGGAGGCAGAGACAGGTGGATCTCTGTGAGTTCAAGGCCAGCCTGGTCTACAAGAGCAGTTCAGGACAGGCTCCAAAGCCTGTCTCAAAAAAACAAAAAAAAATTACTACTTACTCTGCAAACTTATGATCTATGAATTTGGATAGCTTATTGAGAAGCCAGGCATGGTGGCACATGCCTATAATCCCAGTACTCAGGAGGCAGGGGCAGGTGGTTCTCTGGAGTGTGAGGACAGTCTGGTCTAAAAAGTGAGTTCCAGAACAGGCAGGGCTATAAAGAAAAACCCTGTCTTGAAAAAGACAAAAACAAAAACAAACAAACAAAAAAACAAACAAAAAAAAAACAACAAACCACCATGTTGGGGGGGTGATGCTGGAGACATAATTCAGCAATTAAAAGCACTTATTGCTCTCACAGAATACCCAAGTGTCATCTGCAGAACCCACACAGTGGCTCACACCATCTCTACTACAGTTCCAGGGAATCTGATGCCCTCTGCTGACCTCTGTGGGCACCAAGCAAACATGCTATACACATACATGCCTGAAAGCCAAACACTCACACACATAAAATAAAATAAAAACCTAAAATTACTTCTATTTTTCCTAAACTCAAAAGTTTAGGAAAGCTGGAAAAGAGGAAGCTGGTGAATCTGAGTTCAGGACTACCCTGGCCTACACAGCAAGATGCAGACCAGTCAGAGTCACGTGGCGAGACTCACACAAACCAAAAAAAAAAAACAAAAAAACATCTTAAGGAAAAAAAACAAAGAAACTTGTTCTAGAGGGATAATCAACGCCACATGTGAGAAAACATTTCGTACCAGTATTTGCATCCACATCAGACAGCTCGGTAGAGCCCAAGTTAGTGGTAACCAATTGCACATGTTCTTGGTTGACATCATAGGGCACTGTATGTTCTTCAACATCCTGGCTCTGGGACAGTTCCAGAGCCCCAAAGCCCAACTGTGATGAAGCAGAATCTAGGAACAAAACTCCAAGAAGTTAGAAACCATCCCATAACATTATCAACACACAAGCTGCTGTCTTCTAGGGAGGACAGTGTTTAAAATATTTTTTTGCATTTAAATGTTCTGTGCACGACAGACACATCACAGCTGAAGTGTGGAGGTCAGGAGAAAACATGCAGGAGCCAAGTCTCTCCTTCCACAATGTGGTTTCCAAAGACAGAACTCAGGCCATCAGACACTGCTGCCAAGTACCCTTTACTGAGGAAGACCTTAAATGTCTCACACCAAAGACTTGTCACACATAATTTTCACAAAACAATACAAATTAAGGGGCTGGGCATGGGCTCAATCCCAAGCGCCCCAAGAAAAGGGGGAAAAAGTCAGGAATCAAATTATTAGGCTGGGTGTAGCACACACTTCTAATAGCAGCACTGAGAAAGCACAGGCAGGGGAAATCAGAAGTTCAGGGCCATCCTTAGCCAAACAGTGGACTTAAGGCTATCCTGGACTATGTAAGACTGTAGTTTAAAAATAATTAATAAGTAAGTTTAAAATAAGGGGAAGGGACCAGCTAAATGGCCCAGCAGGCAGACTCCTGCTCAAGCCTGGCATGACAACCTGAGTTTGATTCCCTGGCAGCTATGGGTGGAAGGAGAGAACCTACAAGTTGTTCTGACCTCCACAAGTGGAGCCACAGAATGTGCATTGCATGCCCCCCCGCATTATTAAATAATAAATAAAATGCAGTTTTTAAAGGGGGTATATAATAAAGCAAAAACATGGGTACCATAAAGCCTTATAAGCATTTAAAATGATAGACTATGTCAATAATCTGTAAACACACCAAAACCCCACCCAAAGATACTTGAAAAATAAATGCAAAATGAGAAAGAAACAAAATGCAGAAAGGGAGCCCATCAATGAGGAATAGTCATTTGTTTGTTTTTTTGTTTTGAGAGATCACACTACAAAGTCACACCTGGCCTTGAACTTCTAATCCTTCTGCCTCAGGCTTCCTGAGCCTAGAATTCTAGGAGAGCGTTACCATGCCAGTTTACTGCTATGTTTGGGGTCTTTATTTTTTCCAAGGGGCATGAATTAAGGGCTAGTCACTGTATGTGGTGCCGTTATGAAGTGGTGGAACCTTTTTTTTTTTCTTGATTTTGAAGCAGGGTCTCACTCTGTGTAGGCCAGGCTGGCTTCAAAGGCAAGGCAATTCTTCTCAATTCCTTTTTTTTTGTTTGTTTGTTTTTTCGAGACAGGGTTTCTCTGTGGTTTTGGAGCCTATCCTGGAACTAGCTCTTGTAGACCAGGCTGGTCTCGAACTCACAGAGATCCGCCTGCCTCTGCCTCCCGAGTGCTGGGATTAAAGCCGTGCGCCACCACCGCCCGGCTTCTTCTCAATTCCTAACTGCTAAGATCACATCACACCAGGTACCTTGAAGAGGAGGCCTAGTGGGAGGAAATTAGGTTATTAGGGCCTGGGCAGCCCTGGCTCCCCTTCTCTCTCCCTTGTCTCCCAAATACTGTGAGGTAAAACAGTTTCGCTCCATGTCCGCCCAACTATGATATTCTGTCCTGCCACAAAAGTAATGAGTGACATTTCCAAAACTGTTTCTTTTCGGGGGTATTCTATCATGGCTTTGGAAGGCTGTTTAACAGAGAAAATTCAGTCATCAAATTAAGTGAGACATCTTAAATTACTAGGCAAATTCCTTAGTGATTCTTAGCTTAATCATGAGAAATCTATTACACGGTAAAGAGAAATTTAGCTACCTGTGTGTTCACAGTAAAGGGACATGAGAAGAATCTACTATTCTGAAAGGGCACAGGCTACCTTCAGCACCAAGGGAGCACGCAGCAGCATCAGGAGAGCTTGCTCCCACCTCTTCCTTCTCCTCTTCCAACTCCTCCTCCTTCTCCTCTGGAAGAGAAGCAGCTTCTACCGTCACTCCCAGAACACTGCAGGGGAAGAACGCGATCAGGTGATACGTCCAGAGAGGCTCTGCGCAAAGCGCACTGGAGTTTGCTACAACCCTCACATCCCAATCATCTTTTATCCAGATTAGAAGAGTAAACACTCTGGCTTCAGTGCCTGTAGAAACTGCCTAAAAGGTTATGACTCAAAACACTATGCCAAGTTAAGTAACACAACTAAGAGAAGAAAAGCAAAAATATATTTAATCTTTTTCTTATGATCAGAGATTGAAAAATCTTTCATTGAAAAGAATTAACAACAGGCAACAAAAAAAAATGTGTGCTGGGTGGTCAGGGACACTCTAAATTAAAATTCACAAGTACTTTGGTAAGAAGCCTCAGACCACACCAAAGAATCTCAAATTAAGGTTAAGAAGTCTATTAACCTCAGAAGAAATTAGGGCTAGAGAAGGGTGTGGCCTGACATTCTGGGCACAGCTTCAGCCAGCACTGAGAAGCAGAGGCAGGCGGATCTCTGTGAGTTCAAAGCCAGCATGGTCTACATAGCATGGTCCAGTAAAGCCAGGACAACATAAGAGATCTTGCCTACCCCCCCAAAAAAAGTTTGAAATAAAAAAAAAATTACCAGGCAGTGGCAGCGCACACATTTAATCCCAGCACTCAGGAGGCAGAGAGAGGCAGATTTCTGTGAGTTCAAGGCTAGCCTGGTCTACAGAGTGAGTTCCAAGACAGGCTCCAAAACTACAGAGAAATTCTGTCTTGAAAAACAAAAACAAAACAAAACAACAGCAACAAAAAATTTGAATCTGCATTGAAACTTAAATGCAAAAAATAAGTAAAGCATAAAAGACTTCTTTGACACAACTGGAAAAATACAAATCTAAATTATATTATTAGTATGGAATTATTTGTGTGTATGCTTATATTTTATGTATATATAAAATATACAAGTGTTTTCCCTACATGTATGTACGTGTACCATGTGTATGAATGGTACCTGCAGACACTGGAAGAAGGTTGTCATATCCCCTGGAACTGGAGTTATGCATGTCTGTGAGCCATGTGGGTGCTGGAACCAAACCTGGGTCCTTTGCAAGACTAACAAGTGTTCTTACCTGCTGAGCCACCTCTGCAGCCCTTGGAATTATTTATTTTGTAGGTGTGTAACAGTACTGTGATCACCTACAATGCTATCCTTACATTTTGGGGACAATGCTGAAATGCTCAAATGGCAACTATGAGCGTGCCAGTCCCTCACAAAGTACACACATCCACAGGATGAACCAAAATGTACTAATCTCTCTCATTCTGGAGAGATGGCTCAGAGGTTAAGAGCACCGGCTGCTCTTCCAGAGATCCTGGGTTCAATTCCCAGCAACCATATGGTGGCTCACAACCATCTGTAATGAGATCTGGTGCCCTCTTCTGGC
>NW_004949096.1:29877258-29887767 GCF_000317375.1 Microtus ochrogaster
ACAACCACAGCCCTGGCCGTCTGCCAGGGAACTGTCAACAGTTCCTCCTTATGTCCACCACTGACAGCGAAGTGGAGGAGCGCTCAATTAGCCCTTGGACTTCTTCTCAGCTGTATTCGGCCTCTTAGTCAGACTCAGTTTGAAATTCTTTTTAAGAAAGTCTCAACCTGCATAGCCCAGGCTAGCCTAGAACACAATATGTGGTTCTCAGGCTAACTCTGAACGGGTGTGCACCACCCCTGGCTCCCAGGTTTGAATACTGCACCATCTATACGACTCTACAGTATAGCTCTCCAGCCAGCACAAGAACTGCCTGTTCACCATCTCCACTCCTAATGGGTCGCTCAGTCTCAAGCCATCTCCAGCTAAACTGTTTCTCCTCCATCTTCTCCATGGCTACTTCCTCCTTCCTGCCAGTGCTCTACATGGGCTCCATCTTCAAATCCTACTTTCCAATCTCAGAATCTCGCTGGGCTCCCCATCTACTTCTACCCTCAACTTTTCTGGGTTTTGTTTTTCGAGAGAGGATTTCTCTGTGTAGCCCTGGCTGTCCTGGAACTCACTCTGTAGACCAGGCTGGCCTCAAACTCGGAGATCTGCCTGCCTCTGCTTCCCAAGTACCAGGATCAAAGGTGCGTGCCACCACTGCCCAGCTTATGCTGGGCTTTTAAAAATAAACCGGGCATTTTATCCTATTGAAAAATTTTAAATTTGCTCTGTGAAAAGTCTTATGGAGAGATGGCAAGACGAGCTACACAGCAAAAATATTTCCAGACCAAACCACGTCACTACAATGGACCACACCAGAATTCACAAAGCACCCTCAAGACACACTAGGGCTAGGACACAGCTCAGCAGTAGAGAACGTGATTCGCATGCACAGGCCCCAAATTCAATTCCTGGGACAGGAAAGAAAGAAAAAAAAAAAGCAAGCAAGTGAAAAAATGAAATAATTCAATTTAAAAATGGGCAAGAGACATAAACATATTTCCCTGAAGAGGAGGGCAGATGACAAACAAGCACATAAGAGGTTCAACCACATTTGCCATTAAGAAGATGAAAATTCAAACTACAAGGAGATATTTCTATATACTTATCAAATGACTCAAACACAGTGACGAGGGCTCACTCAGTTAGGAAAGCGCTTGCCTAGAGAGCATGAGGCTGTGGATTCCATCCTCAGAACCACATAACTGGAGCAGGGGTAGGAGCATCAAAAGTTCAGGGTGGTGGCACATGCCTTTTAATCCCAGCACTCAGGAGGCAAAGGCAGGAAGATCTCTCTGAGTTCGAGGCCAGCATGGTTACAAGAGCTAGCTCCAGGACAGGCTCCAAAGCTACAGAGAAACCCTGTCTCTGTAGAAAAAACAACAACAAAAAAAGTTCAAGGTCATCCTCAGTTAGACAGTGAGCTTGAGTCTTGAGGTTTGAGGGCTAGCCTGGGATGCATACGACACTTTCAAAACTATTTTTTAATTTGTATATATTACAATGTAAAAATAGTGAAGGAGCTGGCTGGTAGTATAAGCTGGCCACAAAACACAGCTTAACTTGACTGAGGTCTCAAGTTCAACCCTGAGCATCCCGAAAGACAAAAACAGTGACACGCGAGCAGCTGGGGGGAACAGAAGGTGGAACACGCCCACACTGCTGGGTAACAGAGACAGTCCAGAACAGTCCCGCAGTCTCTTTAAAAAACTAAACACGCAACTACCACACAGCCAAGCAATTAAGGCTGGGCATTATTGAAGAAAAGAAACTTTATATGCCCATAAACAATTTACAGAGGGGCCAGGCAGCAGTCGTACCTTAAGGCCAGTACTCAGGAGGCATAAAAGGCAGATCTGTGAGTTCAAGGCCTCCCAGCCTACATATCAAGTTCCAGGCCAGTCAGAGCTACATAGTGAGCTCAAAAAATAAAAAAAAAATTTAAAATTTAAAAAGAAAAAATTGTAGGAGCCTTTGTCTGTTAGGCAATGCCCCTGGTCTTTGTGTAAATATACATACACATTTATAAACACACACTGAGCCTGACAGCCTGTGTTCAATCCCCAGGACCCACTTCGTGTAGAAGAAAATCAAGCTGTACTCTGACCAGCACATGTACACCCAGACACATCTGCACAAAGACATAAATAAACAAAAAATTTTAATTTGTACAAATATTTGTAACAGTTTTATTCACAATAGTTAAAAACTTAAAAAAATATGCTTTAACCTATAATGGCATATCTGACATTCTCTAAACGCCTACTCAGATTGGAAGGAAGGAATAACGGATACATGCTAGGTAACACTTTGATGGATCTCCCAGGAGTTATGCTGACAGAAAGAAGCCAATCCCATACACTTGCATATTTATATAATATTTGGAAGTCAATTTTACAAATAGAACATAGGTAAATTATTGCTAAAAGTTCAGGTACAGCAGAAGGAGGTATGACCACAGAAAGAGCAGCAGCAGGCATCTGTACACCACTGTGCAGCCCCTTGACTGTAGTGGCAGCTACACATGTGATCTACACATATGATCCACACATATGATCCACACATATGATCCACACATATGATCCACACATATGATCACTGGAAACACAACACAGCAGGAAATCTAGGTGAGTGCTGTGGGCCTTCACAATAGCCTGGCTGCAATATTACAGTTTTGTACTAGGAAAAGGAGATGGCTCAGGGGTTAAGAGCATTGCCTGATCTTCCAAAAGTCCTGAGTTCAATTCCCAGCAACCACATGGTGGCTCACAACCATCTGTAATACCCTCTTCTGGCCTGCAGGCATACACACAGACAGAATATTGTATACATAATAAATAAATATTTAAAAAAAAGAAAAGAAAGGAAAAGCATAGCCGGGCAGTGGTGGCGCACGCCTTTAATCCCAGCACTCGGGAGGCAGAGGCAGGCGGATCTCTGTGAGTTCGAGACCAGCCTGGTCTACAAGAGCTAGTTCCAGGACAGGCTCCAAAACCACAGAGAAACCCTGTCTCGAAAAAAACAAAAAAAAAAAAAAGAAAGAAAGAAAGGAAAAGCATACTCAGGCTCTCCTGTATTCTCTGCTTGTTATTAATTTTCTTTCTTTGACTATGTATCCTAAATTATTCTTGAACTTACTATGTAGTCCAAATTGGCCTCAAACTCCAAAGTTGGCTGAGATGCCCCTGCCTCAGCCTCCCAAGTACTAAAATTACAGGCATGTGCCACCATAATGAGCTCTGTGTTGTTTCTTACAATAGCATGGATGTACAATTATCTCAGTTTAAGTATGCTTCACAGGGGCTTTAGATACAGCTCAGTGGTGGACAGCTGCCTAAAATACACAAAGTTCTAAATGAAATATGAAAATAAATATGTAAGAATGGAGAGATGGCCCCACACTTAAGAGCATTGGCTGCTCTTCCAAAGGACTGGGGTCAGTTCCTAGCACCCATGTGACAGCCAACAATCATCTGTTCCAGGGACTCCAACACCCTTTCCTGGCCTCATTACACTCACTACATGCATGTGGTACACAGACATACATACACATATATAAAACATATTTTACATGTAAAATAAAAATAAAATCTCCAAAAAATTTTTAAATAAAACATAAAAAGTCTTTTTTGTTTTGGTTTGGTTCTTTGTTGTTGCTGTTTTTTAAGACAGAATTTCACTGTTATACTGTCCTGACTGTCCTGGAACTAGCTCTGTAGACCAGGATGGCCTTAAATTCAGATATCTGTCTGCCTCTGCCTCCTAAGTGCTGCAATTAAAGGCCTAAGCTACCACCACCTGCCATAAGAATGAATCTCTAAAATGATAATATTTGGGGCCAGTAAGATGATTCAGTGGGTAAAGGCACTTGCCACCAAGCCTGTAGACCTGAGTTTGAGTCCCAAAATCCACATGGGAGAAAAGAATTGATTCCCCCCAAAAGCTGCCCTCTGACCACCACACTACATGTGTGCATCTGTTCCACTCACGCACAAAATATAGAAAAATAATTTTTAAATATTTAGTGGAAAAATGAAAATATGTATTTTCTTTCCATATTATATTGTAGGACAGACCCTATGTAGAAACATCAGTTTATATCATCAGAACACTAGGGAAAACATGAACAGCTTTTTTTGGAATTATTTCTTTTTAAAATTTCTTTATTTTACATAATGAGCACTGAATCTGCATGGAAGACTTCATGCCAGCAAAGGGCATCAGATCCCACTACAGATGGTTGTGAGCCACCATGTGGGTGCTGGGAATTGAATTCAGGTCCTCTGGAAGAGCAGCCAGTGCTCTTAACTACTGAGCCATCTCTTCAGTCTGTGGAAATTTTAAAATAAGCAGATTATTTTTGTTTCAAAGTATCTGCTTATCAAAAATTCTATGTGGATGTGTACTTGTTTGTGATGGGGGGGCGAAAGTGCGTGTGTGGTGGTGTGTGTGTGTAGTGTGTATTGAAGAACTTCCATTCTTTTGGGTCACCTCAAATTCTTCCCACCATTGTGGCCTCTGCACATGAAATTTACTCTCTGGAAAGAGCTTCCTCTTACCTACAGCCTCTCCTCTGCCTCTTAACTGTGACTAACACATTTGCATTTATTATTTAGACTGCATTCCTCAAAGAGGTATTCCTTTACTTCCGCCTGGATTATTTGTATTTTGTTCTCTTTGAAACAACCATAATTGTAACTTAGAACTGAGAAAAAGCCTAGGCGTCCCCCTATTAAGTTTCAAACCTCATGAAAACACAGACCTTTAAAGTACATGCCACAGTGACTGCACATTTAATGAACATGACCATAAAATCTGTATTTACAGAAAGAACAAGAGCAATGCGACGATTCAACAAGGAAAAGCAGCACAGAGCACCCCAGACACTACTGCTGTGTTTATGATGGGATATGCTCACTTCTACTCCCCACCACGCATCCCAGGTTACAAGCCACAAAAGCACACCTGAGCCAAGCATGTATTCCTCAAAGACACTATCAACCAAAGCAAAGAAAAATGACAGGTGAGTGGCATAAGGTATGGAGGCTCACCCCTGTAGTCTACCCCTGTAGTCTCAGCAACCGAGAAGCTGAGACAGGAGGATCACTGTCAAATTGAAGTGATTAGAAGTCAAATTAAACTACATGGTGAGTTCCAGAACAGTCTTTGCTACAGAATGAGACTCTTGTCATAGCTAAGTGAAGCAGCTGGATATAGGAACAAGCACTGTGACAAAGAACGCTCAGCTGAGGCGTCCCCCTGTAACAGTGAGCTCCCAGGACTAGTGCAAACTGCAGTCATTAATGACTATCAATCCCAAAACCCAGAAATGAAAGTTTTATGAGAAATTACCTCCTTCTTTTTCATTAACTTTTTGTTTTTGGTAGGAGGAGGGATGCGGGACAGGGTCCTACTCTACAGCCCTGGCTGAGCTAGCATTCTCCTGGTAGACCAGGCTCTTTAATACACACAGATTTACCTGTTCCCGCCCAGTGGCACTGGAGTTAAAGTTGTACAAGACCACACCAGGATCCCATTCTTAAGTCAAACCCCTTCAAATCTATTTAACCATTATGAGTCTAATAAAACTTATGCACCAGTCAAGACGAACCCACTAGCTGGCAGACTGTCTCCAAACACCCATTTCCACTGGAGGGGAAAAGCAAGTGCAATTACCATAGAAAACACAGCAGAAAAAGCTCCTTGTTTTCAGAGACAGCAACAGCTGGAACCATGACAAGCTAACATGCCTGTCTCTCAGCTTTTCCCTCAGCCTAACCACGTTGCCTGTGTTCTTTGACCTTAGAAGAACTGGGACAGAGCCTGAGAAACACTGAATAGCAAGAAAAAGAAGAACTGGAGTCAAAAGGAAAGCTCCCCTTAACACAGTCAAGCAAGTCGTTTAACTCTCTGCCCATCAGTTTTCCCAGGGATGGAGGCACTGTCTTTACTGCACAGCTGCTCAAGGAGACAATTAACTGAGATGATATCAGAAATCGGTATTGGACCTAACGCAGAGGACACCATCATGATATTCGTAAGACAACAGAAACTGAATACTCTTTAGGGTATGCGTTACAATTTGAATATAGTACTTACACAAAGTATTACCTCCCAAAGGAGATCCCAGATCTCAATTCTAAGACAATACTTCCTATGTGATCCCCAAATCCCAATCCCTAATTCACAGAAACAAGATGAATCTCTTTATCTTTGGAAAGAGTCTGCAGGTACAGATAAGAATTGACTGGACAATAAACTGTAATCAAAGCCTTCACACAGTGGTATACCTGCTTGTCCTGTCTGGCTGAGGCAACTGTTCTATGACCTGACTGATGGAACCGCATGTGCCCAAGTGAGAAGAATCCACAGGGTCTGAAAAAAAAAAAAAAGAAAGTAATTAGATAGTGTAGCACGATTAATAAAAACCCAGAGACAAAAACTGGAGTTCAACCTGAAGGTCAGAAAAGCAAAACAGCCAGCCACGGGCTCTTACCTCTACCTCAGTCTGAAACGGCGATCCTGCCTCCAGGAATCTCAGAATGAGACTGTGTGTGAGCTGTCCCCTCCCATCCTATCCTCCTCTCTAGGGCTGGGATTAAAAGCGTGCACCACTACCGCCTGGCTTCTATGGCAAACTAGTGTGGCTACTGGGATTAAAGGTGTATGTCACCACTGCTTGGTCTGTAAGGCTGGTCAGTGCAGCTGTTTAACTCTCTGAACTTCAGGCAAGCTTTATTTATTAAAATACAAATGAAATATCACTACAGGATAGTACACAAAAGACATCTGCCACCAAACTTTAAATCAGGAATTTAGGCAACACCAATCTAATCTGGCACATCAAGACATTAGGAGTTGCTGAAGGCTTACTGTACACTAGGTAACACACGAGGCTCCCTGACACACATCATGCCAACCAACTGTATGTTTAAATCATTCTGCTCCAACCTTAAACACTGCAGAAGAGATTTGAGCTTCAAACTGCTCACCTGACGCTGTGTTTTCTTTCAGATGTTCATTGACCGAGCTATGACTGTCTCCCTGCTCTTCGGCAGCTGGCTCTTCTGGATTCGACACAATATCCTAGAAAATACACACATGTAAGATCCTCACAGAATACGAAAATAGTGCAAAATGGACAAAATGTGTGTGCGCGAACATGCTGGTTTTATTTTTTTTTTCCCACCAAACTTTACTCAAAAGATAGTGATCTCCGAAACGCGAGGATTTGGGGTTAGTTTGGATTAGGAGGTGAAAAATAAGAACTCAACTCCGGGCCAATCATTTTCAAAGACAGCATCACTCACCAACACAGGGTTCTCTTTGTGTATCTGCAGATTGGGGAGGTGCCGAGACAGCACACTAAAGTGAGGGTGCGCATTGTCTTCCAGAACCTGGCTCTCAGGCTGAGAATCTTCAATTATCAGGCAAGGAGTATCTTGCTGAGAGAAATCTGAATCCAACTGACTTCCAGTAGGGTCCATCTGCTCCCCTGGAGTGGAATAACAAAAGATCAGTACTGGAGAGTAACCCTACTAGCCTTCCTCACACCATCTAAGACTAAATAATAGGGCGGAAGTGGAGAGCTAGGAAGGGGCCAGTCTAGGGCTCCTCTAAGTAGCATGCATTTGCAATCGCTCCAAGTACTTTCCCAGCTACCTCCTCACTCCATTATTTACGACGAGTCTGAATCCTTCGGTCCCTCCCTCCTTCCCTCCCTCCTTTCTCTTCACCTTCCCGCAGACACCCTTCCCTCCTTCCTCACCTCTTCTCCCCGCCCCTTTCCATCCCCCCACAACTCTCCCCGCGTCTTGCGTCCTCTGAGCCCCAAGAAGACCTCTTTGCAACCTCGGCTAGGCGGGAAGCCCGCAGCCCTGACACGGCCTCAGGATCACCGCGGCGACCGCCTCCCCACCCCCTCCCCGGGCCCTCCAACCCCGTCCCCGTCACCGCCGCCATGCTTGCCACCCCGCCCCCTCCGGGCATGCAAGCCCTTCAAGCCTGCCACTTGGACCTCCACGGCCAGTTCGCCCCGCTTTGCTCGCAGCAGTACCTGGCATCCCGGCGGGAGGTCCCTCGCGCTGGATCTAGAGGTCTCTGCACGCTTCCCAGGCCCCTCCAGATCTGTCCCCAGGTCGCCACTGTCGCCACCGCCGCCACCAGCCGCGAGCTCCCCCTTTTCCCGGCACGTCACTCAGTATCGGATCTCCCATTCGCTGCTACGGCCCGCCACTCAAGAAAGCCTGTAGACGATACGTGATTGGGGACGGAATGCCCGCCCCCCGCGTAAGAAAAGGAACACGGCGGTGCGTTTCCATGGCAGCATGGACGTCGCAGGCCCTCCCCCTAATACAGCCAGAATGACAGTACCCTTGAAGAACCAAAGGGACATGGAGAGAGCATGAAACAGATAACCCTGCCTGCAGGACAGGGGTACTCACGACTCACATTTGAGAGTAATACCCCTTTGCTGACTTCCATGGAAAAGGACAGCCTCTGGGCTTTTCAAAGAAAGGGCAAAGAGAAGGAGGATTGAGCATAGCTAGTACTCCAGAGATGGTGAAATAGAAGAGACAAGACTCCATGGGGTTTGCCGGTGTCAATCAGGATCCCCTCCGTAGACCTCTGCCTGGATTCAAAGGGCCTCAGTTTTCCCACTCTATGTCTCTGCCAGTTTGGGTTTTGTTATTTTACATTGTCGGAAGGCCCTAGTAACTCTTCTTGTTCCCATTCCCTTTCAAGCTTCCTATTTGAGTCTCCCTGCCCATTCTTTTACAGGATTACTGCAGCCTCCGACACTTGTGCCTCTCGTTGAAAGAACTGAGCATTGTGATTCTCAAACTAGTGGCAAAGAGAACAGCTGTCGCCCATACTAACTCAATGACCTAAAAGATCCAGGCCCAGGGATTTAATTATCCTAATTATGGTGTCGGGGTCTTATAAAGGGTGTGGCAGCTGTGACAACTATTAATGAACTGAGCCCAAGAGACATAGGTGGTTTCGTTGTCATTTTAATTTAAACTGCCGTTTGGATCTGGGCTAGAATTCTAACCAAGCAGCTGGCAGTAGGGGAAGCATCAAGCACAAAGCCAAGTATATACATAGTAGGCATTAAACAGGAGGTAGTTTCTCTACTCCAGACTCAGAATTATTTAGGCACAGCCCATACATGAGTCTCAACTTCTATAAATGCCCAGTTCAGCTCTTGAAATAAGCTACGCTTAGAGACGCACTTCCTACCAGCCAATCTTCTCTCTGTCGTTATAAATAACAGTGTTCATATTTTCATAACCCAAAAACAAAGAATGTTGTCTTCATATACAAGCTTGTGGGAACAAAAGGATTGGCTTAAATGAAGTTGTTCCGGAAAAAAAAAAATCTAGAACCTATTATTGTTCTAGCTAGAATTCCTGCCCTAGAATGTTTTACAACAAGAGCAAAAATGACCCAAATTGCAGACACATCTCACTTCTTAATCCTAAAACCATTCATAACTGACTACTGTTGTGTTTCTCTGCTTCTGATGCCACTGAATACTAGAGACCAAATCAATGTAATCAAAAAAAAAGTATACATATCCACTGGGTTGGAGAAATGGCTCAGTGATCAAGAACACTCACTGCTCTTTCGAATGTCCTAAGTTCAATTCCCAGCACCCGCATGGCAGTTTACAACCATCTGATGCCTTCTTCTGGTGTGCAGAGATACATGCAGACAAAGTACCAATACACATAAAATACATGAATAAATAAAAATTTAAAAAAAAATTTTTTTTTTAAAAATCTACATCAAGCCAACATCAACTATGCCAGAGCACTAAGAAAATCCATCTGCTCAGCTTGAGAGGGAAGAAACCAACTAGGTCTAGGAATAGGGAAACTGATGTTGGTTCCCACAGAGCACTCCCCAGTGGCTCACAACTCTAGGTTTAGGGAACCCCACGCCCTCTTCTGGCCTCTATGGACACAATGTACATACATGGAAGCAAAGGTTCTCATAGATAAAAATAGGTCTAACAAAATTCAACTCATAGAACTAAGAAGAGCACATTAAAATTCAATGTTTAATTAATTAAGATTAAGTAAATGAATCCGAGCCATTCCTACTACTAAATAAATTAGGAGGTTTAAAAAAAAATAAAAACACTGGGAAGAAAAACTATGAATTCCTTGTTAAGCAGTGTGGCAATTAAATTAATCACTAAGTTAACCCAGAAGGTCAGAACATACAGGCAGGATGGTTACCCAGTGGGGCTATAACTCATTATACCTAGGTGAGCCAGAGCTTTGATGGCCCCCTGTGAAGAAGCAGCAGCACCTCAATTTGCAGGTACTTAGGCCACCTCACATACGGAAAGCTGAGCTCTCTCCAAAGCCTTCCCTGAGAAGAAAATTTCACAAGGCTGTGTTAACTTGCTTTAACGGGGATAAAACCGGACTTGCTGAACATAGCGGACAATGAGGACTACTGAGAACTCAAGAATAATGGCAATGGGTTTTTGATCCTACTGCACGTGCT
>NW_004949096.1:29889065-29890300 GCF_000317375.1 Microtus ochrogaster
AGTTTGTCAAGTCTTTTTCTCATGTCTCCGCACAGACTTCTCACCGACCAGCCTTTAAATGTGCGTCATGATTGCCAATGGAGAAGATAGCTTTGGAACTCAGTGTCAGAGAAGGCCATTGAGGACTGACAAGCACTTAATTTAACAACAGGGACACAATTGGACACTCCCTTTATGCTACAAGAGTAAAGTATTCCAAGCTGATTCTAACCCTTAGGCTGCCTTCTGTTGTGTTTGAGCCTATAAAATTGTGGCCAGTCACCTACGAATGTTATAATTAATAGCATGGATTATTATATTTTTGCCATGTAGCAGGTGCTGGGATGCTTAACATAATCTTACCTAATAGCAACATACTCTTTGAGAGTATAGATGAATAGAGCAAGGCTTAAAGAGATGGGAAAAAAAAGATGGTACAAGGTCTCTAAGTTAATAAGAGCTACCATTTGAAGCCATTCGGTGCAGTTACAGAGGTTAACAGTGACAAACTTCTGAACAGTTTACACAGTCTTTGTTTTGTTTCAGAACATATTTTAGGTATCCCCAATACTTTGGAGACTCATAATTAACTAAAGTGAAGAAAGCAGAAGAAACCAAGACATTTTTAACACTGCATCTCAGGGAAAAGTTAAGACAACAAAAAGGTGATGGACAATAAGAGCAAGATATGAGAGCAAACGACACTGAGGTCATTTATGATCTTGGCTAATCTATCTCTAGGACAATTTCCTACCAATACCTGAGACCCCTGCAACAGAACAATCCTAGACAGCAAGCCTTATCCCTACTAAATTCCTCTGTCAATCTTTTTTTTTAAATAATTTATTTATTTTTATTTCATGTACATAGGTGTTTTGCCTGCAGGTATATCTGTATGAGGGCATCGGAATCCCTGGAATAGGAGTTACAGACAGTTGTGAGTTGTCATGTGGGTGCTGGGAATTGAACCTGGGCATTCTGGAAGAGCAGCCAGTACTCTTAACTGCCGAGTCATCTCTCTAGCACGATCTCTGTCAATCTTTTTAATTAAAAAATTATTGGCCAAGTGTAGTGGCATACACCTTTAATCCTAGCACTTAGAAAGCAGAGGCAAGAAGATCTCCCTGAGTTTGGGGCCAGTCTGGTCCACAGACAGAGTTCCAGGCCAGTCAGGGATATGGAGAATCCTTGACAAGAGCTAGTTCCAGGACAGGCTCCAAAACCACAGAGAAACCCTGTCTCCAAAAAAACAAAAA
>NW_004949096.1:29895850-29898838 GCF_000317375.1 Microtus ochrogaster
GTGCGCCACCACTGCCTGGCTTAAATGACTAATTAAAAAATTTAAAAATGCTACTAGCATGTGTGCGTGTGGGCACATATATGCCATGCATAAGGGCACATATATGCCATGCATGCATATAGATGTCATAAATTGGTTCTCTCCTTCGACCATGAGTTCCGGGGATCCAACTCAGGTTGCCAGGCTCACAGCCAGCACTTTAACCACTGAGCCATTTCACCCGGCCTTCTGAGTCTGACTGTGTAGACGCGCGGAGAAGGTGAGCAGCTGGCCCAAGGTCAAGCAATTGACAAGCAGGGAAATCGCCTTCACAGGAGCCGTGTTTAAATTACATCTCTGGAGTCCTTTGTGGAAGGAGACAAAACCTTATTCCACAAATAAAGGGAGATGTAAAGGTAAGCCCAACGAGCCCTTGGATGAGAATTAAGGAGAAAGCATTCGAGGAAAAAGGGACCCGCTGAGCGGAGGTGGTGGGATGACTGAGAGACAGGGAAGCGGCAAAGCTGGATGAAAGGTGCCCTAGGGCAGGCACTGAAGGTGACAGTGCTGCCCGCTCCCCGTGGATGTGTTGGTAATATGATCTTCCTGATCTGTAAGGACTCCTAGCCTTCATTTTAATTTATCACTCTACTTTGGAAAAAAAAAGGTGTGGGGGGGGAATCACCACTAAAATAGATTATGAAAAGCTAGTACATGTTTGAATAAAGACATAAGTCTAAGTTTCAAGTTTTCATTAGAGTTTCAAGTATCTTATTCTGCAGGCAGATTACTACTTAATAGAGATAAGGCTCCTAATTGCTTTGGGGAAGGATCTTCAAATAATAACCGATGAGAAAAAGTACTTGTGGTTTTGTGATAGCCAAGCATTCCCTGAAAAAACAGAAACACACTTCATGAATATTCCTGGGAGAGAGGGAAATGTGCAGAATTTGACTCACGTAGTCAGGGTCTCCAAACTAAGCTACACCAGACACATTATTTCCAAAACCACAAAGATAGCCCACAAAGAGTGCCCTGTGGTCTGGCGGCGGTGACACACACCTTTAATCTCAGCACTCAGGAGGCAGAGGCAGGTGGATCTCTGTGCATTCAGGCCAGCCTGGTCTAAAGAGCTAGTTCCAGGACAGGCTCCAAAGCTACAGAGAAACCCTGTATCAAAAAAAAAAAAGAAAAGAAAAGAAAAAAGAGTGTTCTGTTTAAGAAACAGCTTTCCTCAGACTGAAGGCATTTTGGCTCAAGCCTGCAATTTTATTTTATTTATTTATTTTTTGGTTTTTTGAGACTGGGGTTCTCTGTGTAGCCCTGGCTGCCCTGGAACTCGTTCTGTAGACCAGGCTGGCCTTAAATTCACTGAGTTCTGCCTGCTTCTACTGGGATTAAAGGCTAGCCTGCAATTTTAACTTTAGAAAGGAGGAGAGGCTGAGGGCTCATGAATTCAAGTCTAGACAGGGCTACATGCCAAAACCCTCTCAAAAACAAGACAAAAACAAAACAAAACAAAAACCCCCACAAACAAACCAAAGTTGGTGTGGGGTGGGGAGATGTTGTGGAGGGTAAATTGCTCACCATGCAAGCACGAGGGCCTGAGTTTAGACACCCACAACTCACACAAATCCAGATAGGGTAGAATGTACCTTTAATTCCAGAACACCTATGGAAGAAAGCAACAGGGCAGTCCCCAGGAACTCAAAAGCTAGCTAGCCTGGCATATGCAACAGTAGCAAGAACCTCTGTTTCAAACAAGATGGAAGGTAAGAACACACTCACAAACACACACACATACACACACACACACACACACACACACACAGAGTTATCCTACCCGGTCAGAAGGCTATTGTGTTAGTGTTTGAGTTTAGAAGGGTTTATACACTGTTGGTGGGAATGTAAATTACCTAGCAACTATGAAAATCAGTATGTAGATCCCCCCACATAAGACTATATGATCTATACCACTCCAGTAGGGAAAGGGAAATGTCTTCATTTTTTTTTCTTCACAATGATCTGGAAGAGAAAGAGACTTAGTGCTCTACCCATAACCTTATGTGAGCAAGTCAAAATCAGGAAAGACATTCAGTAAATATTTATTGTGGGTCTACTCTGGTGGCCAGATATAGGAATAAATGCAAAGCTTCTCTTTAGTCCCAGCACTAAGGAGGCAGAGGCAGGCGGATCTCTGTGAGTTTGAGGCCAGCCTGGTCTACAGAGCGAGTTCTGAGATGCTGTCTTGAAAAAGCAAAAAACAAACAAACAAACAAAAAATAACAACAAATAAAGCAACGTTCCTTCTCTCCTCAATCTGTCCGAGATTAACTCGTGCCTTCTCAGGGTCTGACTCCAGGTCTTTACGGGTGAGCCAACTGCTCGTGCTAGAAGGTGACCCTGTAACTGCTGGGAGGCATTATGGTCCTGGTATTTTTCCCCAAAGCCAAGGATAAACCTCTGACTCAGCAATCCTGTAATCCGACACCCTTCTCTCTGTATAAAGAATGCTTTCCAGGCAGAACCAAACCCAGCACAGGGTGGGAATCTGAGCTCCCTTTGAATATTTTGGTTGATAAGACCGTGCCACCTAGCACAGCAGGCTGAAGTTCTGCCTCATTAACTCAATTAAGACAACATGCCACAGACTTGCCTATAGGGAGATCTTAATTTTCTTAATTGAAATCCTTCCCAAACCACTCTAGCTCATGTCAAATTGACATAAAACTACTCAGGACAGGGCTCTTGTCTACCTTGTTTGTTTTTAATTTTTTTATCATTCTAGTGTGTGTGTGTATGTATGTCTACACAGTATGTGCAAGTCTGGAACCCATAGAGGCTAGAAAAGGCCCTGAAGTTACACATAGTTGTGAACCACTATGGAGAGGCTTAGAATTGAGCTCTGGTTCTGTAGAAGATTATTCAGTCTCCTGACCCCTGGGCCATCTCTACAGCACCACTCCAGTCTCCTGACCCCTGGGCCATCTCTACAGCACCCCCCCCCCA
>NW_004949096.1:29898984-29900266 GCF_000317375.1 Microtus ochrogaster
AAACACCTTTTTAAATTGTTTTGGTTTTTAAGACAGTGTCTCTCCCTGAGACATGGAGCTCACTAATTAAGTTAAGCTAGTTGGCCAGCAAAAGTCAAGGATCCTTCAGTTTCTGCCTCTTTAAGTGCTGGGATTGCCAGCATATACCACTATGCTGGACTTTTTATGTAGGTTGTAGAGAGGAAACTGATTCTCACGCTTACATGGCAAACACTTCCTGGACTGAGCTATCTCCCTAGTTCTCCAGTCTTTGCTTTGGGTCCAGGCCAGCGCAAGCCTAAGGAAGAGTCTGTGCTAACGTCTTCTTCCTCTTGCATTAGAGGACTTCTCTTTCAGCACCGTTAGAGATGCTTTCTGTGAGGCAATGGACCTTCCATACACATAACTCCAAGGCATTAGTTGTACCTTACATCTGTCATAGGGAACCCTGTAGGATCATCTGCTATGGGCAAAGGGGTCCACAGTTACATAACACTAAAGGGGGCTCCAGAACAACTGTAAGTACCTCCCACTTACAAACACCACAGGTTTCCAACAATCCTTTGGGTGGATCTTCGATTTGTTCTTTGCTTTGTTTTTGTTTTGAGACGGAGTATAACTATGTAGTCTTGGCTGGCCTGGAACTCACCATGTAGTCCAAGCTGGCTTTGAATTCAGAGGTCCACCTACTTTACTAGGACTAAAGGCCTGCACCACCACACACCAATAGACGGGCCTTTGAGTAACATTCTTTTTCTATATGGCTTCTGCCAAAGCAGAAGTTTAAACTTAGACACAAAATAGGTAAAGACCTATTGTTTTAAAATGTACTTTGCCTTTATTTATTCGTTTTTGTGAGACAGGGTCTATTATGCAGCAGCACAGAGTAGCCTTCCACTTGCTGTGTAACCAGGATGACTTGAACTCCTGATCTCTCTACTTCCAACTCCCAAGTGCTGGGATGCTAATGTGTGGAAGCATTCCCTACTCTTCTTCACTCAGCTGCCTAAGTCTTTTCATATATGTTTTCTCCCACCTTTAATCCCAACACTCAGGAGGCAAAGACGGATCTCTGTGAGTTCGAGGCCAGTCTGGTCTACAAAGCAAGTTCCAGGATAGCCAGAACTGTTACACAGGGAAACTCTGTCTCGAAAAAAAAACAATCAATCAATCAATCAATCTGGGGCTTAGGGGTTGGAGAGAGATGACTCAGTGGTTAAGAATGATTGTTGCTCTTGCAGGGGATCAGAGTTTGTTCTCAGCATCCACACTGGGCCGCTCACAATCATTTTTTTTTTTTTTT
>NW_004949096.1:29900581-29924609 GCF_000317375.1 Microtus ochrogaster
TCAGGTAAATCTCCAAGTTTGAGGCAGCCTAGTCTACATAGTGGGTTCATTTAAGCCAGGGCTGTATAGGGAGACCATTTAAAAAAAAATCTGGAGTACACACACGCACACACTCTGGCTTTCTTTACAGAGCACATTGTACAACTGTTAGATGTATAATTTAACACCTAAGAATATACTTTTGTTGGTGGAGCTTTGCTTGTTTGAGGCAGGGCCTCACCCTGTAGCCCACTCTGGCCTTGACTATAACAATCCTCCTGCTTTGTCCTCCTGTGTGTTGGAATCAGCAGACATGAGCGACCACTACACCCAGCTTGGAAAATATTTTCTGGGGGCTGGAGAGAAGGCTCAGTGGTTAAAAGCACTGACTGCTCTTCCAGAGAACCCAGGTTCAATTCCCAGCACCCACATGGAGTTCACAACTGTCTGGAACTCCAGTTCCAGGGGATCTGGCACCCTCACACACATACATGCAGACAAAACACCAATGCACATAAATCAAACAAACAAAACATTTTCTGGTACTATAATGATGGTAATGGAAACATCACCCAAAAGAGAATGATGAGGAGATACCTGGAACCAATCTTTCTATGACATTGTCTGCCTTTGCCAAAGGGACCCACTGAGTACTTCCTCATCCAGAACACACATGATTTTAGCACCATCACAGTCTGCATCTGCGGCCATAATTACTAAGACTTGATTCTAGCAGGGTCTGAAACCAGAGTCCTACATTTCTGTGCCTACCATCTGATCTACGTGTGGTTCCTCCTGCGCCATTTGCATCTACTGTCTAACCTCTGTACTTAACTGCTGTTGTCCCTTATACAGAGACCCTCTGCTACTTGAAAGCCTCGCCTCTCCCGTTGCTATGGAAACGGTCCCCTTCCTCTCCCCACAATCCATTCTGGCTCCATGCGCTCCTCTTTATGGCTGTAGTAGAAAAAGGACTGAGCATTTTTCCACGCTGGTTTCCAGATTCAGGTCTGTAAGTGGCGTGTGTGTGAAGAGGCACCCTGCGTACCACCCGATAGCCTGCCAGTATGGCTTTTCTGACTCTGCTATGAAAAGGATCTCCACAGCCATGTCTCACGCATTTACAGAATACAGGGACTGGCTGGTGACAGGGCCAGGGTTTAACAACCAGAGCATGGCTCACTGACAGCCTTGTTGTATCAGACATTATCACTCTTTTCTATCTTTGTGGGGAGTGGGATTTCATGTGTGTGCACGCTTGTTAGGGAGAGAAGACAACGTGGAGGGTTGTTCCTCAGACACCCTCTACTTCTTTGTTTAAAACAGCAGGGTCTCTCATTGGTCTGGAACTTCACCAAGAAGGCTAGGCTAACTGGCCAGCAAGCTTCCAGAGACCCACCTGTCTCCACCCCCTCCTTCCACCTCACCACTGTGCCTGCCTGGCTCTTTAGGGTTCTGAGAATCAGAACTCGGGTCCTCAAGCTTGCAAGGGGAATACTTCACCACCTGCACCATCTTCCTAGCCCTTCTTTTCTTTGCCATCTCCAAAGTACAAGGTAAATGGAAGAAAAAGCATGTATTGCTGGGCCTAGGGATGGGCCTTCTGTCTGATACATATGATATGATACATACAACAGAATGAATCGGGGTGTTGTAGTGGCAGAGACACTTTGAGGAATGGGGCGGGGAGGGGGAGGGAAAGATGGAGAGAGGGAGAAGAAAAGAGAGAACATTAATTCAGTTCTATACAGGAATTGCATGGCCTCCTAAGGTTGGCCACTGTGTTGGGAACTTCTTTCCTGGGTTTTACTCAAATCCTCCTTGCTGCAGTCTGAGCTCATTGCACTCAACAGAGATGGAGACTAGCCAACCACTATCCATGGAATAACAACTCACTAGGGACTCAGGGCAGGAAGGTCATCCTGTCCCCTCAAATACTGCACAGCCTGCCTGACCACGCCCAGAGCTTGGGGCAAGGACAGGGAAATCCAGGCTGACCACCTAGACCCTGGAAGGCAGCGAAGGAGGTCGGAGGCAGAAAAAAGAAATCCAGACAACGATAATACCCAGACAGAGACCACTATAGAAGCTCCGAGACAGCGAGGGGCAAGATGGCTCCCCACAGTTCGGCGAGGCTGCGTAACTGCCCACACAGCGTTCAGCGCAGACACAGCCTAACTAGATGCTGTTCTGGAGCGGAGGCCGTGGACTCCGCCCTCTGCTGGATCCTGCAGAGCCGCTACCCCAGCTCAAATCGGAGGGGAAAACGGTCAGGAAAACTGCAGGTGGATGACAGCATCCCGTCGTGGAGCGCAGAGACACAGCGACTGCATCCCGGCCCCGCCCTTGCGGCTCATTGGCTCCGCCCCCGACACGCAGCAACCAATGAGTTGCTCCTGCCGCCGGCCTTTAAGAACTGCGCGCACTCTCCCCGCAGCGGACGCAGCCAGCCTAGCACTCCGCGGGAGTTTCCATGGCGACCGAGGCCGGGACCGCGCGGCCTGGCAGCGTTGCCATGGAGACAACTCGGGAGCTGGGGCTCCGGAGCTCCGGCACATCGCCGGCTCAGAACCCGGCGGAGCCTCTGTGTGAGGCCCGTGCCGCGGTGACTGCGGCGCGCTGGGATCTGCGAAAATACTCCTTGCTCATCGTGATCGGCGATATCGGTACCGAGAGTCAGCTGAGGGCCGTACGGGCCCACCTTGAACAAGGTGAGCCGCTGTCCTGGCTGTCCCGCAACACTACATCCGTGCCTTTCCGCCATCTGATCTTCATTCACCTCGTAGTGCACACTTTTAAAGCCTCCATTTCTATGTGCACTTCCCGAGACCTGTGCCCTGTCACCTGCATGTCTTGCAACATCTCGCTTGTCCATCCTTCCCACATGCCCCTTGCTGTTCCGCAGTCTCCCAGAGCAGGAGGAGCTCCGGGCAGACCCTGGAGTCCCTCGGGTCACACCCCTCTCCCGCAGTGTCTCCATCAGATGTCGGGAAGTCCTCACCAGACCCTGAAAAGTCCATGTCCCTACCTTACAGTCTCTTCTTTAGGGGAACTTTCTGAACGCAGGGTACACATCACAAACCTGTGAATGCTGGCAGTCAAGTTGAGAGAGTGACCTTCGTGGCTCCTCAGCTCACCTCCCTCAGCTGTGCCTGTGGCGCAGTGCTGCGGAGCCACCTGCGGGTGGAAGTAAGCCTCCTCGGAGGGGTGAGGGTAAGCGAGGGGGGAATAGAAAGGGAACCTAGAATCTCATTTAGCTAGAGGAAACATGAAAACCGGCAGTATATAGGAATGGCCCCTGAGTGCCACGTCTACCATAACTAGACAGCCTTGCAAAACAATCAAAAACTGCAGGCTCATTTATTGCCAAAATTCAGTCTCAACTCTGCTCTTTGCCCTCTGGCTCTTACAAAGGGGAAAAACAATTGAGAGGGACACACACAGGTACTAGCTATCCCCCTTGAGGTGTTACCTTCCCCGCCTTTCCTCTTCTGGGAGCTCAGCCATGCTTGCTGCAGTCCTGCCAGGTGACTTCGCCTAGAACCCTCTCTTCTTCTTCTTTCACAGGGATTCTCTCCTGGAACATTGACTTATCGTCCTTTGACCTGAACCAACAGTTGAGACTCTTCATTACCCGGCACCTAGCTCACTTCTCCTCAGAGGTCAAAGGTTAGGACTAGGGTCATTTGTCTCAATCCTTTGGGTGTGGGCTGGAAGAGGAAAGGACCAGTATCCAGGGCAGAACTGGCCTTGTGGGAGGTTTGGACAGGGGAGGAGGGAGGGATATTTTATGGCTCATCAGCGATCCACACATACCCAGTCGGCTCTTCAAACACACCATATAATGTCAGAGTATAATTGGTCCAGAAAGAGCGGTGTTCGTACCCAGCAGTTGATGAGCACGGCTAGGAAAGTGATCAGATCCCTTGCAGGCAGAGACCCAGGCCTCCCTGCTCCCCCTAATAAACATCCCAGGATGCCTCACTCACCTTCCCAGATGCTTGTTTCTCACAGCCCACCCTCCAGGATTCATTTCTGTTTCCTCTGCTTAGGCAGCAGATCTTCAGAGCAGAGCAGAAGGCTAGTAGGAGAGGCTGAGCAGACTGGCACCGGTAAATCAAGGCTGGGACAAAGGTCTCCTGGGTTTCCTAAGCCTTGGTTCTTAGATCAGTTCTGCTGGGTGGCAGCAATAGTGCAGACGTGTGAGACAGGATTTTAGAAATTAGCATCCTATGATAGATGTCTGCTGAGTGCAAGAAGTCCTACATCCCTGGATGAAGGTGTTGGACATCTGGTCATATTATTGTAAATGTAGACACACCAACCCATGCAACTTTCTTTCTTTCTTTCTTTCTTTCTTTCTTTCTTTCTTTCTTTTTTTTTTAAAAAAAATAGGGTTTTATTATATAGTCCAAGATGACCTTGAGCTTGGATATATAGTCTAGGATGGCATGAAACTTGTTACCCTCCTCTTTCTACCTCCCGAGTGCTAGGACTGTAGACCTCCACCACCGCACCTGCTTCCAGGTGGTTTTATTTTTTTTATTTTTTTATTTTTATTTTTTTTTGGTTTTTCGAGACAGGGTTTCTTTGTGGTTTTGGAGCCTGTCCTGGAACTAGCTCTTGTACACCAGGCTGGTCTTGAACTCACAGAGATCTGCCTGCCTCTGCCTCCCAAGTGCTGGGATTAAAGGCGTGCGCCACCACCGCCCGGCCCAGGTGGTTTTATAGAATGTGAATTCCAGTTAGCTCAAAATCATTGCCATCAAATCACAGAATTCATATGTCAACAATTCTCAACAGCCTAGTACAGCAGACAGGCACCTCTTTCTGCTTCTTCAGTCTGGCAGGCAGATCTTTGGTCATTTCCTCGTTGATAATTTCTCATGAGCTGCTGAGAAGTGGGAGAAAACTAGAAAGCATGAAGCCGGATCTTCCCGATGGGACTGGCTTCCTGTTGAACTAGCAACGCACTCTTTTGAGAGTCCCTTCTGTTGAAAATTCCCTATGTCATGGCATCCTCCACTATTCCCAGCGAACAAAGGCAATATTAGCACTTAACACTTCTAGAGGCAAGACTGCATAAAGATTACGCAAGACTGCAGTGGATTAAACTAGTTACCGATGTTTGGGGTTATTTCCTATGAAGAATTCACACCAAATTCTCTAGCCTTGTCCTGTTGGCCACAGAGACTTTGAGTAATGTAAGAAATGATTGGAACTTAAGGCAAAATCCTTAGCTGTTCTACAGATTAAGATGCAGGGAATGCTTGGGAAGCGGTTTGCAGGGAGATGCATTCTCAGGCACGTCTCGGAAACAAGCATTAGTATAGAAACACCTACCGAACTGCACAGAGTTTTGCTATGATGTCCTCAGGAGGCTTGGGGCCATCCACCCAAGAGTAGGGCTTACTTTTTGTTTTCGGTTTAGACATTTTCATGGTGTCCACTGTCCCTGGAAAACAGTGGAGAATTTCCCGGAAAAGAGAAAGAAAAATAGAAAGGAAGGAAGGAAGGAAGGAAGGAAGACAGAAAGGAAGAAAGGAAGGAAGGAAGGAAGGAAGGAAGGAAGGAAGGAAGGAAGGAAGGAACCCACAGAGCTTAAGGCAGCCACAGCCCCACCCCACTGGCTTCTGTTTCAGCTGTCCCAGCACACTGTCTGCCCAAAGCAGCTGCAGACACTGCCTCCTCCTTCAGCCTTCTTTGGTTGACTGGGCTAAGATAATCAGGAACTGGGATGAACTCAAGGAGATACACTAAATGTCACGACTTGACCGTTTTGGCCAACACCATAGGGGAGACCACTGTTTCTTCACAGTCTAGGCCAAAATAATAAAAGAACAAAATATATCTTCCGTGACAGGAATAGTATAATTATTACTAGTGCTCACCCTCTCTACCCACTCCCACGCACATACAGAAAAAAAAGGGACCCTCAGATAGTCAGTGGCCCAGCTCCTTCTAGTGGTCAAGTTTGGTAAAAAGCTTTAAAGGGTAGTTTTCATACCATATGGTCTTCAGCAGAGATTGGGGGGTCTTCCTTGATAGCTCCTTCCCCTAAAAATCCCTGAAGCTTTAAGCATTTTTGGGGGGGTCTTTCAAAACAGGATTTCTCTGTGAATCTTTGGAGCCTGTCCTGGAACTCACTCTGTAGAGCAGGCTGGCCTTGAACTCACCGAGATCCACCTGCCTCTGCCTCCCAAGTGCTGGCATTAAAGGCGTGTGCCACCGCTACCCAGCTGCTTCTAAGCTTTTTTAACACTTAGGAAAACTTAGGATAATCGGAAACTTAGCTTAAGGCCTGGGGTGCCTTGGTGGTAGAGTGCCCACCTAACACTTAACTTGGTGGCAGAGTGCCTACCTACCATGCAGATTGGTGGTAGAGTGACCATCTAACATTCAGAAGGCCCTGAACCCCCAAGAGATGGGGATAAGGAATGGTGGACAGCCACACTGACACATCACTACTGAGTTTCAGTAAAACTCCGATATATCTATGGTTGAACTATAAGAAAAAGAAGATTAATAGTCTAAGACTTGAAGTCGTACAGGTTAGCCTGGTGTAGTGGTGCAGTCCTATAACGGGAAGTAGAGGTGGAGGACCATTCTTGGCTACATAGCAAGCCCATGACCAGTCTGGGTCACCCAAGACCTCCGAGAGCTGGGAAGAGGTGAGGGGGTGGAGAGGGGAAGGCTGAGTAACCCCTTTGAGTCCTTCCGTCTGACTGTTTCTATCTGTGAGCTCAGAGGATCCTAAATTAGAGGTTTACGTTTTTATCTGAGATGGGAAGGGAGGCAGAGGAATAGGCACGGAGCCTCATTCTGTAAGTATCTCCAGTTGGGGTTTGACTGAGATTTACCCTGATACTAGTCTGGTTTGGGATTCTGGTTTAGGGTATTCGTTCTGAAATCTTCCCCAAAGAGAGAAATATCCAGTCATGTTTGTGCATCGCAAGGTTAGGATTGTAGGGAGGAAGAGGGACTTTTTCGGGTGAAGTCAGTCCTCAAAGCATGGCTGAAGGATGGTGCTAATATACTCATTTGCTAGTCCAGAAAGCAAACTCTGGGACTATTTATCTGACTCCTTTAGTGGAGTGGTTCAGAAAGTGGCATCAGGGGTGAAATCAGGGTCTGTTCACGCCTCCCTCTCCCAACTTCGCTGCAGGAGAGAGGGATTATGGTTTCAGGGTTAACTGACTGCTTAGAGATGGGGAGAGAAGAAAAACCAACTGTGACTTGGAACCATGTCCAAGGTGCAGTGTGGCAGGGTGGGGGGCGGTGGTATGTGGCTTAGAACAAGGGTGGACTCTGCTTCCAGACAGGAAATGTAAATTTGTTCTCAAGCCCAGTGTCTACTCAAGTGCCCCCCACAACACTGAGAGAGCCCTAAAAAGCAGAGAGGAGAGAGGAGGATGGAGGCAGGATGAAAGAGTGCAATGATGTTGCAGAAGGGGGTGGGCACTACTCCAGGATGCTCAGGACTGAGCCTGGCATACACAGTATGTGTCCGTACAGATGGCCTCTCCTATCCAATGGGGATATGGCCATGTTGCTGCTTTGCATCCCGGATCTGAGCAAGGGCTCTTCTCCCTCTATTCCCCCTGGTCCCCAGAGTCCTGGTGACTCAGCTACTCTCCTCTCCTCTGACTGAAGCTAAAGGTGGGTGAGGGGTGCTGAGAGCAGAGACTATTTTGGCTTCTCTGACCTTCAAAAGCAGTCCTTGGCAGCCTGGAACATGGGTGGGGCTGGGGCTGAGGCTGGCCAGGGAGTGGGCGGAAGGAGCTGACCACACCCAGGGAGGGTTATTGAGGGCAGGGATGCAAGTTAAGAACATCACAGGCAAATGGGTGTTTGCACTAGTTCTCCAGAGCTTTCCTGTGAATCCTGGAGCACTTAGCGGAGTCTGAGGCAGAGGCTGAGACTAAGGAAGGGCACAAGGTCAACATAAGAAGGTTCTAGATCAAGTAAGATAGACACGGCAAAGTGACACAGAGGGAGGGACAGAGACAAGGAGAAGCGGGACTCAAACACCCTACAGATCATTTCTAACCCAAAGAGGAGTTTATATTAGACTGGACTGTATAGCAAGAAGGCTTTGCCTGGGCTCTGGGCAGTGATCCTTGGTCCTTCGCCGAAAGGCAGAAGCCCCTCTTACCCTGCAGAGACTTCTTCCCAACAGCACTACTCAGAAACCGCTGTTTGTGTGGGCGCTCTCACAGCCATGCTGCGTTAGCACGGACCTGCATGCAGCTCCCAGGGTCCTTGTGCCCCACCCCAGTGGGCTGGGGACTGTGTCTCCTCCAGAATTTCACACTACCCTCCAATCTAAAACAAGATGCATTTTTGCATCTCCCCAGTTTTCTGTTGATGTGGCAGAGCAGGGTCCAGCTTACCACGTCACTCACCACCCCCACCCACACTGCTCCCCTCCACTTACGGCTGGCCCCCCAGCTTCTCCTGCTCTTGCACTGACTGAAGGTCACTCTCTGGGTCCGTCTGAGGGGGAGAGGCAGCAGATGGTCTCTGAGAGGAAGGGGGAGGACCCATGCGCCTCTGTGCCCCAGTGCATGAGACTTTGGTCCTTCGGTTGATGCTGAGAGAATATTTCTTAACCAAACAGGATTTGGGGAGAAGGTACTCAGAGCTGCAGAAGAGATTCATCTGGCTCCTTGAACTGTTAGACAATCCCCTTAGATCCATCCCCTTCCCCCATAGCCAAACAGAAGCACCAGGATGCTGACACTGGGAAGGCCAAGAAACAGTTAAGTCTCCAGTGCCTCGTCACAGACCAGCCCCTCTTCCCCGCCCTGTCACCGCCCTCCCCAGCAAGCAGCCCCCCCTCACTCCCACCCCAAGTGCCGCAGACTCTTCCCTGAAGCCGCCCGGCTAAGGCCGGAGCCGATGCCTCCATGAGGGGCTCCCTCCCACACCCCAGGGTAAGAGCCGAACAGAAGGGCACTGCATGGCAGAGGGATGGGGGTGCGTGATAGGGAGCCGGGATGGGGAGCAGTTGACACCTTGTAAATCGGATGCATCAGGACCTAGGCTAGCCTGGTGGGAAGGCTGCCTGCGATGGCGAGAGGAGGTGAACGTTACTGACTGGGGTTCAGCCTGGATCCAGAACCAGTGGAACTAACCGGGGCTGTGACAGTCCACCTCTCTCTGTACTAGGTGGGGGTGGGGACCATCAGCTGAGAGGCAGCAAAAGAGGGTGTTGTCACAGCCTTTGCCTGGCAGCCTGGTCACAGGAGGAATTTGGGGGGCTACATCTAGAAGAATCTGAGAGGAAGGGGGCTGTTATGGAATGTAGCTACTGAGAGGGTCCTTGTGTTATCAGCTGCTTCTATTCTGGGGTGAGTGGGGCCGCCGAGTTTTTTGCCAAGTAAGGGAAGGTGGGTAACACTCTGGAAGAGAAAGGAGGAATGGGTCCCTAGGACGTGGCATGTGCCTCCTCACAGGCTAACTGGTTTGTCTTTGGCTCCCCTCACCCCCATTCCCTGTGGCCAGTTTGAGCCTGGGGCTTTAAGCCCCCCTTTGTGGCCTCTCTGAGGCCACTCAGGAGCTTGAGAGCACCGGCTCTTCAGCAGCTGCCCTGCATTCCGGGTCCCTGTCAACCCCACGGGTTCCCTGTCTTGGCCCCACCCTCACCTCATCCGCGCTTTTCTTCCCAAGATGGGGGCTCTTCAACAGAGAAGCCAGTTTCTTCTCCCTCTCTGTATGCACCCCCATCCCCACCCCCACCCCACCCCCCCACAGCATGCAGAGGCAGCCAAGAAAATGACTTGTCATGCTGGGGTGGGGGGTGGGGGCGGAGCTGGAGGCTGAGCTCAGTGCGCACACTCACACACACTCACACACTGCGGCAAACTGCAGCTGCCTGAGCACCCCCCCTTCCGCCTCACTGCAGAGACACCTGCCCTCCTGCCCACTCAGCTTCACACCCGAAGGCCCCCCCCCCCAGCACTGCTCACGGGAAGCGCCCCAGCCTCTTAAGATAGTCCTCTACAAAGATAAAGGGAAAACATCTTCATCTGAAGAGCTGAGGAGCAGAAAAGAGAAACAGGGCTGTCCCTTAGACCTGAGGGGGGATTCGGGACTTAATGGACTTGCTCCCCCGGGACTAGGGCTGGGGTCTTGTGTCAGGAAGTGGGATCAGAGGTCTTAAGAGGATACACTGGGGACCATGAAGCTGCTGGAGAGGAGATGTAGCTGGAGGGGAAATCTCTTTCAGTTCCACCTAGATTGAAAAGTGTGACCTTGTTTGTGCTGGGGTAGACCTGGCTTTCCTAAATCTGAACTACTTAAGACTGGCAAAGGATGCTGACATCCCCAGCTGCTTAAGTTCTGCTCCTGCCTGCCTCTGAGGTGCTGCTCAACCTCAGAGTTGACCTCCAGGTATTTCTCAGTTCCCAAGTTCATAGAAGAGGACACTGGAGCTCCTCCTGGGCCCATCATACGTGGTATAGGATTTGAATCTCCATCCTTGTTTTCCCCACAGCTGTATTTGCAGCTCTCTGCTGCCTAGGTCTGCCTGATCCAAGCACCAGGCTTTGATCCCAGCCACCCTTGTCCCAACCTCAGTCACAGAAGAGGGCTCAGACTATGAACCTCCCCTCCCCAGTATCCCTCAAGGTTAAGCCCCTAACTGGAGGGGAGGGGAAGAGGGCCAGCATGCCAGCGGGGCTGGAAGGTTATGTCTCCTTTAATCCATCTTAACCCACCACTTCCTTCACTTCCACTGCTTGGTGTTCTGTGTGAGTCTGGAGGAACAGTACTGGGGAGAGGATCTGGAGATGGTTTCGTTCTCCTATCCTGAGCAGTACCTTGACTCTCTCGTTTCTTTATTGGTGGTAGTGGTTGTATTTTTTGTTTGATTTGGTTTTTTTGGAACAGAATTCTCTGTGTAGCTCTGGATGGCTTGGAATTTAGCTGGCCTTGAATTCACAGAAATCCACCTGCCTTTGCCTTCTTATTAAAGGTGTACAGCACCATGCCCAGATTGCTGTTGTTCTTATTTGGGTGTGTGTGTGTGTGTGTGTGTGTGTGCATGCATGCGTAGGTAGATCAAAGGAGAGCGTGCAGGAGCTGGTTCTCTCCCCACCTCTAGTCCTGGGGCTCAAACTCAGGCGGCACACTGGCAGAAGGCATCACTGGCCAGTGTCTTGGTTTTGAACCGACCCCACCGCTTACTTCCAGTATCCACAGATGAGACGAGAAGCTTTCACAAGGGTAAGCTGGGCGGTGAGCTAGGTGCCTCTGAAGCATGGCAGTAAGCTAGGAGAGGGAGCTGGGAAACATTTGGGAAAGGCATGCAGCGGTCTGTCGGAAGGTTTGACCCAGCCGGAAAACAGCATTGCGAGTTAGAATTTTCTGTCCACTCCTTGAATGATAAAACTCCAAGAACCAAGTTGACACATGTCTCATGCATCTTCTGGAACAGCATTTTCTGGAATACTGTCTCCGCATTACTGGCCAAGAGCAATGGCAGAGAAAGAAAGTCCAGGAGCCCTCCCTCGAGCTGAACTCCACCCCCTCCCCCATTCCCCAGGCGGCACCAGGAACTTAGTGCTCCAGAGGGACAAAGGCTTCTTGTCAACAGGGCAGTCTGGGGCTGAAGTTCTAGGCAAAGGGGCAGAGCCTGGGCAGCAGAGGGTGTGGCAGATGGACGGGTGGGAGAAGTCAGCTAGTGTGGGGGAGCCGAAGAGGAATCCTGGAAGGAGGAGGAGGAGGCAGTTCCTAGACCTTACTCAATGGTATGCTAGACAGCAGGGTCTAAGGCTAACCAGAACCCAGTTTCCCCTTACCCCAGTTTCTGATCATCTGTTTCCCCTCTGCTGCCCCTCACAGTACTTCTCATTTTAAGTTAATGTCACATGTCTACCTCTCTCCCTCAGGCCAGAGGACACTCTGCCACCAGAGTGAGAGCCTAGAGACCATCGTCCTTGTCAACCCCAGTGCAGACAGCATTGGCTCAGAGGTGAGGCCACTCTGACGCCCTGTCCTAACCTACCCTCATCTTTCTGCTTTCCCAGTGTGCAGCTGGGATTTTCAGTGCCTTCCCCTGGGTCCCGCATATCTGTGACCACTCTGCCCTCCTCCCGTTTCAGGTTCACCATCTTCTTAGTAATCCATCGGCTCACAAGCTACTCATCTTGAGCGGACAAACTTTAGAGCCGGAGGGAGACCTTATCCTGCAGAGTGGTACCTACTCCTACCAAAACTTTGCCCGGGTCCTTCACAGTCCTGAGGTAAGCTCCCTGATGAGTGTCTGGGAAGAAGGGGACAAGGGGGCAGTATTTGAATTGTGGCGAGAAAGGCAAGGAAGGGGAAGTCTTACATTGTTTGACCATCAGGAACCCTGACAGGAGGTAGGCATTTATCCAGAAACAGGCAAAGGTTAGGGGGCTGACTCCGAGTCAGATTAAGACAACCCCAATGACCTGATCGGCTTCTATCTCCCATTCCTCTAGATTGCCCAGTTGCTCAGCAATAGAGACCCTGGGATCCAGGCCTTCCTCACTGTTTCCTGCTTAGGGGAGGGTGACTGGAGCCACCTAGGACTGTCCAGTTCCCAAGAGACCTTGCGCCTCCAGCTAAATCCTGAGCCTGTGTTACCCACCATGGATGGTGTGGCTGAGTTCTCCGAGTATGTCTCTGAGACTGTGGATGTGCCATCCCCCTTTGACCTGCTTGAACCCCCCACCTCAGGAGGCTTCCTCAAGCTCTCGAAGCCTTGCTGCTACATCTTTCCCGGTGGTCGTGGGGACTCTGCCCTCTTTGCTGTCAATGGTTTTAACATCCTGGTGGACGGTGGTTCTGATCGCAAGTCCTGCTTCTGGAAGCTGGTGCGGCATCTGGATCGCATTGACTCTGTGCTGCTCACACACATCGGGGCTGACAATCTGCCAGGCATCAATGGACTCCTGCAGCGCAAAGTGGCAGAGCTGGAGGAGGAGCAGTCCCAGGGCTCCAGCAGCTACAGTGACTGGGTGAAGAACCTCATCTCCCCTGAGCTTGGAGTCGTATTCTTCAATGTGCCCGATAAGCTCCGGCTGCCGGATGCCTCCCGGAAGGCCAAGCGCAGCATCGAGGAGGCCTGTCTCACTCTTCAGCACCTAAACCGCCTAGGCATCCAAGCTGAACCTCTGTATCGTGTGGTCAGCAACACCATTGAGCCACTGACCCTCTTCCACAAAATGGGTGTGGGCCGGCTGGACATGTACGTCCTCAACCCTGTCAAGGACAGTAAGGAGATGCAGTTCCTCATGCAGAAGTGGGCGGGCAATAGTAAAGCCAAGACGGGCATTGTGCTGGCCAATGGGAAGGAGGCAGAGATCTCTGTCCCCTACCTGACCTCCATCACTGCTCTGGTGGTCTGGCTCCCAGCCAACCCTACTGAGAAGATTGTGCGTGTGCTTTTTCCGGGAAATGCTCCTCAGAACAAAATCTTGGAAGGCTTGGAAAAGCTTCGGCACCTGGACTTCCTGCGCTACCCAGTGGCGACACAGAAGGACCTGGCTGCTGGGGCTGTGCCTGCCAACTTGAAACCCAGCAAAATCAAACATCGGGCTGACAGCAAGGAGAGCCTCAAAGCTGCTCCCAAGACAGCAGTGAGCAAGCTGGCCAAGCGCGAGGAAGTGTTAGAAGAGGGGGCCAAGGAGGCCCGCGCAGAGCTGACCAAGGAGTTAGCCAAGACAGAAAAGAAAGCAAAAGAAGCATCCGAGAAGCCCCCAGAAAAGCCCTCCAAGCCCGAGAGGGTGAGAACCGAGTCGAGTGAAGCGCTCAAGGCTGAGAAGCGAAAGCTGATCAAGGACAAAGTGGGGAAGAAGCACCTAAAAGAAAAGATATCAAAGCTGGAGGAGAAAAAGGACAAGGAAAAAAAGGAGATCAAGAAGGAAAGGAAGGAACTCAAGAAGGAGGAAGGAAGGAAGGAAGAGAAAAAGGATGCCAAGAAGGACGAGAAGAGGAAAGACACAAAATTGGAAGTAAAGAAATTCTCCAAGCCAGACCTGAAGCCTTTCACACCTGAGGTCCGCAAGACCCTCTATAAAGCCAAGGCCCCTGGAAGAATCAAGACGGACAAAGGCCGAGCTGCCCGTGGGGAGAAAGAGTTGTCTGCTGAGCCCCGAACACCCCCAGCCCAGAAGGGGCCTGCACCACTCCCAACTGTCAGTGGGCACAGAGAGCTGACCTTGTCCTCACCAGAGGACCTCACACAGGACTTTGAGGAGCTGAAGCGCGAGGAGAGAGGTTTGCTGGCAGAACAAAGGGACACGGGACTAGGCGAGAAACCACTCCCTGTAGATGCTACAGAGCAGGGACACCCAAGCACAGCCATCCAGGAAAGACGTCCCTCTGTCCCAGGGCTGGACCAAGAAGAACCTGTGATAAGGGAGAAGGAGGTCATTCCAGACTTTCTTGAGGACAAAGGGAGCAAGAACAGAGGCCCAGACTTAGGGGCTGAGACAGAGAAAGAGAAAGAAACCTGGGTGGAAAAGAAGCAGAGGGAAGCCGAGAAGCTCCCAGAGAGCACTGAGGCCAGGGAGGAGAGTGAGCCCGAGGGAAAGGAGGATGTGATAGAAAAGGCAGAACTAGAAGAAATGGAGGAGGTTCACCCCTCAGACGAGGATGAGGAAGAGACAAAAGCAGAGAGCTTTTATCAAAAACACATGCAGGAAGCCTTAAAGGTAATTCCAAAGAGCAGAGAGGTTCCTGAGGCCCGGGAATTTGGATTCCAGGGCAAGGTACCTGAGAAGGAGGCTTCATCCTTCCTCAGCAGCTTGGTCACGCCTGCAGGAGCTACTGAGCATGTCTCTTACATTCAGGACGAGACAATCCCTGGCTACTCAGAGACAGAGCAGACTATCTCAGATGAGGAGATCCACGACGAGCCAGAGGAACGCCCAGCCCCACCCAGATTTCCTACAGGTACCTATGACCTCTCCGGGCCTGAAGGTCCTGGCCACTTTGAAGCCAGCCAGCCCGCAGATAGCACTGTCCCTACCACCTCAAGCAAAACTTATGGGGCACCCGAACCCGAACTCACCTACCCTCCCAACATGGTGGCCGCCCCTTTGGCTGAGGAGGAACATGTATCTTCAGCTACATCAATCACCGAGTGTGACAAACTCTCTTCCTTTGCCACATCGGTGGCTGAAGACCAATCTGTGGCTTCACTCACAGCTCCCCAGACGGAGGAGACGGGCAAGAGCTCTTTGTTGCTTGACACGGTCACAAGTATCCCCTCCTCCCGCACGGAAGCCACTCAGGGCTTGGACTATGTGCCATCAGCTGGTACCATCTCACCCACCTCTTCGCTGGAAGAAGATAAGGGCTTTAAGTCCCCACCCTGTGAGGATTTCTCTGTGACTGGAGAGTTGGAGAAGAAAGGAGAGGCTGCAGGGAGAGGCTTGGCTGGGGAGAAAGCTGTGGAAAAGGAAGCAGAAAGAAATGTAACAGTATCTGAGAGACTGCCCAGTCAGTATACCGCTGTGTTTGGTGCCCCTGGACATGGCCTACATCCAGCAGAAGCTGCGCTTGGAGAAGTGGAGGAACGGTGCCTCAGCCCAGATGATAGCACAGTGAAGATGGCATCTCCTCCACCATCTGGCCCACCCAGTGCCACCCACACACCCTTTCATCAGTCCCCAGTGGAGGAAAAGTCTGACCCTCAAGACTTTCAAGAAGACTCCTGGGGAGACACAGCACATGCTCCAAGTGTGGGCAAGGAAGATGCTGAAGAGAAGACAGCCAAGCCAGGGCCTGAAGAGGGCTTACTAGGAGAGGAGAAAGCACCTCTTCCAAGGAGCCCCCAAGCCCAGGATGCTCCTGTCAGCATTGCTGAGGGCCAGACTGGTTGCACTATTCAGCTGTTGCCAGAACAAGACAAAGCAATCGATTTTGAGCCTGGAGATGCAGGTTCAGCGCTAGGAGCAGAAACCCTTCCTCGAGAGGTGAGGGTATCGCTTGAAGAACACCGTGAACCTCAGGGAGATGAGGTTCTTCGGCTTACTGATCAAAGCCTTTCCCCCGAAGATGCAGAGTCTCTGTCTGTCCTCAGTGTGGTCTCCCCAGATACTGCCAAGCAAGAGACCACCCCCAGGTCTCCCTGCAGCCTGAAAGAGCAGCCCCTACACAAAGACCTTTGGCCAATGGTGTCTCCAGAGGACACCCAGTCACTGTCTTTCTCAGAAGAGAGCCCTAGCAAGGAGACTTCTCTGGATATCTCATCCAAGCAGCTCTCTCCAGAAAACCTTGGCACCCTCCAGTTTGGAGAACTAAGCCTAGGAAAGGAAGAAAGGGGGCCTCTGATGAAGGCTGAAGAGCCCTCTTGCCACCTCGCCCCTGGGTCTATTCCAGAGACCCACATGGCCACAGTGTCACCTCCCACAGGTGAGACTGCTGCAGAGGCAAGCGTCACAGACGACAGCCCTGGTGGAAAATCACCCGGCCGTTCTTTCTCTCCCTCTGCACTGTCAGGCGACAGGAAACACTCACCTGGGGAGGTCACAGGCCCTGGCGCACATGTTATGACATCTGACAGCTCCCTCACCCAGAGTCCTGAGTCTTTGTCAAGCCCTGCCATGGAATGGGAAGGCAAAGCTCCAGGGTTGAAAGGCAGAACTGCTGAGCAGAAGGAAGAGGACCTCAAGCTCACAGATGAAACCCTACAGCAGAAGGACAAAGCTGTGCAGGAGAAGGTGGCCACTGTTGAGCAGGACTCAATCATGCATCAGACAGAGGAGGCTCTAGATGAGAAGAACAAGCCTGGAGGACAGCTGGATAAGACTTCAGAGCAGAAGGGCAGAGACTTGGACCAAAAGGATTCAGCCATAGGACTGGCCAAGGCTCCAGAATCCAAAGACAAAGACTTAGAACAGAAGGACCAGGTCCCAGCAGAGAAGGACAAGGCCTCAGAACAAAAGGGCGCAGCCCTGCAACAGACCCAGGCCACTGAACCAAAAGACAGAGAACAAGAGCACAGAGAGTTAGAACACAAAGACAAGGTCTTAGAGCTGAAAGACAAGACCCCAGAAGAGAAAGGCAGAACCTCAGGACAGAAAGATGGGGCTTCAGAGGGCAGCGTCCCTGAACCGACACAGACAGACAGAACCCCTGAACAGAAGAGCAAAGATAATAAAGAACAGAAGGACGAGGCCTCAGAAGAGAAGGACCTGGCCTTAGAACTAAAAGACTGGGCCCCAGGAAAGAAGGGTGGTACCCTGGACCAAGACATCGGGGCTGCCGAACAGAAAGATGGGATTCGGAAAGAGGAGGACAAAGCTCAGGGGCAAAGGAGCGGTTTCCTGGGAGATACAACCACAACACCGGAAGAGACGATCCTTGGCCAAAAGTCTCCAGAAAAAACCAAGGCTGTGGACCAGAAGGATGAAGCTGCTGTGGAGAAGACCAGCGCGCTGGAGCTGGAAGAGAGCCCAGTGCAGGAGGGCAAGGCCCGAGGGCAGGCAGAGAAATACTGGAAGGAGCAGGATGTGGTCCAGGGATGGCGAGAAACATCTCCAGCCAGAGGAGAGCCGGTGGGAGAACAGAAAGAGCCTGTTCCGGCCTGGGAGGGCAAGTCTCCTGAACAGGAAGTTAGGCACTGGCGGGACAGAGACATGGCCCTGCAGCAGGATGATGCATACTGGACCCAGCTGAGCTCTGAGAGGAAGGTCTGGTTCCCTCATGAGCTGGATGGCCAAGGTGCCCGGTCACGCTACTGTGAGGAACGCGAAAGTACTTTTCTTGATGAGGGAGCAGATGAACAAGAGGTGACCCCTCTGCAGCACACTCCCCGGAGTCCCTGGGCCTCAGACTTCAAGGATTTCCAGGAGCCGCTGCCACAGAAGGGGCTGGAGGTGGAGCGCTGGCTTGCAGAGTCTCCGGTTGGCCTGCCACCAGAGGAAGAGGACAAGCTGACTCGCTCTCCCTTTGAGATCATTTCTCCTCCAGCCTCCCCACCTGAGATGACTGGACAGAGGGTTTCTCCTGCCCCAGGACAAGAAAGTCCTGTCCCAGACGCTATGCCAACACCACTCACGAGGAATGAACCCACCACCCCTTCGTGGCTAGCTGAGATCCCACCATGGGTACCTAAGGATAGACCCCTGCCCCCTGCACCCCTCTCTCCAGCTCCAGCTCCCCCGACACCTGCCCCAGAACCACATACCCCCGCGCCCTTCTCCTGGGGCATGGCTGAGTACGACAGTGTGGTAGCCGCAGTGCAAGAGGGGGCAGCTGAGTTGGAAGGTGGACCGTATTCCCCCCTGGGGAAGGACTATCGAAAAGCTGAAGGGGAAAGGGAAGGAGAGGGTGGGGCTGGGGCTCCTTACTGCAGCCCCTGCAGTTCAAAGGTCCCAGAGGCTGGCCAGAGCCACAGCACCAGGGATGCTGAACAGACTGAGCCAGAGCAAAGAGAGCCCACACCCTATCCTGACGAGAAGAGCTTTCAGTATGCAGACATCTACGAGCAGATGATGCTCACCGGGCTGGGCCCTGCTTGCCCTACTCGGGAGCCTCCGCTGGGGGCATCTGGAGATTGGCCCCCAAGTCTCTCAAGCAAGGAGGAAGCTGCTGGCCGTGATACATCTGCAGAGAAGGAGACGTCTTCTCCTGTCTCGCCCAAAACCCTTCAACCTGACACTTCAACTTTCAGCTATGCAGCCCTGGCAGGACCCACTGTACCTCCCAGGCAAGAACCAGAGCCAGGGCCTAACGTGGAGGCCAGGCTCACACCGCCGGCAGTGCCGCCCCGGGCTCCCATTTCCCTGAGCAAAGACCCAAGCTCCCCTCTTAATGGAAGCACAGTGAGCTGTAGCCCAAACAGGAGGATCCCATCCCCAAAAGAATCGTGTCGAGGTCACTGGGATGACAGCACTAGTGACTCAGACTTGGAGAAGGGGGCTCGGGAACAGTCAGAGAAAGAGGCACAGTCCCCAAGTCCCCGGCACCCCATGCCTGTGGGCCACCCCTCAATGTGGCCCGAAACAGAGGCACATACCAGCCTTTCCTCAGACTCACATCTAGGACCTGCCCGACCAAGTCTGGACTTCCCTGCTTCAGCCTTCGGCTTCTCCTCCTTGCAGCCTGCTCCCCCTCAGCTGCCTTCTCCAGCTGAACCCCGGTCTGCACCCTGTGGCTCCCTTGCCTTCTCTGGGGACCGAGCACTGGCCCTGGTTCCAGGAACTCCAACCAGAACCCGACATGATGAGTACCTGGAAGTAACCAAGGCGCCCAGCCTGGATTCCTCACTACCCCAACTCCCCTCACCCAGCTCTCCTGAAGCCCCTCTCCTCTCCAATCTGCCGCGACCAGCCTCTCCAGCCCTGTCTGAAGGGTCCTCTTCTGAGGCTACCACACCTGTAATTTCAAGTGTGGCTGAACGCTTCCCTCCTGGCTTAGAGACTGCTGAACTGGGCCCAGGAACGGAGCCAGCTGCCCACAGCCTCTGGGACCTTGCTCCCCTGAGCTCAGCCCCCTTACCCTCACTGGACTTGGCTCCAGCTCCAGCTCCAAGCCTGCCTGGAGACGTGGGTGATGGTACGCCGCCCTGCAGCCTGGAGTGCTCAGGGGAACTCACCAAGAAGCCAAGCCTTTCTGGAGTTCACGCAGCCAATGGCCTAGCAGAAACCAGCCCCAATCCCCCAGGGCTTGCCACAGCCAAAGGAGAAAAAGAAGACGCTGCTGAGGCCTGCCCTGCTTGGGAACGGGGGTCTTGGCCTGAGGGAGCTGAGCGGCGCTCCCGGCCGGACACACTGCTCTCATCTGAGCATCCTGGGAAGAGCCCCGGTGGCCCACACAGTAGTCTTTCTCCTGAAGTTGAGGCTGGACCTCAGGGATGTGCTACAGAGCCCCGCCCCCACTGCGGGGAGCTTTCTCCTTCATTCCTGAACCCACCTCTGCCCCCTTCCACAGATGACAGTGACCTTTCAACTGAAGAAGCTCGGCTGGTAGGAAAAGGAGGGCGGCGCCGGGCAGGGAGGCCAGGGCCCACAGGGGGCCCATGCCCTATGGCTGATGAGACACCCCCCACATCAGCCAGTGACTCAGGCTCCTCACAGTCAGATTCTGATGTCCCACCAGAAACTGAAGAGTGTCCGTCCATCACAGCTGAGGCAGCCCTTGACTCAGATGAAGATGGGGACTTCCTGCCTGTGGACAAGGCTGGGGGAATTAGTGGAACTCATCACCCCAGGCCTGGCCATGACCCACCCCCGGCTCCCCAGCCAGACCCCCGCCCCTCCCCTCCCCGACCAGATGTCTGCATGGCTGACCCCGAGGGGCTCAGCTCAGAGTCTGGGAGAGTTGAGAGACTACGAGAAAAGGAGAAGGTGCAGGGGCGACTGGGGCGCAGGGCCCCCAGCCGGGCCAAGCCAGCCTCTCCTGCACGGCGTCTGGATATTCGGGGAAAGAGGTCACCTACTCCTGGTAAAGGGCCTGCAGATCGAACATCTAGGGTCCTACCCCGCAGAACTCCAAGCCAGGTCACCCCAGCAGAAGAAAAGGATGGACACAGTCCCATGTCCAAAGGCTTAGTCAATGGACTCAAGGCAGGACCCAGTGAGTATGTCAGAAAAGTGGGGAGGGGAATACTGTGGGTTGGAGTAGGTACGGGCTAGCTAAAGGCTCCAGCTCTTCAAGCAAGCATGGAGGCAACCAAATAATCCTTTTGTTTCTCAAGACAAGGTTTCTCTGTGTAGTCCTTGCTGTCCTGGAGCTCACTTTGTAGATCAGGCAGGCCTCTGACACACAGAGATCCACCTGCCTCTGCCTCCCTAGTGGTATGCACACTACTGTCCCCCCTTTTTTCTTTACAATGCGTTCTGCTTGTCTCCACAGCAGCCTTGGGCTCCAAGGGTGGTTCCGGCCCCCCTGTGTATGTGGATCTTGCCTACATCCCAAATCACTGCAGTGGCAAGACTGCGGATCTGGACTTCTTCCGCCGAGTGCGCGCATCCTACTATGTGGTCAGTGGGAATGACCCAGCCAATGGCGAGCCAAGCCGGGCTGTGCTGGATGCTCTGCTGGAAGGCAAGGCCCAGTGGGGAGAGAACCTTCAGGTGAGTAGCAAGGGACGCTCAAGGGAAGGGTTCTGGTCGAAGCTCTGTCAGAGGCAACAGCAGGACAGCCCCTGTTCACAGGAGGGCACAGTCCTTCCCGCCGGCAGCAGGTTCATTTATGACTGCCAGGTTTTCCTTCCCCTTCATCTGCCCTTCCTTCACATGCTCACCTTAGGCGTGTTTTCTTCCGCTTAGGTGACTCTGATCCCCACTCACGACACAGAGGTGACTCGGGAGTGGTACCAGCAGACGCATGAGCAACAGCAGCAACTGAACGTCCTGGTCCTGGCTAGCAGCAGCACCGTGGTGATGCAGGACGAGTCCTTTCCAGCCTGCAAGATTGAATTCTGAACAGACCTGCCCTCCCTTCCCCGAGGCTCCACCCCTACCGCGCATATAGAGAATGATTACTGCTGAGTCCTTCGGGGTTGAGGGAAATGGAGCTGGGCAGCGGGCGAGGTCATGTGTGAGGACCTGGGCTAAGTGGGAGGTAGTGGCCTTCCCCTCATCTGCTCCTGGGGTCTCAAAACCAAAGGTAATGGGGGGATACAAAGCTACACAAGATCACCTGACGCCTGTAACCCTCTCCTAGCACTGCCAAATGTTGGTCTTAGATGAGGAGGAAGGGTTTCAGAGAGCACAGTCCTCCCCATGGAGGGAGATGAACACCCCCCTGCAACCTCGTTATTTATTTGGCATGCCAGAAAGAATTGCCAGTAATTTATATGATGTAGGGAAGGCCGCGGTTGGTAGGGTATCCGGAGCTGTGCTCTTTCCTCCATCTCCCATGCCCTAGCCACCAGGGTATGGCTTCTAGCAGGGACCCGGGGGTAGATGGCTGCTATATTGTCTTATTGCTTCCCCCAGTATCTGAATGTCTCAATCCAAAACTTGAAGCTCTTTAGACCAAGAACTAGGGAGAGGAAAAAGGATCTCATCTCCCAGCCCCAGCTTCATACTATTTACGACCTAGGGCTGTGCCCAGCCCAGGCCACCTGGGCAGCACAAAGGGCAAGGAGAGCCCCAACCCCAATCCTCCAGGCTCCCTGATCATTTAGTCTTCACTTATCCCATCCCAACAGTCCTGATCCCTTCTCATCCCCTGCTTGGCTTCTCTGCATGTGGTCATCTGCTATGGCCTGGTGTGTAATGGGTTAAAAATAAGCCATTGCGTGACACTCCTGACACCCCTACATCTGACATCTTAGCCATGTGTGACTCCCCCAACATTCCAAATCCTCTACCATCCTGCAGCTGAAATGGGAACATTGGCTGCCTCTCTAAACCCAAACTCTTGGACAGAGGTTCTGGGAGGTGGAGGCTGGTCTAGAGAATCTGGGGAAAACGGGAGGGGAGGGGAAAAGACAGGAAGCAGAGCTATAGTTTATCTCCTCCAGAGTGAAGCAGATAGGCTGAGCGTTCTACTACAGGAAAGAACCTCACCACAGGCAAGCCAGGGAGCAGCCCTGCTGAACCCTGCTGGATTGAGAGACCCAGATGCAGGTGGTCCCTGAGGCTTGCTTTCTCTGTTAAGCCAATGGGAAATCAGGAGCCCATCCCATGTTCTTCCCAGCTCCCTTCTCCCCACTGCTGTGCTCTGCTCCTCCCCACACTTCCCGCTACAGTCCCCAGCTGCTGTAACAGAGCCACCTTCAAGTCTAACAATAAACCAAGTTCATTGCAGATGGTGTAGTGCTGCTTAGGCTTCTCGAGACTCCATACGTGACTCAGTTGTCCTGGTTTCCACCTCTCTGCTTCAGTCAGCAGCAGCATTTATCTCAGAAGACTCTTGACTATTCAAATCCATGTCAGGACCCAGGGGAGCCAGAAACAGCATGGGTGAGAGGAGGAAGAGATGTGGGAACCAGCATCAGGTCTGCGAAGATGCAGAGGGTGATGGATATGCCTGTGATCTTAACACTCAGGGCAGAAGTAGGAGAATCAGGAGTTTGAGAGCAGCCTGAGCTACATAGCTAGTTCTGGGCTAGGCAGAACAACATAGTGAGTCAGCCCTTGTCTCAAAAAACAAACAAACAAACAAACAAACAAACAAACGAAAAACCCCAAGGGGCTGGAGAGGTGGTTAAGAACACTGGCTGCTCTTCCAGAGGACTGAAGCAAATCCCAAACACCCACCTGGCAGCTTACAATTCTCTATAATACCAGTTCCAGGACTCGAATACCCTTTTCTGGCCTCTGTGGGCACCAGGCACGCATGCAAGCAACCCCCCCCAAAAAAAAACAAAAATAAAAATTAAGAAAACAAACAAACACACCAAACACTCTGAAAATGGCTTAAAAATGTGGGCATATACATTTGGTTTAGGGAATGGGATCTGCATTCTATGGAGTCCAAAACAATCACTGTATTTCCCCAGAAAACTCTGAGCCTTTTATGTCTACCCCCGCCCTTCTCTATAGTCTTGGGTATGTCATGAGTGGTCAGGTTATAAATGTATATATGGAAAAGGGACATTCTAGTCCTCCCAGTGTCCTGAGCTTTCCCAATGTAAAGATGCCAATGGAGCAGAGACCAGGCATCACCTCTTCATGTCAGTTCCCCTCCAAGGCACTGGAGGGGACATTAGGGCATGTTTCTCGGGAGCTGGTGAGAAGGCAGTGGCCTTTGCCGCTTCATAGAGCTCAAATCTTGTTCCAGTCACACTTCTCAGCACTCTGCTCATTAAAAACATTTGGGGAGGAAGACTGACCCTACAGGGACTCAGATGCCAGACTTCTCTATTTTTAAGGCCAATCCCTGCTCTACTACAATAGTTTTTGATTGATTCAGTCACAGATACAACTGGCTTACCTATTGATTATCGAGTTCACAAAGGCGTCACCACCCGTGTTCTCATTATCTCGTATTTATTGAGCACTTGTTATGTCCCGGCCCCTGACTCCAATGACTGCATTATCCACGCCCACTCCCACCCCTAAATCTTTGGGAAAAGCTTCATAATCATATATGGTCCTAAAGACACATGATA
>NW_004949096.1:29924724-29933946 GCF_000317375.1 Microtus ochrogaster
TATATATATATATTAAATCTTTGCTCATGTCTGTACATCATTGATCTCTGCTAATTGCTTAAAATAGAACTTATTCTCTCTACTATAGCATCTTCTAAACCCAACAGCCTCACAACAAAAGGAGGCCTAGCTTCATAGATTGATCCAAATCTCCCAGAGCAGGTAGTCACCCTGAAGTCGCATGGCAATCTAATATCTACCTTTCTCTAGAGTCACTGTCCAGAGGAGCAGGACTAGGGCAGAGGGAGCACTTGGCAATTATACAGAAACACCCATGAGCCCATTCTAAGCCATGAGTGGCCATGACAGATGTTTGCGAGAAGGCAACTCTATTGGGCAGACATTTCGGGCAGCTGCCCTGGGCCTGCCTGTGACAGTGAAGATAAGAGCTTCCTTGAATGCACATATGATCTGAGGGTACCTTAAGAAGTTGTGAATATTTCCTTCAACAAATAGAAAGCCTTTTGCTTTCCATTGTACATTTACTGTCCCCTCAACAGTATCAACAGTTAAGTGGCATTTCCTTGAACAATCTACAGTTTCCTACCCCACAGCTAGTGAAGAGCTAATAGCTGCTCTGAACATAGATTAGCTCCCGTTAGGCATAGGTTTTATGCCAGAAGACCTGCTTCCTCAGACATCCCTGATGTGAGATCAGGCCTTGCTCTGGCTGGTGTGTCAGCCAACAGAAAGGCTACTGGCTCAGATGGCTGGTGGAGGACGACACCAGTGGGAAAGCCACTAATTACACGTTGCTGGAGGAAGGGATGAATGCTGGTCATGGGCCAGAGACTGACTTTCAGTGTTTACATCACTAGATGGACCCTGGCCTTGGGGGAGATCCTCCCTGGAGTCCTGATCAGTCTCCTCAGAGACCTCCTGAGCCTGCAGACCAGCCTCCTCAGTGAGCTCTTGGGATGGTCTGTCAGCCTCAGGGATGTCTTGAGACAACTTGATGATGGCAGGGACCTCTTGAGCCAGTATGCCAACCTCCACAGAGAATTCCTGGCATGGCGGGCCGATCTCTTCAGGGATCTCTTGGGTTGGCCTGCCAATTTCTATAACTGTTTCCTGGACCATGCTACCAATGCTTACAGGACCTCCATGGGCCATCCTGCCCAGCTCCACAGGGACCTCCTGGCACAGCTGGTTACTCTCCTCAGGGTTGTCTTGACAAAGCTGCCCAACTTCTTCATAAGCCTTGTGAGACAGTTGGCTGGCCTGCCATGGCTGACATGTGCTGGTGGCAGTGTCATGGTTCTTCAGCAACAGCTGGCTGATGTCAGGGACTTCTTCAAGGGTGTTAGAGCACATCTGAGTGGCATCTGGGACCTCCTGGCATACCTGGCTGACCTCAGCAACATCCTGGCCTCCTAGAGGGCTGGTTTCCACAGGTGACTCCTGAGGAGGCTGATTGGGCTCCACAAGCTCTTGGGGTCTTTCTACGGGGAATTCTTGTGTTCTGTCTCCAGGAGGCTCCTGGAGCAGCCCAAGGCCTTGGCTTTCTTCAGTCATATGTGTATTTACAGAGGACTGATCACTGAAGCCAAAATGTGAGTTTCCATCCGCTGCAGTAGGAGAGGAAGGGCCAGCACTGGACACGGTGCTGGAAGGGCCACTGCTGTCTAGAAAGCAAAGTTAAGAGGTCAAGTCAAACGAGCTGGAAGAGGAGGCTCTGCCGACGCAAGCATATTAAATACTAGTCAAACGAGCTGGAAGAGGAGACTCCGCCGACGCAAGCATATTAAATACTAGAACACATCTGCTTTGCTGCTCATGTTTTGGAGAAGGGGGTCTGAATTCTTCCTAAATGTGCAGACACGAGCTAGCTCTGCGCAGGAACTGCCACACGAGCTTCATGGAGACTACAGGAATAACGCTAAGGCTCCTTTATGAGTCAGGAGAATAAGGCCTGCTTCCTCTGGCTTCTCACAAACACTCTGATCCCAACTCCATAAGTCTATGGTTCCTCCTTCATACTTTGGATGTATGTGAACATTTTGTTTCAATGGTCCCCAATATCTGCTACACATCAGAAATGTGGGGAATACGTAAATACTGATTATCAGGTTCCACCTCCTTAGTTTCTATTCTATAGGGTTAGTGTACAGATATGGGTAGGAAGAAGGGGAGAAGATGAGGACAATATTATTCTGTTGAAAGACTCCCAGTTGAGTGAACTATGGGTGTGGCTCAGCGGTAGTGCTCTGGGTTCAGTGTGCAACACTGCAGAACTCAGGAATGGTGGTGCCCACCTATATAATCTCAGCACCTGGTAGGTAGGAGGGTCAGAAGTTCAAGGTCATCCTCAGCTATACATATCAAAGGGCAGCCTGGGCTACGTGAGAACAGCTATCAAAAAAAAAAAAAGGAATACATTTCTTGGCCTTTCGGTTAAGATCAAAAGAAGAAGCATTCTTTAAAGCAACCAATGTATTTCTGGAACAAGAGCTATCCCAAGAAATAAATAAGTAAGCAGGAGAATGTAGAAAAACTTTCTTTCTTTTTTTTTTTTTTTGTTTTTTCGAGACAGGGTTTCTCTGTAGCTTTAGTGCCTGTCCTGGAACTAGCTCTTGTAGACCAGGCTGGCCTCAAACTCCCAGAAATCCGCCTGCCTCTGCCTCCCAAGTGCTGGGATTAAAGGCGTGCGACACCACCCGGCTTAGAAAAACTTTCTAAAGCAGGAGGGAGAAGCTGTAGCTCACACCTGCAATTGTAGTTCAAGGTCAGCCTGGTCTACCTGGAAAGTTCTGGTAAAGCTAGAAAACAATAAAGGCAACCTATAAATGAGGATGCCAGGAAAGAGAGCAGCGAGAGCCTGCTGCTCCTGCGTCCTGCTCTCACACGTCCCCTGATGGGAGGGAGGGTCTTCTCCTCTGTCTTTGCTGTCTTTAGCCTGTCACTGTTTGTTCTTGGGGACAATATGAGCAGTGGACTCAAGGGAGACATCAGTGGGAGACAGGCCCCAGGGAGGAACAGACCCTTTCCCTATCACCCTGCCTGCAGGAGTGACAGAGCGAGCCCACACCAGCCCTTCATGGACAGAGTGGAGTGGAGCTTTGCAAGTCGGCACTGCAGTCAACAGTTACGGAACTGCTGCCTTCTGTTCTGGCACCGTATGTGAGGAAAAACTCTGATTTGTTGTTGTTGTTGTTGTTGTTGTTGCTGGCCTAAAGATGGAAGACTCGGAAGATGACAACAGAGTTCTCAAATGACAATTCTTGTCTTTTTTTTTCTTTCCCTTTTGGGTAGGGCCGTCAGACATCATTAAGGCTCTTGCAGAAATCATGGATTGTCTTCCAGGGAAAAGGTATATATACCACTGTTCACACTGATCTTTCCGTATGACCATGGCATTCACAGAAACCATCCATGGACCCAAGGTTAAGACCCTCTAGGTCTTCTTCCCTAGCTTCTCTGGGATCGTGGACTATAGGCTGCTTATTCTTTGCTTTATGTCTAATATCCACTTATGAATGAGTTCACACCATGTTTGTCTTTCTGGGTCTGGGTTACCTCACTCAGGATGTTTTTTTTTTAGATCCATCTATTTGCATGAAATTTCATGATGTCATTGTTTTTTACCACTGAGTAGCTCTCCGTTGGGTAAATGTATCACATTTTCCTTATTCATTCTTCAGTTGAGGGGCACCTAGGTTGTTTCCAGGTTCTGGCTGTTATAAACAATGCTGCTATGAACACAGTAGAGCACAAATCTTTGTGGTATGAGTGTGTATTCTTTGGGTATATGCCCAAGAGTGGTACTGCTGGGTCTTGAGGTAAATTGATTCCCAATTTTCTGAGAAACCACCACACTGGGTGCATTCTCTTTGGAGGGATACCTTGTCCAGCCTAGATATAGGGGGAGGGCCTTGGTCTTGCCTCAAAGCGAAGAGGAGACTCTGCTCTGCTAACTCCCCATGGGAAGCCTTACCCTTGCTGAGGAGTCGATGAGAGGTGGGGGTAGGTAGGGTGACAGGAGCAGAGGGAGTGGGAACGGGGATAGCTATGTAAAATGAGAAGAGATTGTATTAGAAAATTCTTCATTAAAAAAAAGAAAAAAGAAAACCCAAAAATAAATTAAAAAAAAAAAACCTTCTAGGTCAGCTGTGGTGGTACACACCTTTAATCCTAGCGCTAGGGAGGCAGCGGCAGGCTGAGATCTGAGTTCAAGGCCAGCCTGGTTTACAGAGTTCCAGAACAGGCAGAACTGTTACACAGAGAAACCCTATCTTGAAAAGCCAAAAAACGAACAAAGACCGTCTAGGTCTTCAGACATACAATGCTGTAAGATTTCATCTTTTACACAAAGAAAACATCAAAGCTCATTTCCTCAGTCCTCTTGAGAACCCCAAATGAAGTGGATGCACATGCACTGATAAAGACAGGGAAGGTCCTGCCAGCCGCGGAGATGCACTCCTGTCCCTCTACCTCCTGGGAGCTGAGGCAGGAAGACGGCTGCAGACCAAAGCCAGCCTGGCCAACATGCTGAGTTCCAGGCCAGACAGAGGTATATAGTAAGATCCTGTCTTTAAAAATAATAATAAAAAAATAACAGGCTGGAAAGATGGCTCAGTGGTTATTCTTCCAGAAGACCTGGGTTCAATTCCTAGAACCCATGTGTTTGCTCACACCTGTTCGTAACTCCATTTCCTGGGGATTCGATGCCCTCTGCTGACCTCCCCAGGCATACATGTAAGCAAAATACTCATACACATTTTTCTTTTAATCTAGAAAAGCTAGGAAGTGTTGGTGCATGCCTTTAATCCCAGCACTCTGGAGAGAGAGGCAGGCAGACCTCTGAGTTTGAGGCCAGCCTGGTCTACAGAGTGTTTCAAAACAAAATCTAGAAAAAATGAGAACTAGTAAAAATAATGAGAACCTTAAAGTCTTCAATTCATTTACAGGAAGGTGTGACCTCAAGCAAGAAAAGTTTCTCTTTTGTAAGTGTCATATTTATCAATGGAATTTCAACTATATACTAAATCACATAGTATCAACAATGACTGAGTCTGGAAACAACAAGACAGCTAAATACATTGTACCAAAGAGAATTGGTAAAGTTGACAAGGCTGACCCTGAACAGGCTTAGCCACTGAGTTTGAGTACCTCCTCCTATTCCATCTAGGCTATAAAGAAACAGAGAAGACATGCTTAGAATGGGGGACTGGGGGAGGGTGGACAAGAGGAAGGACATGGTTTGGGCCCAACAAGGTTTTAAAGGCACCTCAGGGATGACGTTTACCAGTGAAGGTCCGCTACTAGATGGAGACAAGAAGGAAAGGAAGAGAAGCAAGCCGCGCTTTCCTCAGTTACAGAGGAAGCCTTAATGTCCAGCCTGTGCTCTGACCACTAGTGGGCAGAGAAGAGGCTCAGTGAGGGTGAAGTGAGTTTAAATCTGAGGACGTACTCTTGGCATCAGGGCACAAAGGTTTTTCCTCACACACGGTGCCAGAACAGAAGGCAGCAGTTCCGTAACTGTTGGCCGCAGTGCCGACATGCAAAGCTCCACTCCACTCTGTCCATGAAGGGCTGGTGTGGGCTCGGTCACTCCTGCAGGCAGGGTGATAGGGAAAGGGTCTGTTCCTCCCTGGGGCCTGTCTCCCACTGATGTCTCCCTTGAGTCCACTGTTCATATTGTCCCCAAGAACAAACAGTGACAGGCTAAAGACAGCAAAGACAGAGGAGAAGACCCTCCCTCCCATCAGGGGACGTGTGAGAGCAGGACGCAGGAGGGTCACTGGAGCAGCAGGCTCTTGTTGGTTTCTTCTGCTTGTTTTTTGGTTTTGTGCTTTGGGACAATCTTGCTCCATGTAGCCCTTTTCTGGCCTCAGATCTTCAGTCTCTGCCTCCATGTACTGGACTTAGAGCATGCGCCAAGTCTGCGTGAGACTTGTGTTTCTGGCTTTTAGCTTTTCTATGTATTTCTATATATTTAAGTTGTCTCCTAGTCAGTATCAGTAAGGAATGCTGTGGGGAGACCAGAGTAGTCAGGTGGAGAGTCTCTACCCTTTAGTGTAAAAGTCCTTTGGCTCACTGTTCAGTGGGGCTGGAGGACAGAGGTGAACAGGGAAATAGCACAGGCAACTGCTTCCCAGAATGGTCTTTCCTATATTTGTATTGTTTTGTTTTTTAGAGACAGCATTTCACTGTGTAGCTTTGGCTATCCTGGAACTCAATCTGTAGACCAGGCTAACCTTGAACTCACAGAGATCCACCTGCCTCTGACTCCCAAGTGCTGGGATTAATGGCAATTGCCACTATTGCCCAGCTTCTTTTTTTTTTTTCTTGCTATGCAGCCCAGGCTGGTCTTGAGCTTAATATATAGCTCAAGCTGGCCTAAAACTCATAATCCTACCTCTGCCTCCTCAGTGAACCACAGTAACAAGTCCCAGCCATTCATGGTCTTTTTTAAAGATCTAGTTTTGGTATTTTTAATTGTGTGTGCGTGCGTGTGTGTGTGTGTGTGTGTGTGTGTACGTGCACGTGAATATACAGGTGTCTGCAAAAGCCAGAGGTGTCAGGTTCCCTCGGGGCTGAAGTTACAGGCAGTTGTGAGTCACCTGATGTGAGTGCTGGGTCCTTTGGAAGCATCACATGCTCCTGACTGCTACAACCACTGAGACACCTCTTCACCCCATTCCTAGGCTTCCAACCCTCACCTCCCTAACTCTAATGGGATAGGTCTCTTATCTACCCATCCCTCCATCCCTCTGGGTTTTAGATTAGGCAACTAGAAAGGTTTACTTACACCAAGGTGGCTTTTCAGAGCGATGCCGGAGTTGCAGTGGTGGCGAGTGAAGAGTCCGGGGTGGGGAAAACGGGCTGTCTGAGGCCGGGTTGTGCAAAGAGTCAAAGAGGGCTGTATAGGTGGAGGGGAGAGACGCATGAAGAAAGGCACAGGGCAAAGCATCCAGGCATCAAGGGCTCTCACCTGAGGCGGGGTCACTCCACCTCCCTCTGGCTGAGAAGAGACATACCCTAGAAATCTTGACCCAAACCAGTGTCATTTTTAAACTTTACATTATGATTCTTTCAAATGTACAACTATTCATTTGTTTGTATACAAAATAATGGGCTTAATTGTGACATTTCATGTGCATTATCAAACTTTGCTCACATTTATCCGCACCCCATTACCTCTATCCTGTTCCTCAACCTCAACCTCCTACTTTCCAACAACAACAACAAAAAAAAACATACACAGTTTTCTATTCTACATGAAAGAAAATATGGTATCAAATGTATTTTCTACAAAGCAAATGATAACTCCGAGGGTTCAGGTGCCTGCTGCCAGGCCTGATGACCTGAGTTGGATCCCCAGGAACCACATGGTGAAGGGAAAGAACTGACTCCTGCAAGCTGCCCTCTGCCTTCTGCATGCACGTCATTGTGCCTCATGCCCCAAATAGATAAATATAGCTTGATTCTTTCTTGCTGCTTTCAAAATGTTCTGTCTTCTGCTAGGTTTGGTGGCACATGTCTTTTTTTTTTTAAAAAAAAAAAGATTTATTTATTTATTATATATATACAACATTCCTTCCATGTATGCTTGCATGCCAGAAGAGGGCACCAGATCTCATTACAGATGGCTGTGAGCCACCATGTAGTTGCTGGGAATTGAACTCAGGACCTCTGGAAGAGCAGTCAGTGCTCTTACCCTCTGAGCCATCTCTTCAGCCCCATGACACATGTCTTTATAGGAGACAGAGACAGGAGGATCTCTGTGAATTCCAGGACAGCTAGGACCACAGAGTGCCTATCTTAAAACAAACAAACATTTCCTGTGTCTCTGTCTTCTGACAGTCTGAATATTATTGCCTCAGTGTGGGTCACTTTGCACATAACCTGTCGGAACTGGCTGGACTATTTGGAAATAAAAATACAAGTCTTTTATTAAATTTGAAAAGGTTTTGTCTATTACTTTTCTAAGTATGTTTTATTCCCCTCTTTGTCTTTTCCTTTGAGACTAAGATCTGCTTTCTGTGTCTCTTTGGAATCAGAAACAATGGTCCCACATAGACAGCATGCATGGGCTGTCTTCTTTAACATTACCGCCAGGGCTGAAGAGATGGCCTGGCAACTAAGAGCTCTCGCTGCTCTCCCAGATGACCCAAGGTCTATTCTTAGCACCAACATCAGGTGGCTCACAACCAGCTGCAGTGCCAACTTCAGGGGATCTGACACGTAGAACACCCCAACCCACACATAATTAAAACAACAAGAAACAAACTACAACCAAACTAGGGGGTGGAGGGTGAGCAAAAACAATGAAAGAGCTGTAGCCCTTTTCATCCAATCCAGGTTATCATTTAATTTTTTAATTAACAATTAGTTCTGTGTGTGCTGTTAGGAACCCACATGTTAAACGTGTGCTTTATAATTTAGCTATAGCCCAGTCTCCAGGTTACCTCTAACTCAATGCAGCCCTTCCCTGCTGCCCATGAGCCTTTGACTATTTTATGAAAAAAATTATTCCAACAGTTTTTGCTGTGCATGCGTGTGTGCGGGCATGTGTGTGTGTGTGTGTGTGTGTGTGTGTGTGTGTGTGTAGATAAACCTATAGATGTTTCTGTGGAACAACCTTTAATTTTTGCACTTAGAAAATTAAAAGAAAGAAAGAAAGAAAATAAGCGTGGGGTGGTGGTACACAACTTTAATTTCAGCCCTTGGGAGGCAGAGGCAGGCAGATCTCTGTGAGTTTGAAGCCAGCCTGGTCTACAAAGCGAGTTCTAGAACAGCCAGGGCTGTTTCACAGAGAAACCCTGTCTTGAAAAACTAACTAAATAAATAAATAATTTTTTTTGTGGGGGGAGCTTAAGTATTTCATCCATATGGAGTTTATCCTGGCAGATGTGAAGTCTGGAATTGATTCTAATTTTCTGTCACTTTGACCTATTTTATTTATTAAAAGATATTATCTTTTACTCAGTATTTTGAAATGTCAATTTCATTAATTTATAGATTTTCAGTTTTGTTTCTTTTTTTCAAAGGCTTAATTATTTATTACACATACAATGTTCTGCCTGCATGTATTCCTCCAGGCCGTAAGAGGGCACCAGATCCCATTATAGATGGTTATGAGCCACCATGTTGTTGCTGGGAATTGAACTCAGTACTTTTGGAAGGGGCAGCCAGTGCTTTTCTGAGCCATCTCTCTGGCCTCTCAATTTTGTTTCTTTAGCCTACTAATTCATGTACCAATACTACATTTTTTTTTTT
>NW_004949096.1:29936256-29936898 GCF_000317375.1 Microtus ochrogaster
GTAGACCAGGCTGGTCTCGAACTCACAGAGATCCGCCTGCCTCTGCCTCCCGAGTGCTGGGATTAAAGGCGTGCGCCACCACCGCCCGGCGTGAATTTGGCTTTTATATTTCAAGAAATATCAAGCGGGGGTGGGCGAGAAGGTTCAGTGGGTAGATGCACTTGCTGCCAAACCTGACAATCAGGGTTTGATCTCTACGAGATCAAATGAAAGAACCAACTCCTGCAGGTTATCCTTTGACCTTGACATGCCTGCCGTGGCACACGGCACACACATACCTTCCCCTAACTCATAAGATAAAAATAAAAAGAGTTACCAGATGGTAAGGGCTCTCAAAGCTCTCTCTCTCCAAGATCACAGGGTCTTTCTTAAAATGCAGGCTGTTTTCAATGGCAAACTTATAGACTCAAACTGAACCTCATGGCAGCCATGAGCCCAACTGGATCTTGAGCTTCAGTACACTGCAAGTTAACTGCCTTATTAAGAAGAAAGGCCTCATGAGTGGCTCTGGGGCTGCTTGGTTGTTTTTGTTGTATGACAGAGCTGGGCCATTTGGGAAGAGGGTCCCTCAACTGAGAAAATGTTTCCATTAGATTGGCCTGAAGGAAGTCTGTGGGGCATTTTCTTTTTTTTTTTTTTTTT
>NW_004949096.1:29936998-29938341 GCF_000317375.1 Microtus ochrogaster
TAGACCAGGCTGGTCTCGAACTCACAGAGATCCGCCTGCCTCTGCCTCCCGAGTGCTGGGATTAAAGGCGTGCGCCACCATCGCCCGGCTCAATACTACATTCTTTTTGTTTGTTCATCTGTGGTAGTGTTTCACTCATTCTGTGGTCCCGTGTGGCCCTGAACTGTGTAGTCCAAGCTGGCTCTGAACTTGTAGGAATCCTCCGGTTTCAATTGCCCAAGAACTAAGATTATAAGAGTGTATCACTGTGCTGGCTAGTTTTATGTCAACTTGACATAGGCTAAAGTCATCTGAGACATGGGAACTCCAGTTGAGAAAAATGCCTCCATAAGACTGGGTTGCAGGCAAGCCTGTAGGGCATTTTCTTAATTAGTGATTGGGGGAGTGACCAGTCCATTGTGGGTGGAGCCTCCCCTGGCCTCATGGTACTGGGTTCTATAAAAAGGGAGGCTGAACAAATGAGGAAAGAACCAGTAAGCAGCACCTCTCCATGGCCTGTGCATCAGCTCCTGCCTCCAGTTTCATTTTGAGTTCCTGCCCTGACTTCAAGCCAAAATAGACCCTTCCCCCCAGTTTACCTGGTCGTGGTGCTTCATCCCAGCAATGGTAACCCTAACTAGGGCAATCACCATGCTAAGTTTTATGCAGCCCTAGAGATCAAACCTAGGACTTCATGCCTGCCAGGAAAGCACTGTACCAAGGGACTACATCTCTAGTCTCTGGCTTTGTTTTGCTTTTCCTTTACAACTTAGTTTCTTCCTAATTTTTCAATAAAAACTATAGAATTGATTTATGCTTTTATTGGATAATATTAAACTTATAAATCACCTTGGGAAGAAGTGATATTCTTTTTTTTTTTCTCAGGATTTTGTATGTGTGTGTACACAATAAGTATGAATGTATATTTGTGTATGTGCACTCGTGTGGAGGTCAGAGGCTGATATCAAATTAAATTTTTAAATTTATTGTATGTGTACTGGCATTTTGCCCACATGTATTCTGTGCACCGGGCACATGCCTAGTGTCCAAAGAGACTTTTAAAGGACTTCAGAGCCCTGGAACTGGAGTTACAGATGGTTGTGAGTGGCATGTGGGTGCTGGTCACTCAAACCCAGGTCTTCTGAAAGAGCAGCCAGCGTTTTTAGCTGCTGAGGTATTAGTGTGTGTGTGTGTGCACATGTATGCATACACATTCCAGAGCATGTGGGTGAAGGTCAGGAACAATGTAGGGGAGCTGGTTCTCTCATACCAAGTAGGTCCCGAGATCAAACTCACATCATCAGGCCTGACAGCAAGAACCTGCTAAGCCATCTTGCCAGCCCCAGCTGAATGTTGCTAAAAGT
>NW_004949096.1:29939935-29941376 GCF_000317375.1 Microtus ochrogaster
CTGGGATTAAAGGCGTGCGCCACCACCGCCCAGCTATGGGGCATTTTCTTGATTAATGATTGATGTGGGAGGGCCCAGCTCACATGGGCAGTACCACCTCCAGGCAGGTAGCTCTAGGAAGGATAAGAAGGGTATCTAAGGGAAGGAAAGAGACTCAGTGTTAAAACACACTTGGTGCTCTTGCAGAGGACTTGGGTTCTGTTCTCCGCATCCATACTCACAACCATCTGTGACTCCAGTTCCAAAGGTTTGACATGCAGGCAAATAGTCATAATATAAATAAATATAAATAAATAAATGTGAACCCAGAGAACAAACCAATAATCCATGGTCTCTGCTTCTGTTCATGCCTCCGGGTTCCGGCCTTGAGGTCCCACCCTGACCCCTTTCATGATGTAAGATGAAATAAACCCTTTCTCCACCAGTTCCTGTAGCCATGGTGTTTATGGAAACAGAAAGCAATCTATGGCAAGATAATGCCACAGCTTACACAAGAAAACAGACGATGAAAATTCTGCCTATTTTGCTAGCTGAAGTTTTTTTTTAAAGATTTTATTTAATTTTATTTTATGTGCATTGGTGTTTTGTCTGCATTCATGTCTGTGTCAGAATGTTGGATTCCCTGGAACTGTAGTTACAGGCATTTATAAGCTGCCATGTAGATCCTGGGAATTGAACCCAAGTCCTCTATAAGAGAAGCCAGTGCTCTTAAACCCTCCTCCCCTCAAGCCATCTCTCCAGCCCCAATAGCTGAAGTTCTAAAAGCCAAGTGGCCATGCAATCCCTACGGCTGAGAGCCCTGTGTTCTTCAACTTGAGTCAATGTCCCTTGGCTTCCTAACAATCCATGTGTGTGAGTGTGAATATGTATACATACATGTCTTTATGTAGGTGTGAATGCATGTGTATGTGTGCGCGCGTGTTGAAGTCAGAAGACAACCTGGAGTGTCCTTCTGTAGGCGCTATCAGCACCTCTGCTGTTTTTTCTTTGAGACAGTTTCCTTCACTGGCTTGGAACCAGCCAAGTAGGCTGGTTGGCTGGCTCAGAGCCTCTAGGATACGTGTGTATCTGCCTACCTTATGCTGGGTCTGTAAGTATGACACCAGCACCCGGCATATTCTTAAGATTTATTATTACTTTTTTTGCAGGCAGTGGTTGTGCACACTTTTAATCCCAGTACTTGGGAGGCAGAAGCAGGCAGATCTCTGTGAGTTTGAGGCCAGCCTGGTCTACAGAATGAGTTCCAGGACAGGTTCCAAAGCTACAAAGAAACTCTGTCTCAAAAAAACAAAACAAACAAAAAAGATTTATTATTATTTTTTTTCATTAAAATATGTCACCAGGGGACTGGAGAGATGGCTCAGTGGTTAAGAGCATTGCCTGCTCTTCCAAAGGTCCTAAGTTCAATTCCCAGCAACCACATGGTGGCTCACAACAGATC
>NW_004949096.1:29942295-29964709 GCF_000317375.1 Microtus ochrogaster
CTGTAGACCAGGCTGGTCTCGAACTCACAGAGATCTGCCTGCCTCTGCCTCCTGTGTGCTGGGATTAAAGGAGTGCACCACCAGGTTGGCTCAGTGTTTTAAAATATGGGTTGTTCTGGGGATCAAACACAGGACCTTATACTTACTACACACGTACTTTACTCATTGGCATGTCTTTCCAACTCTTTCTCGTTTCTGGTGCTGAGGCAAGATCATGGGGCTTCGGGTTTGCTAGGCAAGTGCTCTATCACTGGTTTAAATCCCCAACTTCCTAACTTTTAAATTGATTTTACTTTGTCTTTATTTATGTGCATTTATGTGCAGATGTGTTTCAGTGCCCACGGAGACCAGAAGTGCATGTCAGATTCCCTGGAGCAGGAGTTACTGTGACTGTGAACCACTTGATGTGGTTACTGCAAAAAGAGCTCTCTAGTCCTCTTAACTGCTCAACCATTCTCCCTCCATTTTAAATTCAGTATTTTCTCCTATTCTACAGACTATAGGTGTGGTAAAGCTAGAGACTCAAACAGTACTTCCCATACCTGCAGATGCCTGTGCATGGGCATCAGTGTGGTGCTGGCAGACTTTAGTCAAGAACTCACTCACTTGACGCAGGGAAAGGGCATTGTGTAGTGTTTCCAGGGGGTAGATGGTCGGGACCATGGAGCACCCTTCAAATCCTGTTGGAGAAGAGATGAACAAAGCAGTGTTATTCTCAGCAGTTATACTCCAAGTGGCCAAGGAAGGGTGGAGAGTCCCTGAGAGCCATCAGGAGAGTCTGTGGCTTCTGGAGTATGGGCATCCAAGATTCCCAGGAGAAGGAATTCTTTAGAGCCCTTCAGGAAGTCTATTTATCTCATCTCCAATTTTCTCTAAAGTGTCTACCTGTTAAGCCTCCAAGCGATCAAATCACCTTCACCTATGAAGAGCACACAGCGTCCATGGACTAATGAGAGCACTAACGCTGCTCTTGCACTTTCTGGGGGAAATAAAATGGGGACCAAGGGGCAAGGGGTTGAAATCGCATGTCTAACATGAGGCAGCAGGTCATGGAGCTCGGAAGGAACAGCAGATTTCAGGTATCATGAAGAAAAAAAAAAACAGATTAAGGAGAAGGGCATGGAATCGGAGGAGGGGTTCATGCAAATTTAGGATGTGGGTAGAAGGGCTAGAATACTGGGATGCAAACTGGAGAGCATGCAGTACATGAAGCTCAGCTGAGGGAAACCACATGCATGAACAGGGTGGGGAATGGAAGTTCTTTCTTGGTCATTTCCATCACATCAAAGCTTTTTCCTTGTGCTCTAGCAGTAACATCCTGGGCTTGCTAGGTTTTCTCTATTCCACCAGGAAAATGAGACAAGCCCCACCCCTGAGAAAAATACCATGTAATACAGGTCTATAATCTTGGTAGGGCCAAAAGTAAATATCAGTGAATAACCCTACTCCTAGGACTATTAACGGGGAAAATGCTCCCGCTGAAGAATCAAGAACATGTCCTAAACACCCTCAGTCCCCACTTGTTCCAATGCTGCTTCTCCTGAAAGGAACTAAGAACAGGGAGGGAGAACCATTTACAAAAGACTGAGCCTCCTCTTCACCAGCTCAAACTGACCATACCTGAGCATCTTCTAACCTCCAGCTTTGTTTGTCTTGATATTTAGTTGATGCCCCTGTACCTTGGCTTCCTCTTACAATCTAGTGGCAGGAGGGCAGAGGAGTCTCTAGCTCATCAGAGTGGTTAGAAAAACATTTGAATTTGAAGAGGATAGTAGTAGAAGATTAGAGCGATAAGAAAACATTAAAAAACAAAAATAAAAACCACCAGATTCCACTGCAAGAGATTATGCCTACGCTGAACAGAAGGGGTAACGTTAGGGGGAAGTAAGAAAGGAGACTAGAAGGGGGATGAGCAGCCAACGCTACAGCTACCAGGCAGCCTGGCCCCAATCCCAGTCAAGCAACTAATGCAAGTCACATAATCTCAGGGACTAGATAGGCTCTCCAGCCGGAAATGCAGTAAGCAAAGCAATGAGTCCCAGCCAGGGGAGCGGCAGCAGCCAGCCTGCGGCAGGGGTACCGTAGAGGCACTCGGGGTCATCCTGGCCTGAGCGCAGCCAGTTCCGGAAGAGGCGCAGGTGGTAGGAGCACTGGTGCAGGTGGTGCGCCAGCGTGGCATCCAAGGAAACTGGCCAGCCCCTTGGGCAGTCAGAGGAAAAAGTGCGCAGCAACCGGACCACAGGGTGCTGGTCATCCAGCAGCTCTGTAGGGGACAGAGGGACCACGATAGGAAGCACAAAGATAAAGAAAGAAAAGAAGGAGAGACAATGAGGGGGCGCTGACTGGCACAGCGTTCCTGGGGGTGGGGGCCACTTAGACCTGAGGTAAGCTAAGGAAGAAGGAGAGACGGTCAGAGAGACTGGCCATCCCTTACTTGGAAGAAGAGTACTGACACTACACAGTGAGACTCAAAGAAGCCATTAAGTAGAGCCCAGGCCCTCCCCTTCTCCCTTGAGCAGTAGGGCATTCTGGATACGAGTGAGCTGCTAACTCTGCAGCCTTGACTAGAGCTCAGCGTCTGTGATCTGGCTTAGACAAACCCTAGGGCCTACTTCTCAGACAAACGGATTTATGACATTGGGACAGAGATGAAGAGATTCAATGTCACTTAGAGAAGAAAGTCAAAATTTAGATGTCAAGATAACTTCAAAACTGAAGCATTCCAGAAGGCTAAGGCCCACTGTTATGTAGATTCTAAGACAGCCACAGACAGGACTGGTGCCAGGTGGCTGGCACAAAACGCTGGCAGGAAACCAGGAGAAGGACTCTTTTGAAACAGTGCAGGTAGAACCAGAGTTTGCTCTTTATAGTAAAAATATGACTAACTGCCCTTTACCTTCCTCTTGTACAAATAAACACTTTAGTCTCCGAATATGGGTGGTGGTGATGTGCCCATCACTGGGACCAGAAGTTAGATAATCTTACGCTGTCTCTCCATGGATGATGGTCTAACCACTCTCTGTGCAGCTGGTGTGTGGAGGAACGCTAATTCGGAAACCCTCATTGTTTCAGTCACTTGGCACATTCTGTGGATGCCCGGGGTTCAGCAGCAAAACGGCTGAAGGCATGGAAAGCCATGTGATGAGGGTACAAGAGGAACAGCCGTGTAAGATTTTTGAGGAAATATATGGAGATGAAGGCTGACATGAGGATGAATAAGGGCTTGATCCAGGAAAGGCAGGAAGATCAAAGTGGGTAAAGATGACGGCTCACAACTCCCGGATCAGACCTGTTTCACCTGCTGGTCCCATGAGACCACAGCTTCCAAAGAGCTTGGTTTTTAGTTCTCCTGGACTAGTACAGTGAGGCCTGACTGTACCAACGGTCACACCGCTGTGTGGGGTGATGTAATATAGAGAGCCTGACAAAGCCACTGGGTGCTCCGACACTTTGGATGAGTATGAACCACTGTCTCTTTCCCACTGGATGAACTTGCTTTGGTGAGCTCAGCCAACAGTTTAGTGATATACTATACCAGTGTGCTTGCTGTAACTACGGGCTATAAAAGCTCCTCAGGAAGAGAAGCAGGGATGCACTAGGATTGCTCTCCCATCAGAATATGGAGACAGCATTGCCTTGTCTCTTTTCCAAAGTCAGGTCCAGTTTTTGGGGGCTTTGTTTGTTTGTTTTTTTAACTGCTGTGTCAAAGCCACACATCATACAAGGAGATGGTGACACTGGGCAGTGGGACTGGCACATGGTTATAAAGAATCTGCCATAGGCAACTGTAGACAGAACAAGTGCTCTGTAATTGCTGAGTCAGTAAAAGCAAGACGTTGGCCATGTGTAGAGCTCTCGTGTTGTCTTCAGGGCTAAATTCTATCAAGATGATCTTCTTTGTCAAACACAACAGTTCAAATTTCTCAACACAACAGGCAGATCCCAGGTCCTGGCTTTGCAAGCATATTAACTTCCTAGCTCAAACACAAGAGAGATAAGGAGGCTAGAAGAACCTGGGGAAGTGTGCAAGGTGTCGGAGACCTTAGGTTGTTCTCCTGCACTATACCTGAACTGTCCAGGTCTTTCTTCCTTTCCTCCTTATGGCAAAATTAATTCTTGCTTCTTCTTCAGCTGCTGAGTCTGCTAACCAAGGCTTCAGAGAACTAGAGATATAGGCTTGAGGATTTGTTTTATGAACTCAGATTTTTTTTTCTCTTATGGCACCCAAGAAACTGGGAGGTGGTAAGAGAGGAAGGAGAAGGAAGGGGTAGAGAGACAGAACTTGTACAACAAGTAACGATGCTAGTCTCACGATGGCAACACTAATGCATTCATCACCTCTCCAGAGACCCAGCTCTCAGCACCCTAGTAGTGGAAGGTCTCCCTTTCTGGCTTTGGCGGCCTATTTTAAGCTTTAGAAAAGCATATTTATCTTAATTTTATATTGAGCTCTTATTTCAGAGGCCCAGGCTCCTGGTACTATATTTTCAACTAAGTCCAAGTCTCGGGCTTTTGGGCATCAAGTTCTCCTCCGTGACAACTGTGGTATGCGAGACTCTATGAGTTAGCACGGACATGTCACTACGGACAGGGATTTTGGGCACAGGCAGTGAAAAGAGACTGGTGGTGGAAATGAACTGGAGGAATACAGGGTGGTCAACCCAGAGAGAAACTTCAGTAGTGTCTAGAAGATATACATGACATGGTCAGGCCAAAATCTAACCCCTGCTATTGGTGGGGCAGCTGGTGGGACAGGGGCAGGAAATCAGGGTAATTTTACCTTCCTCTGACAATCTCAGCTCTTGAATACAAGAAAACCGTATCTAACAAAATTGGGTTTACTCGGGGGACAAGATACAACACAAAGAAACAGCTGAGAGTAGGTCTGAGGTTTCCTTGCCACACCCCACAGAGACCACAACCTTTCAGGGTACAATTTACACAGACTTAGCTCTTCTATATTCTTAAAATATTGCTAATTCCTAAGTTCTCCAAGGATTTCTATCTCATCCCTTTATTTCCACCTTCTCTGAGACAGTGTTTCTATAGATATACCTGGCCTCACGGAAAATAAAGACTCAAGGTGTAGAGGCTGGGGCCTAGCTCTGGGGAAGAGCATATGGCTAGTACACACAGATACCAGGGTTCAATTTCCAGCACTGACCACTCAGCCAAAGGGGAAAAAGGGAAAAAGAAAGAAACCACAAGGTACAGTCCTTTCTTCTTACCTAATATCTCCCATTCCTATTTTTTTTTTTCTTTTATCCCAAAGCAACCTGGGCTCCAGTTTTCTAGGCTCAGGTACTAGGTTAGTAAAACACAAAGCAGATGTCAGGAACACAAGAGCCACACAAAGTGCACACAATGGCAGGAGACAGGAATATGCAGATGGGAAGTCATGTGTCCAAACCAAAGCCCTAATAAGTAACTGTAGCATTGGTCCAAAAGAAGAACACACGCTGCCTCCACCCCATCAAGGAGATCAAAATTACATAAATGGAGACAGCAGGGAGAGAGGGAGCCCTATCTAGGTGATGCTATTCTCAGCTAAGGACAACCTCAGTATGTCTGTACACGGCCTGGCAGCTATGTGATAGGAAAGGGAGCGTCGTGACTGATGTTTCGGTGGTGATGCTCACAAAAGTTATGGGATGGTGATGATGGTGACTATGGAAATCAGACCCTGAGTTGCCACAGGGACAGGTCAGCCTATCCAGGCTACAGCCACGGCTACAGCTGTCACGAGGGAAATGTCCCCAACAGGGGCACTTAGTGAGGGACATTCAGAGAAAGCAGGGTGTCAATATAGTGGAAGGAGAGGCTAAGTCAGCGTCAGAACTCGGGGTTAAGTGTCTGGAGGTGACATGAGGGAGGAATGAGGCTGAGGTCAGCAGCAAACGTACCGTTAGTCGGATGCTTTGCAAACGACACAGAAAATCGTTTTACGGCCGGGACAAACAAGAGCTCTGGGGAGAAAAGACATCACGGGGATTATACCCACCCCTGTGCCCACCCTCGGCTTTGGAACCTGCCCACTGTGCACCTGGTGCTTTACCTCGCTGTGAAATTTGGTCCCATCCCCAACCCTGGGACCCTGACTACAACACTCCACTTATTTCCTCTGCTGTACTCTCCAGGAGCTGATGTCACCTCCACCACAGCATGGTCCCACAAAACAACCCTGATTTCACCACCACGCTCTCTTCCTAGCCACTTGGAAATGAAATCTGTATAGAAACATCCTTCCCTTCCCCCAGTATTTTTCCACATCATCTTTTCACCTTCGCCGAGCAACCTCACATGCCTAGCCCTGACTCCCTGGAACTTCAGCAAGACCCACTGCATTCCTCCTGACCATGGATCATCCTCTCGGTCCTCATCCTACAGGCCAGAATCCAGGAAAGAGTACAAATTGATGCAGCCAGGCTGTGTGTGGGAGCTTATGAAGGGATAAGCATAAATCAGTAGTATCTGTATGGTGAGAGGGAATGCAAATGGAGGAGTGGAAGGGGTCCCGGCTCCTTCTCCCATCTATTATCCATGAGGAAGCTTAGTACAAGGCCAATGCCAGTGCCATCTTAAGCATGGGTAGTTCTGAAGCTGTATGCTTGCTGGGAGACAAGTTTTGTTTTTTTTTTTTTTTTTTTTTTTTTTAAAGAGAGACAGAGAGAGAGTTGCCCCCCAAAACCCACCCACATACCATCTCGGTGCTTTAGACTGGCAGGCGGGAGTTTTTTGCCATGGCTGCGGGCGTAGTCCTGAAGATTCGGAGCGCTGGAGGAGCCGCCCAGCACTGTGGTGCTGAACAGCCCTGTGCACTGTGAGCCTGCAGGGCCGGGAGCACATTAGTAGCCACACAAAGCTGCATACAGAACACCCAACTTCACAGTACAACATTAAGACACAGCCATTCAGCGCCACCACAACGCAGCTACTCCAGGTAACCAGTGTGCTCTACTGTCCATAGCCACACCAGGCAAGCAGAGTAGCAACTCTCCAGAAGATCTACATGGCAGAGACAAAATGCCACTACAGAAACGGTGTTAGTCTTATTAGGCATTCGGTCTACTGAGGTGGATGGTGCTTTCCAGGTAGCTCTCAGAAGTACTAAAAGAACAGTCTCCCTAAACTTCTAAAAGCTACATTACTTTGTGTAGGAGGTGAGAATGTAGGCCATGTCGTGTACGTGGAGGCCAGGGGACAACTTGCAGTACTCAGTCCTCTCCTTCGATCGTGAAGGTCTCAGGGATTAAACTCAAGTCATCAGGTTTGGCAGCAAGTGAGAGCCTTCACTGCTGAACCACCTTGCCGGTGCACGTTCCCCTACGCCTAACCAGGGGTCCTTTATTCTGGATAGAGGATTTTAGAGACCCAGAAATCTAGCCCCTTGGAGGCTTGAAAGGAAAAAGCTTTCACTGGAATTAGAGACTGGGTTTGGATACTTGGCTGGCACACAATTCCATGTTCTTCATCTAACAATCTATCATTCAGAGCTTTTCTCACAAGTACGAGCCTTCTAAAGCTGAAAGGAACTCAGAGACCATCTACTTTAACTTTTTCATTTTACATAATTGGTGAAGAAACAGACCCAAAAGGAGTCTCCTTTGCTCAAGGTCACAGTACAGGAGGTAAGGAGGACCAGAATCCAGGTCTCCTTCCTCCGGATACTATGTTTGGTTAAAAGAGAAGGATTTTCTTCACAAGGAAACAGCATAGATTCTGAAGTCAAGATGGACACAAATCAGAAGACATCTGAAAAGTCATCTGCTTATAAAGTAGGGCATACCAGTTATGTGCTAAGCACCCTACTAAGACAGAAATCAAGAAACAATGGGAAAACCTTTCTTTTCCTGCTCTGAAAAGTTTATTGTCTTGCAAGCCCTGTGATCAAAACCAGCTGCTCACATATGTAAGTTCAAAGAGAGCAAAAAGAAGTGCCAGTCTGAGGAGTAAATGAAACACGAAGAACCCCTGAAAAGGGCAAGTCAGGTCAGAAACTGTCCCCAGGGTGACCTAGAGAGAGTAGGGCCGGACTCCCCAGTCCTCCATCTACAGCCTCAGGGACAGAGAAACCTGGAAGTCATAGGACCGACATTCTTAAGTGTGGTGGCACACACCTTTAAGAATCCCAGCACTAGGGAGGCAGAGGCAGGAGGATCTCTGTGAGTTTGAAGTCGGCCTGGTCTACATAGGGAGTTCCAGGACAGTCAGGGTTATACAAAAAGACCTTGGCTCAAAAAGCAAAAGTAAGGCATTCAGATTCTTGGAATTTGCCCTTCTACTTCCAAATTCATCATAGTCAAGACCCCGAGTTTGGCTGGGGAGGTCATATCCATATTCAGACTGGAAGAGAGGATCCTTTGAGCCTACAGAGAAGACCAGGGTCCCAGTATTTCAGGGCTACCAGAAACATCAGAAAGCTCAGTTAGGCAACGGTTTCTACCCTGGCATCCAGGACCTCTTTATGCAGCAACTTCTCCCAAATTCCATGCTCAGTCAGGCTTTAGAATGAAATGTCAGCCTACAAAAGATGTCTGCTTTTCTTCAGAGAAGGCTGAAGGGAACTGGCTCTACCCTAGACCACAGCAAGCTCCATCCTACATTGACTTCCTCTGCTGAATACTTTTCTGGTACAACCCTGCCAGCCCCACTCTGCCTGGTCCTCAGGCATCTCAGAGAGCAGTCTCTATCTTACCATCTGTCACTAGGTCTGTGTATCCCTCACTCTGCCACATTCTGTTTGCTTCATTTTGAGATTAAGTCTCCCTGTGTTGTCCATTCTGGCTAGCCCAAACCCCTGGGTTTTAGGAGTCCTCCCATCTCATTCCCCACAAGTATTTTGGTCTATAGGCACATGACACTGCACTATTTATACCCAGTCTCCTATGCCTTATTCTTTTTCCTTTTCTCTTCTTTCTTCTTTTTTTGTTTTACGTTGGTTTTGGTTTTGGTTTTTGAGACAAGGTTCCTCTGTTGTAGCCCTGGCTGCCCTGGAACTCACTCTGTAGACCAGGCTGGCCTCCCTTGATGCTGGGATTAAAGGTGTGCACCACCACTTGGCTGTTTGTTTTGTCTTTATGAGACGGAGTTTCACTGTGTAGGCTTGGATGGCTTGGAACTCACAGAAATATATCTGCTTCTTCCCCCAATCCTGACCTCCTGAGTGCTAGGATTAAAAGTGTATTACCATGCTGGATCCTATGCCTTCTTCTTTTTCTTTTCTTCTTTTTTTCCCTCCATTTTTCTCTCTGCTTATGAAGACTTCCACTTACACACCTATCTACTTTCTAACCTATCTAAAATCTATTCCTTTATCTTCTTTATTTTTCTTTTTTTGTTCATTATTTATTTATTTATTTCGGGACAGGGTTTCTCTGTATAGCATTGAAGCCTGTCCTGGAACATTCTCTGTAGACAAGGCTGGCCTCGAACTCACAGAGATGTGTTTGATTCTGCCTCCTGAGTACTGGAATTAAAGGTGTGTGCCACCATCGGCCAGCTCTGAAATCTACTCTTTACTGGATTTTGCTGTTTCTTGACCTTTGGCATTTCTGGGGCAAGAAGTCCACTTTGCTGACCTATAGTTGTCATTTAATCCTCAGAGTTGGTTTAATCCCCAAACCAAGCAACTGATTTCAGGATTCTAGAAGCCATTCTACTTCCATAAAATTAGCTTGGAAAGTTACAAAAAAACATTTTTCCTCTTTAATAGTTCAAATATTAACATTTTGGGACCAAAAAATTAAGCAGCAAGGACAAAAATAACAAAAAATTAGAAGGTTTAAATATAGAGAATAGGACAAGATTTTTAAAAAATGAGCCAGGAGAACCAGTTCAGACCCCGCAAATCATCTCTGACCTGCAGTTAGTTACTTGGTTTACACGGCATCGTGTTCAGAGGCAGTCCATCTCAAGGACTGCCCCGTAGAATACCATACCCTCTGAGGCTTGGTGCTTCCTCAAGTCTGTGTCCTTAGAAAAGGTTGAATGACGTTCTCCACCCCTTTCCAGGGCTCAAAAAAATCAAGAGACATTCCCTCAGTGTCCTGAGGGAAGCCTCTGCCACCTCACCCGTCTCAGATTTGTGTCCCTCAAGCTTCCAGAAAGAAAGGAAAAAGTTACAGGATTAGGAAAGCAGGTGCGAAGACCAGGCTTCAGAGGAAGATGTGGCCCAAGGTCTCATATGAAAACACAACAACCGGGGATCACAAGTACCTCTAGCTTTACCTGCATAACCCAAGCACCTGTCACTGATAACTCTGAGGGTCAAAGCCTCCACGGTCCCTTAAAGTCTGGGTTGGACTGGAGGGACAGATAAGGAATGAGAAGGAAAGCCAGAAAAATACCCTGCAGCTAGGGAAATGGGGATTGGTGGGGAAATCAAAAGATAAACACTCTTCTGGGGTGAAAACAATCACCTAGACCTATCCAAAGGTAACTCCGGCCTCATCCACTCCATCCCTTCCAACATCTGACAGTTCCCTTGATGAAGATTTCCCACAATAAAACTCTGGATAACAGACAGACAAGCCTTTCCAACAACAGGTAAGAGATGCGGGAAGCCTACCTAGGCCACTCTGCTTCATCTCTGTTGGGGGACGTGAAGATGAAAACAGCCGGTAGCCACCGGGCCTTGAAGATGAAGTCTCAGACAGCACCTGTAGAAAAAGGACTTTATATCAATCCCCTTGTCACCTCAAAGTAGAAAACCCAGGTTCTGAATCTTGCCCCTACAAAGCCAAGCAGTATCAAAAAGATTAGATGAGCCAAAAGATTTTTATGGTGGAAGAGGAAAAAGGGAACAGAGTGCACGCTGCAGAGTGAACTGTCCAGGGAGTTCATCTATGTTAGAAGGCATGTCTACTGCCCAAACACTGGTCCTTGCAACCTCCCCGCTCCCACCCCCCAGATCTGGCGAACCACGATCCAACCATTTGTCGTCCTCGGCCGAGTCGGCACTTCAGTCTTACCTGCTCCTTCCTAGAACTCAAAAATCAATGACTCAGCCACAAATAAAGTATGGCCTGCCCTCTCTTTTTTCCAGAGACAGCTGGGGTGAATGAAGCCATCCTCAGTTTCTTGTATAAGCCAAGAAGCCCTCCCCTCCAATTATTTTATTCCTGGATACATGAAACTGATTTTTTTTCCCCCAAAATTTCCATGAGGGCTAACCACACAGCTCCCAACATCCACACATCCCACCTAAACAAGGAGCAGTTTCCCTAGATCCCAAAAGCAAAGACAGAAGGCAGGAAAGGAAGGCAAGGCGGGAAGAGACACCTGTGTGCAGGAAGCCAGATGAGTGGTGGACACAGCCCGGGGCTGTAGGCCGATGGCTGGGGAAAGCCGGGGGAGGTCTCCTGACCTCCTGCGGCGCCTTCCCCTCAAGGGGATCAGGTCCAGGTTCCCCGTGCACTGCATGTTCATGACCTGCAATCAGACCGGGTGGAAAGCCGGTCAAGGCTCCTTTAGCCCCCAAGTTCCCAAAGTCCCAGTGCCCAAAGGGCAGTCAGAGAGCTGGAGAGGATGGTCAGCTAGGGCACAGGTGCTATTAAGGTCACAAATTTTATAATCTAAAACAGTTCAAAAATATGAGATGACAAGAGAAGAAGGAGGGATGAGATGTCATTGATGAGGATAAGATGTCCAATATTGGCCTACAGAGCAAGGAAAGAAAATATTAATAATATAAGGCTGTGTGACTAAGGACTGGCTGAGGAGCACATTCTGAATAGTCATCACCCTGAATAAGCCAGGATCTCAAAAGAAGGAATGTGGTTACAACAGGAATCGTAGAGAGTTCTGGAGGCTCAAGCCTGTGAGTCCAGCTCAGGAGGATAAGGCAAGAAGATCACTAGTTCAAAGTCTGCATGAGCTACAGGGTGAGTTCAACATCAGCCTCGGTAATTCAGCAAAACCCAGTCTCAAAATGAAAGACAACAGAAAGGGCTGCAGATGCCACTCGGTGCTTAGAACACTTGCCTGGCATATGTGAAGCCACAAAGAAAAGGAATCACACTCAAGGAAACTTCCAGAAAGAAGACAATCCCAGTAAGTCTGAGAGAGGATGTGCAGAGTGATGTACCCTGTGCTGACATAAGATGGCAAAGGGACAGCCTGGGAATACAAGCACATACTGTCCTGTCGTCGGGTCAGTGTGTGCAGAGTGCTGGGCACCCGGTTCCACCCGTGCCTCAAGGGAAACTAAGGCACATCTCTGCTAAAGAAACCACATGTTCCAATCAGCGATCCCCTAAAACAGCCAGGAAGCAAAGGGTAAGTCTGAACAGAGACTGCAGTTTATTTTCTTGGCCTTCTCTAAAATCTGAAATGTAAATCTCTGCATTAACCATGAAAGCTTATTACAGATTTTTCTGAGATATCCTAAAGCAGAGAAAACAAGTCCCATAAGACAGAGGCCTGCAGAGAGCAGTTGAATAGATCCATGGTTCCGAGCAGCATCCAGACCAGGCATACGTCATGACATCCAAAGGAAAGTCATGGAGGAAATTAAAGAAAGTATCACTGGGCCAAAGAAGAAAATCGCATTACCAAGAAAGACAAATCCAAACCTGAGGAAAGTAAGGAGATGCAGTGATAAATCTGTACAAGTTCTGTCCTCTAGATTAGAAAACCAGAAGTGGGATTTGAGAAAAAGTCTAAAAATATCACAACACAGACCCAGGCAGATAAACTTCCTCATCAGGAGAGACATAGACTCTGGATGATCAATCATCCTTCTGGCATGACATTATAGATAACCCTAACGGCATTCAAGTGCCAAGAACTGCTCAAGCCTGAACAAAGAGAAGGAGAGGGCCTGGCCTCCACCACCACTGCATGGCTACTGCAGTGACTGTTAGTGCATCTATAAGATAAGGTAGATATTGCTCACATCGTATAGAGGGGAAAAGATGAAAGGTTTGAGAAGCTACCTGGACAAGGTCACACAGCTTCTGAGAGTCAAGTGGTGATGTCAGCCCAGAAGTCATACTGTCTCTACTTTATCCTAAAATTTTTCCCCTTAGGTATTGCTCACTGGCAAGTCTTTAACATCACAAGTAACAACCAGCTTAAAGAAGTCCTACTGGGGACCAGCTGTGAAAGAAATATTAGGTAAACATAATAAATACCACTGCAAGGGGCTCAAGCTTTAAGTCTCAAGAAGATTCAGAGGAATGAGGATATTTTCCTACGAGTACTGGTACCCCATCATCATCTTGTCCATCTCATTACCTCCATGGAGCCAGCTTTTCGATTCCGAATGAGGGGTGACCTCCTTGGGAGGCCAGTGCCCTCGACAGGTAGGGGAGAGGTCTGCAATGCTCGGTCTGGTTCATCTGAGGCCTTCCCTGGGCACAGGTTCTCTATGCTGCCTTGATCTGCTTTCATCTCCTCATTCTGTTTCATAATAGACAAATGGAGAGACATTAATGGTTTTCATCTTCCTAATATCAAACTCCTCAACCTTTTTAACCACCCTTGATTACTTCCCAGTTTCCTATCACCTGGTTCCCTGGGCCCTAAGTCCTAGAGCCCCAAATCCCAGCTCTCTGACCCACCTCTGAAGAAGCTGGGCGGAATCCACAGCCAGCTGGGGCACTGCCTTCTTCAATACCTTTCACCCCAGGGCTAAAGTGGAGCTCCACATGGAACCGCTCCTCCGACAATGGGTCCTATGGGGCATCACCATATGAAGGGTAATTGGGAGAATCTGGATGTGGTGACAGAACACGTGGGAGCAACAGAGAGGAACTCACAAGGATACAACCACCCAGGAAAGCCAAGACTGAGGTTTCAGGGTCTTGCCCTCAGTCTGGGACTCATCTATTATAGGAGCGCACGCCTCACCTCCCGTTCTACAATCCTTCCTTTCCATCTCTCCTAGTAACAGCAGAACTTTAAAGCTGTCTTTGCTAAGACTGATGCAGAAGGCATGTGTGTATATGCATATTTACACACACACAGAGCAATATCAGCAGAAACAAGACTCATAAAACATTGTCCCAAATTCCACAGTTGTTCTAGGTTATTTCTCTGGTTCAACATCGCCCCAGAACAGAGTTCTGTTCCAGTGGACTCCTTCTAGGTGCTCTGTGCCGTGCTGCAGCTACACACTGCATCTAGCTGGATTCTAGAAATTCTTTTTCTTTAAGATGAAAACAAACTTATTAAGTATACTGTAAAGAGAGCAACAGATATGGCAGTTGAAGAAAGATTACTGACCAAAGTCTATAAAAATCTAAAACTAGGAAAGATTTTGTGAACCAATGGGCCAGCTCAGCAGGTAAGGGTTTGCCACTAACCCCAGTGATCTGAGCTTGATCCCACTGCAGTAAAGAGGAGAGTCAACTCCTGCAAGCTGTTCTCTCATCTCTATACACATACAGTGCATGCCTGCACACACACTGATCTTTATACATATACAGTGTGTGCTCGCAAACACCTATGCGCACACACGCACACACTGATCTCTATACATGTACAGTGCGTGCCTGCACATACCTACATGTGCACACGTGCGCATGCATGCATACACACACACACATACACACGCATGAGCACACTAAGTGTTTAAAAATAAAAGGTAAGTTGCTTTTTAATGGGAGTAGGAAGAAGGGCCCTCTCCTCATCCCACCCGCTGGCTCCTCACCCGTGTGTTGTCCTCATAAAGCATGATAACAATCTGGGTCATGTAGTTGAGCTCTGAGATGGCACTAAGATAAGCCAAAGCTCGCTGCCATTGTGCATCCTGGGTCTCCTACCAAACACAAACAAAGGTAAGCCAGTGCCCAAGGACAAGTAAGAGGAGTGGGCAGGGGACCGAGGAGAATGGCAAATGTCCACAGGAAAAACAGACGCAAGGACAGCTGATGACTGCTAGAAAAGATGCTCAGAGGTCAAAGGAGGGAGGAGGATGCTTACATCAAGAAGTCCCCCATAACGGAAGACACTGAGTAGGGAGTGAACGTGACTTTCACTGGTGAAATACAGACGTGTTCGAACATGGCGCCCTGGAGAGAGCACTCCACGGGAGTACCTGACATAGAAGTCAAATCAGGATACCCAGTCAGATAATTCTTTCCTGTGACAACTCCTCCTCCCACCTAAAGACTTCTCTCCTCACCATCCCAGACCCTATCTCTTCTTGGCCCCCCAAGGCTCCCAGCATGCCCTCCCTCCCTCCATCCAGTTCCCCTCCCAGCCCTCCCTCACAGGGGATGCAGCTTGTTGACAGACTCATCCTCGTGGGTTCTCTGTAGGTCAAGCAGGATTTTCCGCAGAAGGGGAAGACAGAAGCCCACAGCAATTTCCATTTTCTCCTCCCGACTGATTCCATACTCCTGAGGGTCACAGGCCAGGAAGAAGAAGCAGCTCAGTTATTCTTGCCACACATGTTTCCCTCAGGCCTGGCGTTTCCTTCCTGTCCATCACAGCCCCTCCAAAAGTCCCTTCAGTCAGTCCTGGTGCCCAGACTAGTCCTAGGAACTGCAGCAACTCCATTCCTTCTCCAAGTTTCCTTTCTAGGTCCCTTTCTTTCCTCCCCTCCCATTCTTCCCACCCTACTGGATCCATTATATGAGACACACCTGGGGAATGACCACATCGGCCAGAGCTTTTGAAAGATGCAGCAACTCGGCTGTGCCCTGAAGGCCCAGACTCCCGTTATGTTGTACATCATACTTGACGCAGTCGTAGATATCAGGGATCTTGCTGATGTCATAGCGCCCGCTCTTGTGCCGGAAGTCGCGCTCTAGTTTGCTCCAACGCTGCAGCATTAGCTCTAGTGTCTCACTGTGGTAGAGCTGCAGGTCTGAGAAGAAGGCAGACAGTCAAAGGGGGCCAGACTTGACTTCCAGCGTAGAACCAGAGGGATCAGGAGTTCCTGAGGAATGCATCCGTGCCCGAGACTTTAGAGGGCAGACAGTAGTAATCACACCCACCTACAGAGCTGGGATCCTGCATCCGTTCCCGAATCTGGTGGGTTAGGTTTTCAATCAGGGAAAACACCTGATTACAGACTTTGACAGGATTCTGGATGATAGACATGGAGTTGAGGAGAGAAGTGCTTCCGGTGGGAGCCAGCTGTGAGGAACAGAGAGCACAGGCTCAGGCCGATCCCCAGACTGTGGTTTACTACAGAGAAACTGGCTGTGATACAGATCTGCCTGCTGGCTCACTTCAGGAGGGATCTTCTGTTTCTGGGCATCCTGGCAGTTCCGGGCCTTTACATGAGGACACTGGTCCAACACACAAGCATCCATGAGGGGACCGTCTTAAAAGTTTCAGATCCAGAGAAATTAAAGTATACTCACAAGTAAAGTACACTTCACTTGGGTACTATAAAATACACGTGAGAAGTGCTGGAGAATAAAGAATAAATTCCTTACAGTCTCTGGAATGTTCTGATGAGAATCAGAGAGGACTGTCTCAAACTGACTTACAGTACCAGTGTTCCCAGCTTCAGCTTAGGGGTTTTTTTGGGGGGGGTTGTCTTTTTTTTTTTTGGTTAGGCTTGTTTTTGAGATAAGGTCTTGCTATGTAGCTTTGGCTGGCCTAGAATTCACTCTGTAGACCAGGCTGGCCTCAGACTTACAGAGATCCACCTTACTTCTGCTTCCTGAGTGCTGGGTTAAAGGTGTGCACTACCATGACCAGCTTCAATTTAAGACAGTTACCATCAATACAAAATGAGGAGGGCTGGAGAGATGGCTCAGTAGTTAAGAGCATTTACTGTTGATGCACGGGGACAGGGAGGGTCTGGTTCCCAGCACCCATGTGGGTAGCTCACGGCTACTTAGAGCTCTAGTTCCAGGAGATTCAACACCTCTTCTGGACACCATAGGCATCTAGGCACAAGTGCACAAACCCACACACAGATATATATGCACATATACACTTAAAATAAACATAAACTGGGCAGTGGTAGCACACACCTTTAGTCCCAGCACTTGGGAGGTAGAGACAGGCGGATCTCTGTGAGCTTGAGCCAGCCTGGTCTACGGAGTGAGTTCCAGGACAACCTGGGCTACACAGAAAATACCCTGTCCCTGTCTTGAAAAACAACAAATAAGTAAATAAGCAAACAAACAACTAAAATACTAAAAGAAAAGAAATGTGAAGGAATAAGTGTAGATGGAATAAAGAGTTCTGGCTAAGGTCTCAGAAGCTTCATTCTCACTAACAAAAGGAGGCATAAAGATAGGGAGAAACCCTAGATTTTCTGTTTGACAGTGAACAACACTAGACTAGTTGGGAAAATAAGGAAACAAGTCTGCCCCTTAGTAAGTCATTCAAGAAGCTACCAGAGGGACCAGAGAAATGGCTCCGCTGTTAAGAGTGAGTCTGCTCTTCCAGGGGACCTGAGTTTGGTTTCCAGCACCCACATGGCAGCTCACAATCGTCAGTAACTCCAGGGATCTGAAGCCCTCTTTTGACCTCTATGGGCATTGTACAAACATGGAGTGTATATATGTATATATACGTATATATGTATATATACATATATTTGTATGTATGTACAGGCAAAACACTCATTCACATAAAAAAATTAAATATACACTAAAATAAAGAACTTATCAAAATTAAGTGTGGGACAGTAAACAAACAAACAAACCCAACCCATTACCCGGCCAACTGTGGCCTAGATACTCAGGAAAAAGGAGATTGAGTTGGGAATGGCAACTGCCATCAATGCCAATGGGCAGCAGGGACTGAAGTACTAAGCAGCTAGGCCTTCAGAGAAGACTCCTGGGGTCTAGACCACCTCTGCCACCTTGAAAGGGTTGTTTAAGTTACTTAGAACTTAGGTCCCTCCTCTGTAAGATGAAAGAGGGGTAGGCCAGTTCTAAGAGTTCCCAGGCAGATTAAAGGTGACCATTAATTCTTTGTCCTTTGACTCTCTCTCTTTCTGTGAACCAGGCCTCGCTTTGTGACTGCTTCACCACGATAAAATGACAACCATTCATTGTATTACTTCTGGACCCCCTGCTTTAGAAAGCTTGGAAGCTTTGTAGACGGAGGCAGAGGCAGGAGGGTCACTGCAAGTTCAAGACCAATCTGGGCTCCATGGCAACACCCTGCCTCAAAAAAAAAAAAAGGAAGGAAACTTGGGATGCTTCTAACTTCACCTGGGAAAACTAAGATACTAGACCAATCACATGACAAATTCTTGTGAAGGGGACAGGTCCTGCAGTTACAGGGAGAGGATGAAGTCAAGAGCCAGCTATCCCAGAATTCTAGTTAAGCCTCCAGATATAACAGATTCCCACCCCAATCAGCACTGCACTACCACTTCAGGAAAGCACAAGCAAGGCCAGACAAGCCCAAGACTGTGAGGACTGAACTGGTAAGCACTCTAAGTTATAATCCCGGAAGACTGTGAGGACTGAACTGGTAAGCACTCTAAGTTATAATCCCGGAAGCGGTTTTTACATAGATCACTGAAACAGTCCTCCAACTTCAAGACCCAAAGTCAGCAGTTTAAGGACTAAGCTTTCCTTTAGATTACAGGATTTAAAACATAAACCAGAGGGCATATAATATCTCTAGCAGAGCTCAAGACACAATCAAACACATTAATATTAATGCAGCAAAATGTATGACATTTACATTAAGTGAAATAAGAATTCTAAATAGTCTTATGATAGGTCTGCCAAATGAACCAAACTTATATCAACATATTTTTATAAATAAATAAATTTTTAAAAATTTGTTTATTCATTATGTATAGTATTCAGCCTGCATGTATGTATGCAGGCCAGAAGAGGGCACCAGATCTCATTATAGATGCTTCTGAGTCACCACGCGATTGCTGGAAATTGAACTCAGGACCTCTGGAAGAGTAGTTAGTATTCTTAACGTCTGAGCCATCTCTCCAGCCCTTACATAAATAGTTTTAATCTTTGAATTTGTGGATAATGAAAACTGTGGACATAAATTTACCCCAAAGGGTGGATGGGAGGATTAAACAAAATACTGTAGATTAATATCCTAAAACAGTGCCTAGCATATAACAGGTAGTAGTATTTAGAATGTTAGGAATTAGGTTGCAGGGTAGCTGGGGTACAGAGAAGGAGCATGTTACCTGGTCATAGTCCTCAGGGCCAAAGGGTGCATCCTGCTGCAAAATGTGGTGCAGCCGTGCCTTGACGCGGTGCTGGCAGCTGCTCAGGGAGTCACTGTCGCTGTCCAGCAGCCCGTTCATGTTGGCGCTCTTCACCATTTGCACCAGAATGGGTGTCAGCTCCCCTTCTAGAGCCAGGAGGCCCTGGAAGGAAAGCACAGGTCTACTAGCTTCTCTTCCTGGTCGACATCCCAGACATGGGATGGAGAGAGAGCCTGAAGAGGCCGACTCCAACTGTTCCCAGCCCCTTTGGACACAGACATCTCTGAGTTAGCACAGCAGCTCTTGAACCCTTTCCATCGAGTCCTCCAAACTGTTTCTCTACCTAATGGAAGCGGAGGCAGTGGAAGAACGAGAGGGCTTACCTTCGCAAAGGCAGCAGCAGTCATCTGCACGCGACCCTCATCAGACGCATAGATCTTGAGGTCATGACGGAAAGTGCTATGGAGACGAAGCAGCCCACAGCCAGGGAAGCCAGCATAGTCACCTGGAGCAAAGGGGAATGCCAGCACAGACTGTCACCCAGTCATGTGGGGAAACAATTATCTGTTCCTTTAGTATCCTCACAGCATCTGCTCCTTCTTTCCCCTCTCCTCCCCTCCCCTCACTCTAATTATCTTATCCCAGCCATGCTGGGCACTCACTTTCTAACACTTACCCTGGCCTCCAGGGTACATGCAGCGAAAAGCTCGCCCCAGCTCCTCGGCCTGCACACGGCCATCAGGAGTCAGCTCTCCACCCCACTTCAGTACCAGCAGGAGAGAGGGAGCCAGGGCTTCTCTCTGTGTATCTGAGGGAAGAAGGTATGTGGATGGGCATTTCCCAGGGACTATGATGGGAACACACAGACATTAGGCTTCCGACAAGAACAGAGGTAATAGAGGCAGGCGGATCTCTGTGAGTTCGAGGCCAGCTTGATCTACAAGAGCTAGTTCCAGGACAGGCTCTAAAACTACAGTGAAACCCTGTCTTGAAAAACCAAAAAAAAAAAAAAAAAAAAAAAGAACAGAACAGAGGATTGCTGGGAATTTGAAGTCAGCCTGGGTTACACAGCAAGACTGGGTCTTACAAAAGAGGCCAGTGAGATGGCTCAGCTGGTAAAGGCATCTGCCACCAAACCTAAGCACCCAAGGTCTACCCCTAGGACCAACATGGTAGAAAGAGGGGCCCAACCCCCACAGTTGTCCTCTGAGCTCCACAGTTGCTCTCTGGCACATGTGCCCCACCCCCACTAAATAAGTAAATATAATTTTAAAAATTTGAAAGAAGAAAAGGAGGATGAGATACGGGAGAGAGCTGCTCACCTTGGCCCTCATTTGAAGCTTTCACTCCGTGGGGGTAGTAAGTCAGCTGCACCTTCCGATTAATACCCGAGAAGTGGCCATACCTGCAGGAACAGCCATGCATCACGTTCTGCCCTGCACCTCAGTTCCTGTGAGGAGCTCCCTGCTGCTGTCCCCTTTCTCACATCTCCAGCACGGACTTCAGCTGCTCCAGCTTCCCGGTCTTCTCCTCGATCTCAATGCCTGGTTCTTTCTCCAGTTCGGCTAACAGGAGCCTCGTAATGTCCAGTACTTCCTAGAGAGACCATCAGGAACCGTGTAGGCCTTCCTCCTGTCCATTTCACTTTCCCGTCCATCCCTTGTCAACCCCACACTCTTTCTTGTCAGACTAGGGCTCCTGCCCAGACCCACCACCTTACCTGGAGCTGCTCAGGTCGCTTAAGTTTTAACTTTCCTGTCTTGTATCCACCATGTTTTTCAAAGAGAGCAAAAAACCTTTAAAGAAGTAAAAAGTAAGAAAAGAAATCAGACCTCCTGGGAACTGTGCTCTGTCCCTTCTCCCTACAAAGAACTATCCATCTAAATTAGGCCGTTCTTCCTACCTCGGGTGGGTCACTTCCATCTTCATCTTCTGCTTTGGAGTTCGATCTCCATGACGGATAATTGCGATGACACAGCGGAGCTCCATCCTAAGATGGGGGTGCTCTCAGAGCCATTCTCCCACCCCAAACTTTCACCCCCCACCATCACACTCTACTGGAGACATCAGAAAACAGGGCGCTGAGATTAGACACATATTAGTTACATATTTTCTTTTCGAGACAGGGTTTCTCTGTGTAGCTTTTGAAGCCTGTCCTAGAACTTACTCTGCAGACCAGGCTGGCCTTGAACTCACAGAGATCCACCTGCCTCTGCCTCCCGAGTGCTAGGATTAAAGGCTTGCGCTACCGCCGCCCAGCCCAGATTTTTAACATTTCCTTACATAGTGCCAGATGTGGTAGGGACGATGGGAATGTCCTCGGCTTCTGTGGGGATGGACCATGGGATCTGGAACTGTGGGGCAAGCTCCCGCATAATGGTGTTCCTGGGAGGCAAAACATAACAAAGTTGAAGGAAAAATAAACGAACAATTGTATGACAGAAGGTCATACACATATATGCAGTCATGCAGCAAAAGAAAGCATTAATATAAAGTTTGAAACGTCCAAACAAAACCCCATTAAAAAAAAAAAAAAAAGTCCAGGGACATGGCTCATTGCTAAAGGCATTTGCCACAGAGCCTAACCATTTGGCAGAAACAAAAGCACGGCAGTGATAAACCAGTTAAAGTTAATGTTCCCTTTGGGTGTGGGGAAAGAATTTAACCTCAGCACTATACGGGCATTTTAACTATATTCTTTTTCTTTTATTTTTGTTTTCAAACAGGACCTCGTGTAGCCCAAGCTGGCCTCCTGCCACCAGGCTAGCCTTGAACTCTTGAGTCCCACCTCTCACAATCCCAGTGTTGAGATTACAGACATATACCACCAGGTTTAACTCATACATTCTTTTCCTTTTTTTAAATTTTATTTTACTTTATGAGTGTTTAGGCTGCATGTATGTGCTCATGTTGTGTTCCCGGTGACCACAGAGGTCTGAAGAAGGTAATGATCCCCTAGAACTGGAATTATGAATGGTTGTGAGCCCCATGTGGGTGCTGGGAACCTAAGTCAGGTCCTCCCCAAGAGCAACAGTGCTCTCAACTGCAGAGTCTTTTCTCTAGCCCTGCTTTAATTTTTCTAATACATGTGTGAAAAAAATTTTTTTTTCCCTGAGACAGGGTCTCACTATGTGGTGAGTACTGGGCTGGTAGTCATTACATAGAGCAGACTGGCCTTGAATTCCAAGATTCTCGCGCTTCTGACTCTCAAGTGCTAGTATTATAGATATGTGCTACCATGTCCATCTTGAATTTTCTTAATTAATTTACTAATTGATTAGTTTTGTGTGATGTTTATGTGTGGGC
>NW_004949096.1:29965515-29976196 GCF_000317375.1 Microtus ochrogaster
TGTAGACCAGGCTGGCCTTGAACTCACAGAGATCCACCTGCCTCTGCCTCCCGAGTGCTGGGATTAAAGGCGTGCGCCACCACCGCCCGGCTTTCACATATTCTTAATAGCGTATTTTTTCTCATGTATCCCAGGCTGGCCTCAAACTCACTACATAGCAGATGGTCTTTAGGTTCTATTTTGTATGTATATGTGTGTAGGTAGATGGGGTTATATTCCTGCGTACAGGTGCATACACCAGCCTATGTGTGCCTGTGGAGGTCAGAGGTCACAGTCAGGCATCTTCCTTGACCACTCTCCACTGGTTGGTTGACCTGGAGCTCACCAATCATCTAGACTGGCTGGACAGTGAGCCCTTAGGATCGCCTTGTTTCTGCCTCCTTATGCTCCGATTACAGGTTACTTGCGACTTGTGACATGGGTGCTGGGATTCAGATCTGGGTCTTCACGCTTGTACAGTAAGCACTTCACTGACTAAGCCTGATTCCTTCTCAGCCCCCACACTGCCTTCGCCTCCCAAACGCTGGGACTCCAGTCTGAGTCAACACTGCCGTTATGAGGGGCTGGGGATTGAGCCCAGGGCTTCAGGCAAGCAATTCTACTACATCTCCAGCTTTCTTCAGACAGGGTCTCGTTTGTAGCAAAGACTTGCCTCAGACTTGAAACTCTCCTGCCTCGGTCTGTTGAACGTGGAATTATATGTGTATACCTTCATGCCTAGCCTTAATAATAGAATATTTTTGGTTTTAATTTTTTGCTTTTGTTTGTTTGTTTTCAAGACAGGGTTTCTCTGTATACCTTTGGCTTTCCTGTAACTCACATATAGTGGCCTCAAATTCAGAGATCTACCTGCTTCTGCCTCCCAAATCCTGGGAGTAAAGGTGTGTGCCACCAGCACTCTGTAGCTTAAAGTAGCCTCAAACTTGTGACAACCTTCCTACTGTGATTACAGATGTGAACTATCATAACTAACATTTTTTAAATTAATTAATTGATTTATTTATTAATTATGTATACAATATTCTGTGTGTATGCCTGCAGGCCAGAAGAGGGCACCAGACCCCATTACAGATGGTTGTGAGCCACCATGTGGTTGCTGGGAATTGAACTCAGGACCTTTGGAAGAGCAGGCAATGCTCTTAACCTCTGAGCCATCTCTCCAGCCCCTCATAACTAACATTTTGTTTGTTTGTTTGTTTGAGAAAGGGTCTTGCTACATAGCTCTGGCTGTCCTGGAAATCACTATGTAGTCCAGGTTGGCCTCAAACTCATGGAGATCCATCTGCCTCTGCCTCCTAAGTGCTTAAAAGTGTGTGCACCACCACACCCAGCCCAACACTTAATAATGTGGGTTTTTTTCATTAATTATTGTGTGCATAAGTGTGCATGATGTGTTTGTGGGTATGTATGTTATGGCATGGGTGTGGAACCTTTACGTAGGTTCCAGGGATCAAATTCCCATAGCTAGGCTTGTGCACACACATGCGCTCTACCCTCTGAGCCACCACGCCACTCTCAACAATGTACTTGTTTGAGATAGGCCTCTCACTGTGTAGCTCTGACTGGCCTGGAATTCGTGATGCAGACCAGGCTGGCCTGGAATTCACAGAGATCCGTTTGCCTCTGGCTCCTGAGTGCTGGGATTGAGGGTGTGGACCACCATATCTGGCCTGATGGTGTACTTCTTCAGACAGTGCTTGACTAGAACTGCCATACCGTGGATGCTTACTATACCATCATCCCTTATGTTTTTTTGAATGGCTTAGGTATTACATGCTATTTTGAACGCAAAATCCCAGTATTATCACAGTCAGTAACTAAATATAGCTATTTACACATGGGAGAGAAAGGCAATCTGTCACAGCTAACACTGTTAATAACAGTCATCTCTGAGGAATGCATTACGGAGACAGCAGGGGCCGAGTAGCTCCTTCTCCTTTTTCATTTTTGACTTTTGAATCGTTTTTAAAATAGTTAAAATAAAGCAAAAGCTTTATTGTTTGTTTGTTTGTTTATTTATCCATACAGCCTCATGTATCCCAGGATAGTATGAAACTGCTTCCACCTCCCAAGTGCCGGGTAACAGGCACAGACATCACATCCGCTTTATAAAGAGAAAGCTCCTGAGCCCCCTTCCCCGTACCCTTGCCCACTATGTCTCTTACCCCAGAATCTTGGCACAATCATCATAATATTTCATCGAGTTCTTGACAAAGCTAAAGCCATTGACGTCACACACGAAGGAGTGACCGTTGGCACGAAGAAGGTCAAATCCACAGACTGTTTGCTGCAAAAGCGAAAAGGCAGAACGAATCAGCTTCCAAACCCTGCCCGTTTCTTCCCTTCACCCCACAGCCCCATGAGCGCTCTCTACCTTAAAAGCTACGCAGACTTTCCTGGCTACCAGCTTTTCCATGGCGGTCAGCATGACTGGATAGCGCACCTCTTTCCCCTCACTGTCCCGTTCAACCTTCCCATCCAAAGCTGGAGACTTTCTAGCTTCAGCATGGGCATAGTCAGGCCCCACTGTATACACCTGCGGGTACAGAGCACCACTGAGTACGCCCACAGCTCACCCTGTGTGTGAGAAGACAATATGAGCACTAGGTCTGTAGACTCTTCCACAATAAAAACCAAACTCTGCCCAGTCAAGAGTGGTGGCACCGCCTTCAGTCCCAGCACTCAGGAGGCAGAGGCAGGACTTCATGAGTTCAATGACAACCTGGTCTACACAGCAAGTCTTAAGTCAGCCAGAGCTACACAGTAAGAACCTGTCTTAAAACAAAGACAAGACCAAAAACTCCTCCAAATGTAAAGAATACAAAGACTGGGTCAGGAAACGGTTCGGCAGGTAAAGATGCTGACTGACAAGTCTGGTCTCCAGGATTCATATGGATGAAGGAGAGAAGTGACTCCCCCAAGTTGACCTCTGACTGCACATGCATGCGATGGTGCACATACACACACACACATACACACACACATAAATGTAATAAGACAATTTTTAAAAAAAGAATACAGAGACAGAGACTGATATTTTTGAGCCTTATTCCAATGATCTTCCAAAGGTTTCTCCTTAGGACTCTGGCACTACTTTCTAGTCCTTATTAAACAATAATTTACCAATGTCTCACAATTTACTATGGCACCTTGCTCTCGCTCTGACAGGGAAACGAGAACGTCTGCATCTCACTTGCTATCGTCACATGAGTGTGAAGCCAGTTGAAATCGCATTTTGTTTTCTAAGATCCATACACACTGCCACTTGCCTCCCAAGCACCTCATTCCCACCCAGATGTTTTTAAATCTCTGTATCCACCATAACCTTAACATCTGTGCCATCTGTTGGCATAAACTCCTCATAGATGTATGATCCTGTCTTCCGGACGCTGCTCTCGGGAGAGTAAACACTGCTCCGACTGCCGATCTTGAGGAGGAAAGGAAAGGAGAACAACATTGCCTCCACCTCCAGGCTTTACCCACAGATCCCTTCTCTCTTCCCAACAGCCTCACTCCGTCCTTTACTCTCTGACTTCCCAGATGCTCAGATGTCTCCCATACCTTACGAAAGAGGCGCTGGCTTCCTCCTCCAGCAGAGCTGGGGTAGTAGATATAGACATTATGGTCCTCCGCACTCACTGGCTTCTCCACAAAGGGCTTGGGAAAGACAGCTCCATTGACCTCCACCTGGTCTTCACCTTCTATCAGGCTGCACTCTGAAAGATGGGTGTGGGATCGTTCTTAGGAACTAAGGTTGGAGAGTATCTCCAACTCCTGTTTCCCTGAGGTTTTAATCTATACAACCTTTCACATTTTATGACCACGTCCTATAACAGATACGGCAATGCTTATATAAGGCATTTAGATATGATAATATCTATATAAAAGTTCAACGGCTCTGTCTAAAGACCCACAACTCTACCTATAATCCAACTGTCAAAGGCTCATACAGATATGTCTAGAACAGAAGTTTAAGGAACAAATACCGGGCTAAAATCATGGAAATCAAGGCAGTTACTCACCCTCAGGACAGGCGGGGTCACGGTTGAGCACAGCATATCTTGGCAGATCAATACCCTCCTCCTGCAGGATCCGGTACACCTCCCTCCTGTCACCCCCCCCAATAAATTAGCCAGGTAGGAAAGGTGGGGATGACAAAGGGAAAAGGCTAGACATTTTATTTGCATAGGGAACTATAACTCAATATGAAATGGGACAAAAAATGAAGCATGTTTGCTTCACTGTGCCACCCCAGAGTAGGCTTCCTAAAGTGGGCATTTCAGGGCCACCCACCCCTCTGGTCCACAGGAAGCTATACCTATCTTGGATGTAATACTGCATGGCCAGATCATTGATAAGGAAGGGGTTTCGAAGCTTGGAGTAAGCAACAGCTTTGTCCAGAGGAAAGCCTGCAAGAGAGAAAGAAATAGAGAGACCAAAGAAAGTCAAAGAGGCAGAGTGAGAAGCAGCAGGACAGACTGTGACCTGCTAGAGACAGCGGCTGCCACTGAGCTCCTCGGACACATCTAACCAAGCACTTATCTGCCCAGTTCCTCAAGTCCGGGATAGTCATCAGGAAAATAAACACAATTACATGTAGGATCCTCCCAGAGATCCAAGTCTAGAAGAGAAAGTAAGTGCCTTCACATCATCTTGTGTGGCTGGGATATAGGCTTTAACCTCCGCCTAGCAAATCCTGAAACAGAAGGTAAACTCCCCTTCAATGTTCCCTTGTGTGTGGAGGCGCTAACAGCCTCTTACTAAAGGGATAAGAATTACATCCCCAAACCAGCACCCCACAGCCGGCCTTCCTCCCAGACCCTAACCTTTGGAGTGGAAAGAAATGAGACAGTGGCAGGACGGCCAGTTCTCCACAGGCTCGTTGAGGATGACGTCTTCTCCCAGGATGACGACAGTCAGGTAGTCAAACCTGCAGAGTCGTTCTAGGATTTGAGTCATCGGCTTGGACTTGGATTTCTTGGTCATGGCACAGATGCCAACAATAATCTGAGGTTCTGGAGGCTACAGAAAAGAAGTGCTCTCAGGAACTCCAGGTTCCCACATCTGTCACCTCCAACACTGCCACATCTTTCTCAGGCCTGAGGGATAAAGGACGCCCACTAGAGAAGAAGCCCGTAGGAAATGTGCTTCTTCAAAAGCAGCAGCGGTGACCAGAAGACAACAGGAGGAGGACGTTTGAGCAAGAGTTTCAAAGAGAGGCAACTGACCAATCTCTATGGCCCCTCCCCTAGGCAGGATAGAGCCTGTTTACAACAGGGAGTCTGTGCCTGCAAAGAACCGTTGTGTCCAAGCAGTGCAGTATCAGTTCTCTAGGGCAGGGGCCCAACACCAAGCTACATCGCTTTCCCTAGACTTACCACTTCATCCTCCTCGTCTTCAAGGAGCTCACTGTCACTCTCTTCCATCCTCATGCCTATTCCACAGGTGCCCAAGCCCTCATCTCCAGCTCCGAGGAAGAAGTGGGCCGTACTGCTCTCGTCCTCATTGGCCGTCAATGACCACATCCCCGCCGGAACACCCACTCATCCCGCTCTGCAGAAGTGAGTACCCCCATCAGCTTAGAATCCAGCGCCCTTACAGTGGGAAGGGATGGGGTACAGGGAACTAGACAATGAGAGGGAGCAATGATGGGGTACAAGAGGAACAAGAAAGAAAGCGATGGAAAGGACCCATAAGAAAGGAAACTGTACTACGATTTGACATGACTAAAGAGAAGTAAGAGCAAAGCAAGGACTCCTTTTCTTCCCTGTTTACCCCACCCCAGCCAAGAACTGGTAAGAGGATCAGGAGATTAAGCCTTACAGTGCTGGCATGTCCCTGATTCTGCCAGCAGGAAACAATGTTAACTCCAGGCAGCAAATAGAAGAAGCAGTTCTCCAAGGAAGGCTACTGTTGATTCCTACCAAGAGAAGGTTAGAGTGACATTTATTTCAAACGCTGGATTCATTCCACAATGTTCCCAGTTCTCTCCACCTCCCTACAGTACCTCCCCAAGCACAGTCAAGGATTCGACTCAAGGGCAAAGGGATGCTCTGACCCCAAAGATCTGCCTTCAAACTCCATTACTACCTGCTATTAGCTCAAGAAACATTTCTCCAGGACACCCTCCACGCTAAGCATTGTCTCAGGACACTAACATCTCCTGTGCTTGCCCTTTCTCCTTCACCCACATCATCTGAAGAAACCAGATATCCAAATCCAGAGAATCAGTCCAAGCAGGGAAGTCTGGTGCTGACTGAGAAGCTGAGAGTAAACACTCACACAGCAGTTCTCAATCCGTTCAAACTACAGTCTCCGTGGTCCATCCAGTCCTTCAGTACTGCAAGACCAACGCTGGCCTAAGACAAGGTCTGTTAGAGCAGCTACACTGGAAAAACCGTCCTAAGGCCACACTGGTAAGAACATCTTATGAACTTGGATCAGAACAAGCTGGCAGTTCCACTCTACGTGCATATGCCTCGAGTGTTAATGGAAACTCCAGAGAGAATCCATCAGGCGACATTCCTGGTTACTAGAACCGCAAAGTGCCACACTGGTTTCTAGTAAGCAGACAGCAGGAATGCCACAAGAAATTCTAAAATGTATATGCTAGCTCAACATCTACCCAGCCCAAACTGTTAGCAGCACAGAGGTGGTTAGGCTGTGGTAAGACTCCCCTACCCACGTGGACACACCCAAGGACATTCTTCCCTTCTCTACCTCATTGTTGCCTAGGGGGAAAACTAAGAACAATCCAGATGCCTTAAGGAGAAGAATGGTAGACTCTGATGCAGTATACAGAAAAAAACAAACAAACCAGATTTTAAAAATGAATGAGGGCCAGCAAGATGGATCAGATGGTGGTACTTGCTGCCAAGCCTAACAATCTTAGTTTGAACCCTAGGAGCTACCTGACGGGGATGGGGGTTGGTGGGGGGAGACACTGACTTCCACAGGTTGTCCTCTGACCTCCACATGGGCGCTATGGATCCACAAACATACACACTATACTTGTAAGCTATATGCAACAGTTTCCTAGTACAAATGCCCAAGATAAACATGGAGCACAACCATTTGCGTAAATAAACACATGCTATTCACGACTGCAGATGCAGTTAGTACAGGCTCGTGGTTGGTTTGTTATTGTTGCTGATTGCCAGCATTTCTTTGATGTGTATGGGTGTTCTACTTGCAGGTGTCTCGTACACATTCGTGCTGGGAATGGCACCTGGGTCCCCTGAAAGAACAACCAGGGATCTTAATCACTAAGCCATCTTTCCAGCCCCCACTTAGTAGCCATTTAAAAGATTGAATCTGGGTGTGGTGGTGCACGACTTCTGGACCTGAACTTGGGAGGCAGAAGCAGGGAGATCTCTGTGAGTTCAGGGCTGTCCTGGTCTACATTGTGAGTTCCAGGCCAGCCAGAACCACAGTGAGACCTGCCCCAAAACCAAACAAAATATATAATTTTTAAAATGGCATAATTTTAAAAATGGACTGAAAAGACATCAAATCTGTAACAGTAGTTACATTTGAAGAGAAGCGAGAATGGCGGTGAGTTTCCGGTGATACCTATATAATCTTGCCTATAAATAAATGTCTATTTTCAAAACTCCAAAAGATCGGAAGATTATACAAACAAGGCTAGCATTTGCTAATAATGAATTGTAAGGGTATGAGCAACTATTATTATTTTCCAAAAATAAAATGGAGTCACTCAACAGAAATTTTCCATGTTCCATAGAAGTTCTCAGAAACACCGCCAGCCCCAATGAAGCCAAGAACTCCTTTTGCGAATTAGTTAACGTACAGCGTTTTAAAGGCTTCCATAATTCCTCTCTCCATTTTAATTTTAAAATCTGCCATTACGAGGGTTGCAGCTTTGATTAGAAAATTATAGATTTCTATAAATCTTGGCCATCTCAGCCTCCCCATCTCATGCTTCTATTGCTCAACCACAGACAGAACAGGCCGTCTGCAGACACCACTCCTCCTGACTGACAGACCGTCTCTCTGAATTCCCTGTGGCATTCCCAAAGATACCTCACAACTTCCCCAATTAGAATTTCATCACTTTCTTTGTGCCTTTTCTGAACTGGGAGCTCTCCCTACGTCTAAGATTCCTTCTCTTCTTGCCCTTTAAGTCTTCCCTGTTTGTTTGGGTTTTTTGTTTGTATGTTTGTTTTTAAACAATATCCAGCCATGCTCGTGGAATTCTACTAGAACCCTGTGATGGGAAACAATAGGATGGAGAAGTCTGTTCACACAGACTGAAAGAAGATGAAGGTCCAAATTCATAGTTAACAAAGCAAACATTCCTGGCAGGAATAGCTATGACAAAGCCAGGCTTTATTTGGATGTACTTCTGGGAGAGGCTGGGGTTTTAATGTGGTGTTCCCAAAAAAACACTTTCCTGTTTGATGTGCTCTTTCCCCTTCATGTTCTCCCCAAACTTCGTTGCATAAGAAAGCGACAGAGTCTACACCAGGCTAAAGGGCAGTCTTGCTTTGGAAGGGAGGGAAGGGGTTGGAGGAAACAAGAAGGCAATCTAAGGAGCACCAACGCTAAATTAGATCTGGAGAGGACTAGGGCGAACTGTAACTTCTTCAGCTCCTAGAGTGGAGGGCAGTCTGCGTGAATCTCTAATTTCTTGGCATCACCTTGCATTTGATAGAAGCTCCAACAATAGTAAAAGGAAACCAACACAGAAACTCCTCACTCCACCACCAATACGGAATTTTCTCACCTTCAAAAGTGAGGTCCCGTCCCACGCCTCCCTGCCTACTCTTCCCCCGTTGTTTGGAGGCAGTGTCTCACTCTGTAGCTCAGGCTGGCCTCAAACTCAGGGTGATCGTCCTCCCTCAGTCTCCCAAGTGTTGGGATCACTAGCGTGGGCCTCTCTGCCTGCTTCCCACTTCCTTCCGCAGGCGAGTTGAATGTTTCTGACATATTCCTTATTCTGACGCCAGTCTTCCATCTGCTGCCGCCCGTTCTCAGTGTAGCTCACTCATCCCGCCTTCTCTCCCCTAATCTGTGATAATGGCTCTTCACTGACTCCCCTAACCTTACTCTCCACACTGACTGCTGCACCCCAATCACTGTTCAATTAATGCAATGAATCCAGCCAATTCTCCCACTCAGGGACTCCCAGAAGTAAACAACACTTCAAACCTGCACATGAGTCATCACACTGGCTAACACTTTTTTTTTTTTTTTGAGACAGGCTCTGTGTAGCACAGGATAGCCTTGAATTTAGAATCCTCCTGCCTCAGCCTCCAGGGTACACTGGGTAGCATCATTCTCTTAACGATGAACACTTAATGGCCCCCTACAGCGAGGATCCCCTATAACGAGAGCTCCCTTCCTCCGACTAGCCCTTCTGGAGGCTCACCTCTCCTCAGTAACCCATTCCTCCGCAGACCTTCTCCCCTGGCCAGCCAGTCCCTTCCCTCACTCCGCCAGCTTTCAGCGCCCGCTGGTCCTCCCTTCCCTCGGCTTCTCGCGCACGACCCTTTACCTCGGTCCCCTCCCCTGCGGTCCAGCCCTGCCCCTCCTCCCAGACTCCCCCAGCCCTGTCCCTGAAAGCCTTCCATCTTCCCGGGGGTCCCCTTATGCCTCCTGCAGACCCCTCCACACCAGTCTCTTCTCCCACTGACCCGCTCGGTCGTCCTTTCTCTCAAGGCGTCGGGTCACGAATCCCGCCCTCCCATCCTGACCGCACTCGCCTCTGCCCGCCCCCGCCGTCCCCGCCTCGCTCTCCCTAGGCTGACATTGAGGCCTCCCGGCTGCGCCTCCCTCCGAAGCAGTCCCCACCCGGGACTACCCACGGCCTCAGGCGCAGGCCGAGCCCCTCGCCGAGCCCACCCTCCCCGATACCGCCCCCAGCCCCAGCCACTCCCCCACCGCCCCCGGCCCGCACTCACCCGCCTCCCTCCGCTCGCGCAGCCGAACCTGCAGGCAGCGACACCTGACAGCGGCCCAATCAAAGCGCGACTTCTTTGCGGTCCCTCCAATCCGCGGAGGGCGCGCACCGGCAACAGTCAGGCTGCGTTGGCCGGAGCTTCAGAGTGGAGGAGGGTGGCTCCTCGTGGCTGCCTGGAGAACTGCAGCCTTATGCTCCTCTGCCTCTTTATTTCCTACTGCATCGCCAGTCCACAGCCTAGACGGAGAGATTAACCACTGACACCAATGGGAGGAAAAAAGACTGAGATGAACGAAGAAGAGGCAAAGTTTGTGACATTGCACCTCCATGAGGGCAAAAACCGAGTCTTTTTTTTCTGTAAAGCAAATCCAGGTGTAATATAGGTAGACATAAGGCAGAAGGTGGAAAGAGAAAAGGTAGGGACGCTGGAGACAAACAGAAACAGATGGGAAAAGTTAAAGGGAGGAACAAAGAGACTGATCTGTGAAAGATATAAGTAAATGGTAGACATGAGAAACCGAGTAAACCGCTTTCTGTCTCTACACTCTGCTTCTTCTCTATTCTCCAGCCTTGGAATCTGAACAGCTGGGTTTGAATCCTACTCTTAACTGTGTAGCTTTGGCTCATGGCTTTAATTCCAGCACTAGGGAGGCAGAGGCAGGCGGATCTCTGTGAGTTTGAGGCCTGCATGGTCTACAGAGCTAGTTCAGGACAGTCAGGGCAGTTTCACAGAGAAACCCTGTCTCGAAAAACAAAAAC
>NW_004949096.1:29976621-30007430 GCF_000317375.1 Microtus ochrogaster
GTGCTTATTTGTAAGGGTGGAACTAAACACCTACAATTGCTGCTCCTTGTGACAGTCCGTGGGGAAAGAGATTTGTTTTGACTCAGGGTTTCAGAAATTTTGATCCTTAGCGCCATTGCTTTGGCTATGAGAGAGGCAGAACTTAAGGGTGGTTTGGTAAAAGGCATTTGCTTGTTGGCTAATAGAAAACAGAGAGGAAGGGGCAGAGGACAAGATGCGTTGTCCGAGGCATGCCACAGGGACAAACTCTCTCCAACTAGGCCCTACATCCTCCCTTTCACCATGTTCCAATAATGTCATCACATTATGAATCTATCAAGGGATAAATGTATTGATTAGACCAGAGCCCTCAGAATACAATCACTTCCCAAATGTCCATCAGCTGAAAAACAAGTTCCAACACATGCGCCCATAAAGGACATTTCTTGTCTGAACGGGACAGATACGATCATACGAAAGCATGTTCTTCTATGTATATTGTTGTTCTTAAATCTTCATTTAGGCTTCCCTGGTCAGGAGTTTGAAATTCTCCATTTGTTCTCTGTAACTTTAGGGACCTCACAACTTTCCTAGTTATATGCCTTAACTTACTGACCCCCACCCCCCAAGGCCTGCTGAGTGGCTAGAGATGATTCTAAGGACAGTGATAATGTTCATACTCATACCTCTTCTGCAACTCCAACCATTGGAGCAAGTAATTACAGCATCTCCCAAGTGTAAAAATTCACCGATTCCACAGAAAATACTCGTATGTTAGAATGATCTAATTCTCAATGAAATAACTTCCACTTATAAAGGTTCTTCGTAAGTGTAGGATTTTGTGAGGTTGTTTTGCTTTTGTTTTTTTGGTTTTTTTTTTTTTTTTTTGGTTTTTCGAGACAGGGTTTCTCTGTGGCTTTGGAGCCTGTCCTGGAACTAGCTCTGTAGACCAGGCTGGTCTCGAACTCACAGAGATCCGCCTGCCTCTGCCTCCTGAGTGCTGATGAGGTTGTTTTTTGTTTTGTTTTGTTTTTGTTTGTTTGTTTGTTTGAAATATAATTTTATTGTGTAGCCTTGGATGTCCTGGAACTCATTCTGTAGACCAAGTTAGCTTTGAACTCACAGAGATCTTCCTGGCTCTGCCTTCTGAGTGCTGGAATTAAAGGCGTGCGCCACTGCCACCTCTCAGTTTCCTTGTAATTGTATAGTGCTTTAAAGCAATAAATATTAGTAATGATAATTATTTTTTAGTAATGATAACTATTAACAAATAAATAAAATACTATGTATATAGAGAGAGATAACTACTTCCCATATGCAAGAGAACCTATTTTGCATGTGTGTGGGTGTTTTTTGGTTTTTGTTTTGTTTTTTAGTTTCTTTGGTTTTTCAAGGCAGAATTTCTCTGTGTAGCTTTGGAGCCTGTCCTGGAATTCACTCTGTAGACCAGGTTGGCCTCAAACTCACAGAGATCTGCCTGCCTCTGCCTCCTGAGTGCTGGGATTAAAGGTGTATGCCCCCCACCACCTGGCTTGTGAAGGTGATGTTCTCTTCTGTTCTCTGGGCACCAGGTACACAAACATGCAGGCAAAATGGATCCCTTGGAACTGAAGTTATAGACAGTTGCCCGTCACCATGTGGTTGCCCAGAACTGAACTCAAGTCCTCTGAAAGTGCCGCCACTGAGCCATCTCTCCAGTTCCATGAGGTAATTTTTTTTTAAATGATTGACAACACATCAGATACCTGACAGGGTCTCACAAAGAATAAGGAAAGTACACGAATATATGACTTCTCAGAGGAGCTATTATTTCACAAAGGAAGGCATTTTCCGAACTTGAATAACTTGCTGTCTACTCTAGCTGTCTTTGTTCCCCTTCTGCTAGTCTCTCTTCCCACCCCTGACAACGTAGTCTCCCCCACTCCCAACACTTTCTCAGCCAAATAACAGCCCCATCGCTCTGGAAGATTACCTCCTTCTTTTATCTGGGTAAATACACACAGTCCAAGTAATTATATTTACTTACTCATACCTGCTCCTCTACCTAGATAATGAGCACCCACGGCAGAGGTAACATTTTTTGACTCTCCAAAAGTGAGCAAGCCCCAACACTAGATTCCAAACTATTCTCTGAGAATTGTATTTTATCAAGAGAAGTGGTTCAAGGAATGGAGCCCCCAAAAAGAAGTGTTTCGCTTCTAAGGATACCCACAAGTAATCAAAGTCAAAAGGAGACATGGTGGGGGGGCACTTGAGGGTAATAAGGAAATGTGTATTTGTGGGGCCAGTGGGAACTGTGAAGGGTAATTCTGAAAGACCCCCAGTGTGGGGAGACTCTCACTCAAGTCTCGGGATAACACGAACCCCCCCACCCCCCGTAACTCACTAGAGACCGTCCTTGATGCAATCACACGAGGTTTAATCGACAAGATAGGAACCAGTGCACTGGGGCTGAGACTCATAAACCCACGCAGGGGAGGAGTTCGACCCTGAGTAACTGGGAGTGGGTTTTTTTTAAGGAAGAAACCACAGCCCAGTAATCTGAAAGGGGTAGGGAGGGCGTCACAGAAAATTCTGAGTGCCAGTAATGATCACAAGGGGGCAACTCCCTGTTTCTCAAGATTATACTCAAGATTACAATCTAACTTTATCTTCAGCTAGTTCCTGAAACTGAACCAGCTAATCCTAGATTTCTGATTCTTTTCTCCCAGTTTAGATTTTTGACTCTATTGTTTCCTGCTAGGAGGGTCTGGATTTATCCAGGTCTTTCAATTCTTTTTTTCCGAAGATTCATAAGATTTCCAAATATCAAGCAGGGTGGTGGTGGCGCACAACTTTAATCCCAGCACTTGGGAGGCAGAGGCAGGAGGACCTCTGTGAGTTCGAGGCCAGTCTACTCTACAGAGCTAGGTCAAGGACAGGCTTGATAGCGAAACCCTATCTCAGAAAAAAACAAAAGAAAAAGAAAAAAAGATTCCCAAATATCTTACTGTCTTTTGGAACATCAGAAAGCTTAAGGAAGATATACTAATGCCAATATGTCCGCACTGCCTTGGCTGGCCCTCCACACCAAGGCTTGGGTCCCTATCTCAGCTCCGGATTTTATTCCCCTTCCTGATATAATAAAAGTCAAGTTGCACCTAGTCCCACGTCTAGTGTGGAAACAATCCTTTTGAGTCTGAACATGCACTTCACAGGAGAGGGGACCAGGAAAAAGGCACAGATTTCTTGATGACCTTCTGCCCTTGGATGCCACCAACCTTTTCTCTCCAGATTAAACTGTGTTGAAAGCCGAGAGAGGAAATCCTAGTGGTTCAGGAGACCTGTGCCTGCCTGTTCCATTCCACACCCAATCATCTCACCACACCCTCCTCCTTCTCTCTTTATATTCCCCTCCAGTTCAGGATCTGCCAGCTGCAGAGGAGGGAGAGAAGGAGAAGAAACTCACCATTCCCTGCCCAGCCCCAGCCCCACGCCCAGAGCAATCAACAGGTAGGCAAGCTTCAGACAGGACTCCAGAGTCCTGTCAACAGCAGACAGGTTTGAGCCTAGAATCAAGGAAGAAAAAAAGATCAAAGGTGAAGTAGGGGAGAGTAGGGGAGGACATAAAAAAAAAAGGTAGGGCCCCATGAGAAATGGAGGCAGGAGATAGCCAAGCTGAAGATTTGGGGGCAGTGTGGATGAGGGGAGACATCACAGATGGGATAAAGCTAATAGGTTCCTGATTCTTCTCAAGTAAGCCTTTCTCTGCTTATTAGGAAAGTATGGTAAGGGTGTAGCAGGGAGTTCCCCTTCCTCTTCCTGGTTCCTGGGAAAAGGTGACCTTGAGGCAAGCAGCGGGGCGTCTGTTCTGCCCCGCGCTCTCTCAGTCTTCCTCTTCTATCTGTTTATTTTGTGGTTTTCCTGTGGCTGCCTCTCCTGGGAAAAATGGTGAGATTGCGTGCAGATCGAATTCAGAGAAGAGACTGGTCAATGTCATCCCCCCCTCCCCCCCATACCCACAAAATAGGCAAGATTGGGTTTCGGATTACACAGAGGGTGCACGGGAGAAGGGGGTTTCAAATTCGGCAACCCCGTGGTGCTGTCCTCCACTTGGTGCTGAAATCTGACTGCCCTCATTCTTGGTGGGCCTTACGTCCCCAACCTCTTCGAGTGAGTCTCCGGCCTCCCTAATTACCTGGCTGGTGCTACCCAACCCCACCCCCGCACACCTAGCGCGGTGGCAGGCGGGAAGGCGGAGCCTGAGTGAGCCCCACCCCCGGAGACTGCGGCTGGGGCCTCCCTCTGCTCTGGCTGGCCGCTTTCTCGCTGCGCTTCTCCTGCAGCCTGGTTGGCACCGGCTGCCACTTTAGCTTCAGCCTTCATCGTGACCCCTATTTTGGCTTCAGCCTCGGACCCAGCTCAGGCTCTCTCTCTACTCGGTTGCATCCTCCCTCCTAGTTCCAGACTTGCTCCAGATCCTGCTCCGAATCCAGTAGCCGCATCCCTAAACCATGGCTGGTCCCTTCTCCCGTCTGCTGTCTGCCCGCCCCGGACTTAGACTTCTGGCTTTGGCTGGAGCTGGGTCTCTCGCCGCTGGGATTCTGCTCCGCCCGGAATCTGTACGAGCCGCCAGTGAACGGAGACTGTATCCCCCAAGGTATCAGTGCCTGAGACGCACGAGGTGGGGGCTGGGGGTGGTGGTGGTGATGGGAACCGAAGGGCTAGAAAGGATGTCTTGAGCAATAGACAGGGCCCCTGAAGATGGATTTCTGTACAGTTTGGAGATCCCAGCCGTATAGGAGGAGTAGGGCCAAATTCGTAAGGCAAGAACATGTCTAAGAACCTGTCACCCGATGCCTCCAAGCCAGCTTTGGCCTGCAAAGTCTAGGTTCACCCACTAACCAAATCCCTTATTGCATGACTAAAAACTACCTTTTCCCCATCTTGACCTATTCTCCTTGTTCTCCTTAATTCCCCCGAGTCTTTCCCCTCCCCCACCCCTAATGCTGTGCTCACTAGAGAAAAGGAACTGTGTAGGTCTGGGGGAATTGAGGCAGCCACAGACATCTAGAACTATTAGGGAGAAAAAAAAGACCCTGGAAATCCCCAAAACCGATTATCAATATTTAGCCTACCTCTAATTCCCCCTCCTTCCAAGGAGCAAAGCCAGACAGGGCTCACTGGACAGCTCCCAGCTGACACCAGTAGGTCTAGTCTCCTGTGCCCTCCCTCCATGGTTACTGGGTACCCCCTTCTCAGCGCTGAGTACCCAGACCTCCGAAAGCACAACAACTGCATGGCCAGTCACCTGACCCCAGCAGTCTATGCACGGCTCTGCGACAAGACCACACCCACTGGTTGGACTCTAGATCAGTGCATCCAGACTGGCGTGGACAACCCTGGCCACCCCTTCATCAAGACTGTGGGCATGGTGGCTGGAGATGAGGAGTCCTACGAGGTAGGGGGCCCCAGAGTCTCCCTGGTGACCCAAGCCACCTTCCCGGAAATCCCAGTTCCTTCCCCCTGGAGATCCCTCGTGTCTGTTCCCTCAAGACTCTGGACTGTCTGTACTCACATTTCTGACCCAGTGAAATCCATCTACAGTTGAATCCCAGGAAGGAGTTCCTCTTTATAACCACTTCTCCCTCTTCACTCCCTACCAGGTATTTGCTGAACTCTTTGACCCTGTGATCCAGGAGAGACACAACGGATATGACCCCCGAACAATGAAGCACACCACTGACCTTGATGCCAGTAAAGTGAGCCAACTCTGACACCTGCGATTTGTGTGGCCTGTGCACAGTGTTCTGTATCGCTAATCGTTACACCGTGCTTCCTGACTCACGGTTATACTGCTAAGCTTTCGATAGTGATAAGAGAAAGAAGTAGCTATCTTGGAGACTAGCAGATATGAAGACAGCGGATAAGAGAGACTGTGTCAGGATAATGGGGTTGGGGAGAATATGATCAAAGTACACTTCGTGTATGAAATTGTGAAAGAATATTCTTTAAAAAGTGATGATGCCTTGGCTGGGTGTGGTGGCTCACACATGTAATCTCAGTTCTCGGGAGGCTCAGGAGAGACCCCCCCCAAAAGGCTGTAACCAAAGTGGGAAGTTTGGAGAAATGGTCACAATGTCCTCTTCAGTTGCCTGTCCAGTGTGTCCTCCCTTCCAGTGAGTGCTTTATAGTCCCTAAGAGCTTCCACCTGTTGTGTGACTGTGACTTCTCCGTTTCTCTGACTCCTCAGATCCGTTCCGGCTACTTTGACGAGAGGTATGTATTGTCCTCAAGAGTCAGAACTGGCCGAAGCATCAGGGGACTCAGTCTGCCTCCAGCCTGCACGCGGGCAGAGCGACGAGAGGTAGAACGTGTGGTGGTGGACGCACTGAGCGGTCTGAAGGGTGACCTGGCTGGACGATACTATCGGCTCAGTGAGATGACGGAGGCTGAGCAGCAACAGCTTATAGACGTGAGGGGCCCTGAGAGGGAACTGGGTTATGGGAGCAGTTGCTGGGAAAGGGTCAGAGGGGAGGCTGGGCCAGATAAGATAAATGGATTTTGAGAGGCCCAGACAATACTGTGATAATTCTTAAGTCTAATCCCTTTATTCTCCTCAGGACCATTTTCTGTTTGATAAGCCTGTGTCCCCATTGTTGACCGCAGCAGGAATGGCTAGAGACTGGCCAGATGCCCGGGGAATCTGGTATGAGGCTGATCCACCTTTTTTGTTTCTCTTGTGTGTGTGAGATACACACACATGTGTGCACACACGCGCGTGCGCAAACACACACACATACACACACTTGTCCCCCAGTTCTTGTCTTGATCCCTTTACCTCCTGCCCCCAGGCACAACAATGAGAAGAGTTTCTTGATCTGGGTGAACGAGGAGGACCACACACGGGTCATCTCTATGGAGAAAGGAGGCAACATGAAGAGAGTGTTTGAAAGATTCTGCCGGGGCCTCAAAGAGGTTGGAGAAGGGTGTGCAAGGGAGCTAAGTGGGAGGAAATGAGAAAAACCCAAGAGCATCATAGGCAGATTGGCTATATCATTTGTCAACCAACCCAGGGTATTTCTGATAGTAGAAAAGGTTAATCATTAACCACGCGAGGCCAATAGTTACAAATAGGGCCACCCTTGAAAACCAGGTCAGATAATACTCTTGAAATAGGAAGAATGTCAGTCACCTAAGGAAGGAAATAAAGCATAATCTTTGCCAAGTAATGCAAAGAAGGAACCAATGATATGACAAACCGGCGCTGGGGTGGGTGGTGTGAGGTAGGATGTGCAGCTAAGGAGAACGTTTGAGCCTGGGTTGATGTAGCGGGTGAGAGATTGGTATGTTTATGATACATCACACAGTTCTGAGCCAAGGTGGGCCTCGACTCTGGATTCTGTCTATCATTGTAGCTCGGCTTTGAGCTGAGAAGGGGAGAGAGACTAGGAAAAGTGGAGGCTGAAATGGCTTCTGTTCTACAATGTATGGTTCTAGATGAGAGGTGAGTTTGTGTCTTATATGGGTTGGGTCTCTATATTTAATTCTGTGTTAGAAGCTTCCATAGATCTAATCCTTATATATTCTTGTATCTACAGTTCTATTTTTGGACTTGTAAAGAAAGAGAGCTTCCCTTTTAGATTCTAGCTGGGAAGCTATACTATTTTTGGCAAGGGATGGATAATGTTTTATGAGTGGGCAAAGAAATACTCTTTAATTATATGACTCAGTTTCCTCACCTATAAAGTTGAGATAATAAGATTGCTTATATTTTAGGTTGTGAGGATGAAATGACATAATGCAGGCAAAATAATTGTCCTGCAATAAGTGTTAGCTTCAGCATGTTTAGCTTCAGGCTTATGATTCCTTCTGAGCTATAGGGTATCATCTTTACTTATCCCTGGGTAGTGGTCTTTGTATCTATCCTGGAAGACCCCAGTCTCTTCAATTCTAATGGTGGTTAGGCTGGTCAGGAAAAACAGGGACCCCTCCTGTACCCCCTCATTTTCACACATGTACCTCTGGACCTGGCTTCTTGGCTCTACTTTCTTGTTTCTCTCTATTACACGTGCTCCTTCTCCAGCCAAGAGTAGGCTCTCCTGCTTCTCTTATCATCCCCTTTCTGTCCGAAGGGACCCTCTGCTCTTTGTTAAAGAGATAATTGATGTAAGAAGAACTCGTGGAACAATCAGCCATTTCTCTGTTCTGTCTACCACTTCCGTTCATTTCATAGGTCACCTTTAATGTATTCATTGTTCCCTCAGGTTTCTTCCACAATCTTACCGGTATGCATATAATGCAATATCAAAGTTACCTTTCATGTGTGATGACAATGATTTTTAACAACAAAGAGCATGTCATTCATCCATCCTCGAGCTTCTTGTTGGAGACATATTTCTAGAGTGTTTGTAGGGCTAACTACGAGGGATATGTCCGTCCCTGATTTTCTCACAACAGAACTTCTGTTGGCACAGGTGGAGAGGCTGATCCAGGAACGAGGCTGGGAGTTCATGTGGAATGAACGTTTGGGATACATCCTGACCTGTCCATCTAACCTGGGCACTGGACTTCGGGCAGGAGTGCACATCAAACTGCCCCTGCTAAGCAAAGTAAAGGAAATGTGGGGTTAGAGAGGGGTGTAAGTGAGAAGTGGGGTTTGATGAGGAGGGAGGAGGCATTCTGGAAGGAGCCAGTCGTATCATCATGGCTAAAGGACAAGAGCAAGGTAGGAACAGCCCCTGCCTCTACTGACCTGCCCATGATTTCTATCTTGCCTATAGGATAACCGTTTCCCAAAGATCTTGGAGAACTTAAGACTCCAAAAGCGCGGAACAGGAGGCGTGGACACTGCTGCCACAGGCAGTGTCTTTGACATCTCTAATCTGGACCGACTTGGCAAGTCAGAGGTGAGGTCTTATGAATTAGGTTGAGGAATTGCGATGAGACAGTGAGTGAGCCTTAGGAATGTAATAAAGTCTGAAATAAAGTCCAGGTTGAGTGGGGGAGGGGAGTGAAAAAAATGCGTTTTCAGAGATACAAGATCAGAAAGAGAAAGAAAGAAACTAAGAAAGAAACTCAGGCCAGGCAAGGTGGCTCAGGCTTTTAAGACCAGCAGAGGCAGCGAGATCTCCCGAGAATCCCAGGCCAGCCTGGTCTCCACAGCAAGTTCCAGGCCAGCCAGGGTTACATAGCGAGATCCTGTCTGTAAATAAATAAAAAGAAGAGACAAAGAAGCTCAGATAGATTGCGGGACATAGAGATCAAGGAGGAGTGTCCTGCAGGTGGAGCTGGTGCAGCTGGTCATCGACGGAGTGAACTATTTGATTGACTGTGAACGGCGTCTGGAGAGAGGACAGGATATTCGGATCCCCGCACCTCTTGTCCATGGCAAACATTAACTCCCCATCCCCAGCAAATGAAATAAGCATATTTAATGGTGGCCTGTTCTACTTGCCCCTCACTCCCTGTCCTAGTAAAGATTCCATATTATGTCCCAGCTGTCTGTGTTCTTTCTGTTGGGGTGGTGAGGAGGAAGCAGGAAGTGAAAACAAAGAGTGGGGTCCTTCATGTTGGCAGGAGCCACATATGCCGGGAGCGCTGCTTCTCAGGTGGGCGGTGAGCGCATCACCCATGTCCCTCCTGAGAAGAATTAGAACACACTGCCATGCACAATATGTTCAGTATGGTGCAAGCTTTCTCCCTCAACTGAAGGAACAGTATCATAACAGGAAGCCAACAAAGCTGAGGGTCAGTGCCAGGGCCCAGGAGGATTGGAACCAGTCATAGAGGCCCCAGGCTGAGCTTCGACCTGTAACGAGACAAGGAATGGGAAGAATATCACGGTCTGTTCCCCAGGAGCCTTTGATGCTGCAGAACGAGCTCTCTGTGTATAGAGCCCTCTACTCCAGAGACTGTCCTACGTGGGCAGAGGGCCAGACAGCACCAGTTAGGACTTGGACTCTGGGTCAGATGACAGCTTCTCACGCTGGGCAGTAGGTCACTTACCCCATTGTTCCGGGATCTCCTTCCCTTCGTGCTGGGCCCATGCAATTGCTTGTCGCTGCTCAGGACTCAGATAGGCCATTTGCTCAGGTGTGACAGCTACAGCCTGGACACTAGTGAGACTGGACAGCTGGGTGGGGTTGAATACCACCTAGACAGAGGCAAGGACAGGAGTCAGTACATCCATGGAACCCTTTGGGACCCAACTCTCCCTCTGAGAACTCTAGGTCCCAGTCCACCAAAACTTACCGCAAACTTGGGAGCAGGGATGACAGAAATGGCAAGAGGAGTCAGGCCCTGGATCTGGTCCCGCAGTAATGCTGAAAGAGCCAGGTCCGGGATGCCAGCTGGTGAAGGGAGCAGAACACATCTCACTATCACAATCCACCCACGATGTAGTAACAAAACCCTGACCACTCGTGACAATCAGTGGCCCAGCTTCCCCACCTGCTATTGTGCCAATTTCAGTGAAGATCTCAGGTCCCCAGTTACTGACTGGGCCAAAGCCGCCAGGCAGCACAAGGAGATAGGCAAGAACTTCTAGCTGTTCCTCAGAGCATGGGAGATGCAGGTTGCCCAGGAAGAGAGCTGCTTGGCTGTGGAACAGTCAGAAGAAGGGGAGGAAGAATTCAGCTTCGATGATGGAGGAAGAGATGAATTCAAAGGGACTCCCTTCCTTCACGGGCCCACCCCTTTGTGAGCCCGTCTCCACCACAGCACAGCCACCCCAGACCTTCCATAGGTAACCTAAACTCCCAGCTGCTGATGTGCTGTAACTCCTCTGGCCTCAGGCCGCAGAGTGTGTGGCCCAGCGCTGTCAGATAAATGAAGTCCAGGTGGCTCACACGCCGACCACTCTGCCGCAGGAAACTGGAGACCACCGCACGGAGCTGGTAGGGCACAAGATAGAGAGATAAATCATAGCCGGGCGGTGGTGGCACACGCCTTTAATCCCAGCACTCGGGAGGCAGAGGCAGGCGGATCTCTGTGAGTTCGAGGCCAGCCTGGTCTACAAGAGCTAGTTCCAGGACAGGAACCAAAAAGCTACGGAGAAACCCTGTCTCAAAAAATCCAAAAAAAAAAAAAAAAAAAAAAAAAAAAAAAAAAAGAGAGAGATAAATCATGGGGAATTAATGGATGGGAAAATGACGAAGGGAGTAGAAGGGTTACTGGACTATATTGACTTGTTCTAACCATCAGAAGATCCTACAGCCGTGAAGGAAAATCAAGGTAACATTCTTGCCCTCCCTCACAAAGATACTAGGAGGAGAAAGGGGCTAACGGATACAATGTATCCAGGACCTCAGAGAACAAATCACAGAGCTCCTAAAGTCACTAATATAGAGCATTAAGAAAGAGAAAGCTGAATATGGTGACACACTTGCAATCCCAGAATCTGGGAGACAGAGGCAGGAGGATCAGAAGCTCTAGGCTATCCTCAGCTCTGGAAGAGGGTCAAGACCAGGGTGGGCTACATAAGAAGACCCTGTCTACAAAAACAAAACAACTGAAATCAAGAAAAGATAGAAAGAATGGCCTGAAAGTATCTCAGGAGAAAATCCCTTGGGCTTTTGCTAACTAGGTCTACAGAATGGATTCTGGGGCAAGGCGAAGAAGGTGTTACCTGGACAGAGCTCCAGCCGTCTATTTGCCCCAGACTGCTGAGCACACCCCAGTCCACCAGCGGAAGCTCTTGCAGCTCCCGCTCTCCCAGACCTCTCAGGAGCTGGCCCAGCTGCAAGATCTGCTCAGGACGGAATCCCCGAGGAGTGCCCCACAACTAGGAGGAAGACAGGGATGATGTGAGTAGAAAAAGCACCGGACTGGGAGTCAAACACAGGATCTTGGACTTTAGCTGCGGGACACCGGTCCGATCACACTCCTCGTCTTGTTCTCAGTTTCCACAACAGAGAAATGAGAGTTTCTCTAGTTTAGGGGTTCCTGAAAGGCTGGATTCTAGTTGAGAGCAAGCTCTAGGCCACGAATTCTAAACTCTATACGTACAAGACCCCTTGAGGTACCTGCTAAAGTGCAGATCCCAGATCCAAACTCCCTAGATTCTTAGTCCAGCATGGGACCCAGCAATTGCCTTTTAAGAACCTGCTCCTTGGGCACTTTTGATAGACGTTCAGTTAGGCCCTCTGTCTATATTGTACTACTAGCTCTTTCTTCAGTACTGACCCCCTGACCTTCCATTTAGAATCCAAACCTCTCGCTTTCACCTACTGCTTCCCCACCTCTTACCCGAGTCTTCACCCCCTTTTGTCTCATATCACACTCAACTTCCTCATGTTTTTAATCCCTCTGGCCCTATTAGCCTCTCCTTCCCTAACCTGCTTGGCCTTGCCCATGGCTGCCTGCAGTTCCTCGGGACCAAGTCCTGGATCTCCAGCAAACAGTGACAGACAGTCCTCAAAGTCTGCGAGTTCCATCTCTGCAATCTGTGTGGCAGACCAGGCTGCTGGGAAGGTGCCCCGTATGTCTGCACAGCTTGGTACGGGTTCTGAAGGCAGAAGGCAGAGACCAAGGGTCAGTCTAATACTAAACAGTGCCTCCAGTGATACCTGCAGATTGTTTAGCCTTTGGAGGACAGAGCAGTGCGGGCAGCGTGGGTTAGGGAACGATGACAGTGAGAAATACAAGGCTCAAGGGGCATTTGAACAGAAGCGACTGGCTATCACGAGGCCATCCTTTGTTAAGTGGAAGACAGGGGAGATTGCTCAGGTGTTTAATGAGAGCTGAATTAGAACCCAGGTCTCTAGCCTCATGATGTCTCCTTCTGTCTAGGGATTTCCCAGAAGACAGCGCCACACTTTGCCGGTCAGAGGGGAACAAGAAAAATTGTTTTGTTTTGAGACAGTGTCTCATGTAGCCCAGGTTGGTCTTAAAATCTGCTATGTAGTTAAGGCTGACTTTGAATTCCTGATCATCCTGACTCCACTCCCAAGGGTTTGGGTAACAGGTGTGTATACCACCACACCCGACTTTAAACATTTAATGGGTTATAAACTCCCAGGATTATAGACCCTGACAACTAGAAGAGACCTTGAATATCATCTTCTAACCCTTGTGCTTTACTGATGATCAAAACTCAGGGAGCAGGAAAACTGCTCAGAAGGTCCAGCACACCTAGAACCCAGCCTCCCACCCCACTGTGGTGTCCGTGAGGGAACCCAGGGCCTTGTACACGGCAGCCGAAGCTCAGCCACCCACAGTCACCCATCCAGGCTTCCAGTTGCTTTGTTTGCCTTGCCGCCTTCTCCCACATGCCCTGCTGGAGGACTTGGGAGCTTCACCTTGGAGACCCTCGGCAGCCGGCTGCACAAGTCCAGCTACTAGAGCTGCTTTCTTGTGGGTAAGCTGGGGTCCCCCACACAGATGACCCACTCTGCTCTGCTCCCAGCTCTGCTGCTTTTCCAGAAGCCGCTCCAGGGTCTCTGGGCCCAAAGCCTCCTGCAAGAGAGAGTAGGGGGAAGGAAAGGCAATCTGGCAGTCAGGGCCAGGAGCTATAGTTTCAAGATCCTCGCATCAGGGCTTGGGGCTCAGGACTGGAGATGCTGAAGCAGGGATGCCACGAATTTTAAGCCCGCCTGGGCTACAGACTGAGTTCAGGCCCACCTGACTGTCTCAGAAAACCAAACAAACAAACAAACAAACAAAATGGAAAACAAAAGCTATAAACAAGTCCTGCCTTTGTTCAGCAGCCTCCCTCCCCAGGCACAGACTGCCCTTCCTTTGTCCTCTATGACCTAGCTCCCAAGAGCCACCCCTCAGTCTCCTTGTTTCTTCACCTCACCCTGGGGATCAAGGAAATAGCCTCCGGAGACAGGGTGAATACGAGGCGTCCAGCTTGCTCTACTTCATCCCGGCTCCACAACTCTGGCTTTCTGGGGGGACAGATGGGACAACATGGAGTTGAGTGAACTGAGAGAAAAGATTGGGGACTCAGGGTACCTTCAAGCATATGGGATGGGATGCCACCCTGGCTGACGGTCAAGGACCTGGGTATAGGATGCTACCAAAGGACCATACCCAAGAACAGGCTCCTGCAACAGCAACCTTCCCAGTTCTGTGGTAAATGTCTCTCCTAGGCAGAAGCCCTGCAGCTGACTGAGCTGGGACAGTAGAATCGGTAAAGGGATCCGTCGTGTGCTCTCTGTTCCCAGGAATCCAACCAAGGGGCCCAGTGTATCCAGCACTTCTTCTGAAATCGGGGTCTCCTTTGGAGCCTGGAGAGAGGCATCACGCCTTGGACAATGCACCGGACCCACAGTATCAGACACTTTGAACAGGACACCAGGTCCCTTGACCCCCCCTCCCCTCCTATGTGCAACTCAGCAGCCATGAAGGCTCTTGTTCACTGCTTTACAAACCGAGTGAGCTCGGCCAGAAGCAGAGAGAAAGACCAAGAGGCAGAATCCAAAGGATTTCTTAGACTCCAAGGAACACGAGCACAAAACATGAAGGAAGTTGATCAAAAACTCAAGAGGCAGATCTAGAAGCCAAGGCCAGTGGGTAGGTTAGCAGTCTAGGGCTTGGGCCTAGAAGTGAAAGAGCACTGAAGAGGGCAAAGGTCACCAAGGACAGCAGATCTGAGTCTGAAGAAGTGAGCTCTTACCAGGACTTTTAGGGCCTGCTCTGCCAAGGCTGCCCGGTGGAGTGGGGTCAGGGCCAGCAGCTGCTCCGGGGCACCTTGGACCAACTCGACCACCAACATAATGGAATCACTGGACAATCTGTCCATCAGCTGGATCCTATTATTGAGATTCGACAGTGGTGACACTCATGTGGAAGGGAGCCAAGCTGAGGAGGGATCGACAAGCCCCAAGTTCCTAAAATCAGATCTCAAACTGTGACTCTACGCAGACCTGACGTTCAGCAGTCCTGAGCCGGTTCCCACGAGGCTCAGGAAGGGAGAGCTCAAGGGTGGTGGTTATCTCTAACTAGCCGTTGAAACAATCCCACTTGATCTGATGAACTCAAAAGCCCCAGGTATTAAACACTGTTCAAATCTCTTAGCATTCTAGGAACTCCGGTTTTCTGACTCATGGTCCAAGGTCTTCTACCTTGGCCGGGTTCTTGGGTTCGACATTATCTTAGAGAATCAACATAGTTAAATACATTTAAATGGCCTTTAAAAGGAATAAAACAGAAATCAGAAGTGGTACCTGTGCTCTCTATATAGAAAAAGGCCAAGTGTATGAGAACCAAAATCTAAAGAAATCTTGCAAACATGTATGGGCAATGAGCTACTTTCACCATCCTCACATCTTCAGGAAGTCTTTAACTCCAGCCTTTCCCGCCTCTCACTTGCAGCTCAGATGGCAAGGGGCTGGGAAAATGAGAAAGGTAAGCACATGGGTAAGGTACTCATGAACTAGAGACCGGAGAGATGGCTCAGTGGCTAAGAGCACTGACTGCTCTTCCAGAGGATCAGGGTTTGATTCCCAGCTCACAACCATCTAGAACTCCTATTCCAGGGGACCTGACACTGTCTTCTGGTCTCTGTAGGTAGCAGGATGTACTTGGTGTGTAGAAATATATGCAGCAAAATAACCATACACATAAAATAAAATAATAAATTATTAAAGATCTAAAAAATAAAAAAGTTGAGTCTGGTGCCACATGCCTTTAAGCCAGAGGCAAGTGGATCTCTAGGAGTTCCAGGCCAGCCTGGTCTACACAGTGAGTTCTAGGCCAGTGAGACCCTTTTAAAAAGATACTCATAAACCAGAATCTCAGGGATGGGGGAGTCTCTCACTAGCCTTCTCTCCCCCAGTTCATACTCGAATCCCCTTTCTAACATTCCGACCATCAAGCTTAGGTTTGGATAGCACAAACTGATCAGGAGCTCACTACTTCAGTTGTATTACATTGTGCAAAAAAATTCTAAACTTTTATCTTGTTAATCCTAGTCTTGCCCCCATGGAACCACTCACAAATAAACCTATACATCTCTATTTGATAGCTTCTCGGGATCTTGGAGGCTTTTTAAGACCCTTCATCCCCTGCCCCCATCCACTCCTCTGAACACACTGAAAACACAGTGTGCTAATCAGATTACAATCCTCTAGGGCATAAATAGACCATTTCCAGGCAGTGGTGGGGCACACCCTTAATCCCAGCACTTGGGAGGCAGAGACAGGCAGATCTCTGTGCGTTCGAGGCCAGTCTGGTCTACAGAGCAAGTTCCAGGAAAGCCAGAGCTACACAGAGAAACCCTGTCTTGAAAAACAAAAAAACAAACTAAAAAGATCATTTCCTCCTTCATTTCAGTTACTGCACATCTACACATCCATTAATGTAGCCTAGATTTTTCCTAAGTTCACCTATGACCACAACACGGCATTGCCAGCCTGTGTCAGGGCCGTTCTTGGGAGTGGATGGATATGTAAAAGATCTTTGAGAGATTCCAGTTTGGGACTGTAGATGACGTCAGGAAACCACCGGACAAAGGGCTACCTCTCCTGGGTATTTCCCAAGAAGGAGCGGCCACTCAAAGGAGAGCATCCTGCGGCTCCCACATCTCCAGGCAGGCACTTACGGTAAGTCCAGGAGCAGCTTTGTGTCGAGCTCATTCAGTTCTGGCCCCAGGGGAGTCAGCTCTGGCTCTGGCATCGTCATCCTCCGCTGTAGCTCTGCCCAGATACAGGCCCGCTGGGAGGTATTGAGCAGAGAAGGCAGGGTGAAGACAGAGCTGGGCATGGAGGCTGGGATTCTGAGCCCAGAGTCCACGCTTCCCACTAAAGCCTCCCTCTCACCAGGCTCCCTCGAACACCGGTGGGCAGTTGGTAGAGCATGTGCACCACGGCGAGAAAATCGACCAGTGAGCTGATCTGCTGCAGAAAGTCACAGGACATGCCCCCTGCCAGGTTGCCCAGAGCCCTGCGGGCATTGGGTGGGAAGATGCTCTTTAACACATGTAATAGCCTGCCTGATCCTTAATATCAGCACTCACCACACAGAGACTGTGCTCATTGATAGTCATCTACAGCTTGTGAAATGTTTGTACATAGATAACATCGTTGGCTTCCCATAACATCATCGCTGTTTAGCAGCGAGAAAACAAAGATCTACAAAGGTCAAGGGATATTCTTAACATCGGTCTACTGGAAGTAAGTTGAGACTAGAGCTGTCTTCGGATTCCAAAGCCCCTGCTTCTCTTACTGTAGGTGTAAGTAAAGTGATACCCACTTCTTTCTCTAGTGGCTCTAAAGTCACCTTGAATTAAATTAGGAACAGCAAATGTCTATTAGGAGTTTCTACTGAGCCAGGTACCATGTGAAGGATAGTATGTGCCTTAATTTCATTCAGTTTTCACAATAACTTTATTTTAATTCTCATTATATAAGAGGAAAAATTCTGAAGCTTAGATTTAGAGATTTGACTCTTGGTAGCAAGGATGTGACGTGAGCCCAAGTTTTCTGAGTCCCACAGCAATAACTGGATATCTGTGGCACCGGGGAAGGGAAGGAGGAAAGAAAGCAAGGGGAGGGAAGAAAACCCGAATGCTGGCTAGGCGGGAATAATAGCCCATTTAATGAGCACTTAATAACAACAACAATAATAAAACAACTGAATTGAACTGACTGTCTAGCCCAAGCTACTCACTGCAGATTCCTGAGGGTCAGGTTGGTAGGCACCTGCATCTTCTTCCAGAGAAACTGTGCCTATAGACAGACAAAGAGGGAACAGCTCCCAACAGAGGTCCAGTCCTAAGGACCTCAGAGGTGAGCATGAGGCCTTATTTCTTCACTTTGTGATTCCTGCCTGTCCCCTTTCCCCAGAGTCCTACTGGGGGCGGGGGAGGGAGAGAGCGCAGTGATATGGGATAAGTTATCAGAGCAAGGGCTGAGTAAACGAAGTAGAGAAAGCATAGAGGGTGTTCCCATGGCAGAAGAAAGAGTTACCTGCTGCTCAGACCAAGGCAGCTGCCGATAGCGCCTTCGGTTCGCCAGAAGAGCCGCAGTGTCCAGCTGTAGAAGCTTTAGTGGGAGCAGGGGAAGCAGGCAGTCTGGCCAAGTGGTGGGGCTGGGCTGCTGGCAGTGATGGGTACAGCAGTGCAGTGATAGGTGAGAGGTTCTGCACTGGCCCTCAGAGAAGGGCAGAAAGGGATCAAAGCCAGGACGGGGAGGATGGCATTTGCCCTTGCAGCAGTGAGCACTTAGGAACCCTCACGCCGCAGGCTGTTGGGGTTGTGTTGAGCTAGTTAAACACCTGATGAATGGAAGTCCCTGAGCTTTTCTCAGCCTCATTCTTTTTGTCTGAAAGCAGGAGGCTGGCCTGGAGGATCTCGGGCCTTCTGGCTTTGACAGTGTGGGATAATGGGAGCAATAATGTTCTGCATCTAGACTGGGATGCTGTTCAGATCTAGGTGGGCACAGAGGTCACTGAACTCTCAGAGCTTCTGTAGGGGGAGTTTGTGAGGCAACACCAGCCCGATGAAGCTACCCAGAAGATGGAGAGGTGCTCAGTCTGGGGGTCCCGCACGTACCTGACCAGGAATGCACACGGTTGCGCCAGCACCTGTTGCACCCATATTTTTAACACCATCTTTTACCTGCATGAGAATGAGTGGTATCTGTGTGCATGTGTGCATGAAAGCGTGCATGCATGTGTGGTCTCTGACCACAAGGAAGGTGCCCGCCCGCTGTGTCCCACCCATCTTTGCTTATCTCATTCTCCTGTTCTCATACCCGAAAGGTCTGCAGCAGTGCAGCGGTCTGGCAGGCCGAAAGCCTTGACAGCTCAGGGCCCAGGCAAGAACAAGCCCCAACCAGAAGTCGTTTAGGGATGGCCTGGAGTGTCTGGGGACTGAGACCTGGCAGCAGAGGGTGCAAGGAGCAGAGTTCCTCCAGGGATAGCTAAGGGACAAGAGACAAGTGGTCTGAAGAAGGGAGGGGCAGGATGTTGGAGACAATAACCCTGTACAGTAAGAGCAACAGGTATGAGAGGAACTGACAGGGAGGGCAGAGCCGAGGCAAGAGTCATGGGAACAGGGCCCAGAGCCTCTAGGGGATACGGAGAACTTGATGCTACTCACATCGTGCCTAGGGAGGAGCCTTCCAAATAACAGAACAGCCTGTAATGGAATAGAAAATGAATCGGTAGCCGGGCGATGGTGGCGCATGCCTTTAATCCCAGCACTCGGGAGGCAGAGGCAGGCGGATCTCTGTGAGTTCGAGACCAGCCTGGTCTACAGAGCTAGTTCCAGGACAGGCTCCAAAGCCACAGAGAAACCCTGTCTCGAAAAACCAAAAAAAAAGAAAGAAAATGAATCGGTAGCTCTCAGTTCCCATCAGCCAGGTCCCAAACAGGTCCCTGGACCTGCCTTCTCAACCATCCCAGGGACCAACCTCTCTGAGGGGTCTTCTTGAGCTGAGAAAGGGGAAAGAGGCTTACCCAGGGAAAGGAAGGGTTGATGATACTCTACATGTGATTCTCATGACTGGGGCTTCAGGGAGTAAGACAAGCCCACCTGGGCAGGTGTGACGCTGGCTCCCTGTAGGGCAGGAAGCATGGCTCTAAGCTGGGGCTCTGAGAGCTCCTGCAGGAAGCGGAGGCCCAGCTGGGGAAAGAGGGGTGCCCAGACCCGCAGCTCTCGGGGGCTTAAGACAGCTCCTCCGGATGAACGCAATACTCCCAGAAGTTCATATGCCACCTGGAAGAGAGGAGGGCTTGGGACTGGGGAGAAAATACAACTGTATCCAGGAATGCCCTTCCAAACTCACATCTGGATTTACCAGGGCTTGGGCAAGTACTTGAAACCAGGGATGAGACCAGAGTGGACCTGGTTCAAGATCACAAAAGGAGTCATTGGGAAGGTCTAGGAAGAGGTGTAAAGAGGCAAGAATGAGTCGGCGCTAAGCAACAGAGATGGCAGGGAGTGGGATTAGGACCCACTGTGCTTAACCTCGGTTGGTGCAACTGGGCAAGTCACTCATACAGTCCCTGGGTGGAGTCTTTACGATTTGTACCAAGGGGCTCACCCGTCCTTCTGGGCGGAGGGTCCCATTGGCTGCACACTCCAGCAGGCCTTGCTCTACCGGCCCCATTGGATCACTCAAGGGCACCAGACTCTGCAGCTCTTCAGGACTCAGGAAACAGGCTAGGGACCCAAGCCTGAAGGGGGCATGCAGTTGACCTTCATGTGGTCACTGATACTATACCCAGGGGTGAACTATTTGGTATGCAGAGCAGGCATGTAAGCTAAACTAGGAAATGTGAGCAGGATCTATCAGTTTCCCTCTGAGCCCCTAGATCGCCAGGGCCATGTCCTCCGCTCTCGCCCCTTCCTTCCTAGGGGCCTTTCCCTGCTTCTCTACCACTTCCACGCTGGCTACAGTCGATTCCACCACGCACCTGCGTACTTGCTCCTCCCCATCGTCCATGCTCTGGTTTACTAGGCTACGGAGCACATGTCGGGCATGCCCTGGCCCAAGACCTGCCACTGGCCAGCTGTCCTCCAGGGCCTGGATCTGAGATGGGGAAGGAGACGTGGGGTAATGGTGAAACAGGGACCCCACTAGGAGAGATGCTACTGACCTCCCATTCCACCTTGAGGAGGATGGTGTGATCAAATAAAGATGATTCTCCTACCTGGTGAGGGCTGAGCTGTAGAAAGTTCTCCAGTGGAAGATAGGGAAGCAGAGGCAGCACTGCCCACAGCAGCTCCTGGGGCCAATCAGGCACTTCCCCAAACAGCTCAGGGGCCAGCAGGCGCTTGGCCAGGGCCTCCTTCTGTTCGGGCTTCATTCCTGAGCTGTGATCCCGGATGGCAGCCAGGCTAAGGAGAGTAACAGGTGCTAACGTTTTTCTCATACCCTCTCTGCCGCAGTCTTGTCACTGTGGACAGGGCGGGGAGCTCTGAACGGGACCTCTGCAGGTGAACTCTGACCTGACTCTGACAGAGGCGGGGGTGGTGCTTACACACTGTCATTGGCCAAGAGCGACGGTGGGAAGCGCATCAGGTCAGGGACGGCCAAGAAAGGGATGAGCGGTGACAAGTCGATGAAGAGCTGGGAGGTGAGGCGTGGGTACCGCTGGAGCAGCAAGGCCGTCAGGCGACCCATGGCCTGCTCCTCAGACGGCGGCACCTGTGAGAACACAGAAACGGATGCTGCCTCTGAGGGCATCCGGTATCTTCGCCACCTCCTCTTTAGGGTTCCCCTTGTCACTGAAGCAATCCCCCAGAACACTAGGGTCTGGGGGCCTTTGATCTCTTTATTCCTTTTCTCCCTGCTCCCCTTCCCTCTGCCCACCTTCAGCTGAGCCCAGGAACGATGCATGAGTGTCAGGAAGCCCTGGGCAGCCTCCATCTCCGCTGAGAGCACCAGGTGCTGAAGATCTTCTGGAGGCATGCGCAGGTAGGCCTGGGAACAGGAGGCTAGGGTGGGTCTGACCTTAGTGAGCAGACGTCTCAAGCCACAGCTGTCCCTCAGCCACCCAGGCATTCCTCCACCTACCTGCACTAGAATTTTCAGGACCCAAACACTCTTCTCCCTCTGGAGTAGATCCCACAGTACAGGCTAGTGAGAAGGAAATGCAGGAAGAGCCCTGTCTTTTTTGCTCCTCCTCAAGCTTCCCCAGGGACTTTAGCTCAACTTGTGGGGATGCTTGTACGCCCTTCCTCTGAAGTTCGTATGCACATCTCTTCAGATGGTAGGCCCCATTCAGTCTGGGGCCATGTCCTATCTTGTCTCGTACGGTCTCCTATGCCAGGCTTATAGTTGGCTCCACAAATACATGTAAGCCTGAACCAGACTATAATCACTGTAAATAATTCCATTTTGTTCAGTCTAAGGCTTGAAAAAGTGGCCCTGACATGAACTAACAAAATTTCACAAAGTGCCTTTACATAACAGATAATCAACAAAGTAATGATGAAATTTAACACACTGAAAGCTCCTTTCGTCATACGGAAAGAAGCGGCAACAGGAAAACATCGCTTGCCTGAGGTCACGGTAATTTATGTGGCAGATGAACCTGACCTGTTTTCTAACTTGCAGTCCCTTAAGCCTTTCTTTTTCACTCTTACGTTCCAGCCCACGGCTCTCACTTGTTAGGGAGAGGATTAAAACCCTGTACTTCCTGTAGCAGGCCACGGGAGAATCACGAGTGTGACAGAATAATGGAGTTTATGGCATGTTTCTGAATCATGCACTAGGCTAAGCATGTTGCATTCCACGGAGCCTTCACAACTACCCTAAAAGTTAGTATCTTTTTCACTCAGATTACAGATGAGAAGACAGAATGACCTGCCGAGGTTAGCGGCCCAAGCCAGCCAGGCTCTACAGCGGTGTGTTCTCGTCACTGGAGTACCACACTACTCCTTCCTTCTCTATTCCAGAAACTTCCTGAGGCCCCTTCCCTTGCTCCAGGGCGTTTGTACTCACGCTGAAGCAGGAGAGGAGCTCCACCTTGCTCAGACCAGAGCCAAGGCCGACAGTGGGCTCGAAGCCTGGTGGGGTGGTTTCTTCTCGCTGCAGGTACTCCCCGACTGTCCTCAGCACACTTCTCCGGCCCTCTGGGCGGAAGGCATCCCAGAAGGAACAGTTGTCTGGGAGACTAGAGACCAGCAGAGCTTGGCCCAACATCCCCTGAGTCTCAGCACCCCCAGCCCCTGGTCCCAAAAGGAAGGTCAGTAGGCGCAGGAGATAATGCAGCCGTGTGGGGTGGGCGAGGGCTGGCACAGAGGCCTGGCAGCGTGGCAACTGGGATAACATGCCAAGCAGAAAGGGACCAGGAGCCAGACAGAGTGGGGATGGTCCCAGAGGTGGCAGGGAAGGCAGCAAGGGGCCCAGCATGCCTTCTAGAAAGCAAGTGTCATTGCCTCCACGACTTATTCTGCACTGGCCTGCTAGCCAAGCCCAGAAGGGAACCAAGGCCTCATACATGGTGTCATTGGCACAGACCATGAGCAGGAAGCTGCCTCCATCTGGGCAGCGTTCTCCACAGGGTCCAACGTGGCAAGGTGGGAAGTCAGTAGGATCCAAAGTGGGACCTTGACATACATGCTGCACCCATGCCTGGTTCCGGGGGGGCACAGCCTGCAGACTCTCCTCCACACACAACCGTTCAGCCCACAGTGTCTCATTCTCCAGGAAGCAACCCCAGAAGATGTCTGGGGTAAGGGGCACAGGGACCAAGCCTTCTGGGCAGCTGGTGGGGGGTGGGAGCAGACCAGCACAGAGTTGCTTTACCAAGCGACGGTTGGGGCCAGACAGGGAAGAAAACGAGAGGTTACCGCAGATCATATCCAGAAATTGATCAGGAAACTGATCATGGCAGGCCTGGAGCCAACCTTGGGCACGTGGTGCCCATGAGACTGCATACCATATAGCCGTCTGGCAGATGACAGCCGTGCTAGGACGGGGCTGCGGGGTGGCAGAAGGGGGCGGTGAGGTGGCAGGAGGGGGCGGTGAGGTGGCAGGAGGGGGCGGTGGGGTGGCAGGAGGGGGCGGTGAGGTGGCAGGAGGGGGCGGTGAGGTGGCAGGAGGGGGCGGTGAGGTGGCAGGAGGGGGTGGTGAGGTGGCAGGAGGGGGCGGTGGGGTAGGAGGCTTGATGTGCTGGCAGAGCAAGTAGATAGAGAAGTTGGAAATGCTGTAGGGTGGCTCTGGGCCCGAGTGGTTCTCGCAGAGGGCCTCTATAGAGATGGCTCGCCGCTGCCGGGGGCTGATGTGAGCTGCAGGCTGGGAAGCCCTGGGCAGAGGCACACCTCTGCTCAGGCAGCGCAGAAGGGCAGGGGGTGGTGGTGGTGCTGCAGAGAGAAAGCCCAGCGCTTGGGCATCCCAGGAAAGGTTGTTCCGCATGCCCCTGGGTGCACAGGGAGGAGCAAGCAGGATGGGATCAGGCCACATTTCCTCCAGTTGAAGATTCTGAACCTAGCTCAGAGCTCTCTAGGGGGTGTGACCAGCATAGGCTTTTCCTGGCTTGAATACTGGGGTAGAGGAAAGGACACAAAACTGCCTGGGACAGCCTAGTTCTATCCACTTGGTCCTATCCTACTTGCTTTCTTTATCTGGTTTTAGGAAGCTTAAACACACTTGTTTGGCCTCATATCAGGAAATCATCCTGACGACTGAGTATGTCCAATTGTGCTCCGGCATTTCACACTGAAATAGAGGTGCCCAGGCATCTGTGTGCCCCACTCCAGTCCCATCTTTACTAGCGAATATGTCTTAGGCACTATATGTCAGACACTACACTATTCTAACTGGTTTATACCTCATCAACTCTCTCTCTCTCTCTCTCTCTCTCTCTCTCTCTCTCTCTCATTTTGTTTTTAGTTTTCTGAGACAGGGTTCTCTGTGTAACAGCCCTGGCTATCCTGGAACTCGCTCTGTAGACCAGACTGGCTTCGAACTGAGACCCGCCTGCCTCTGCCTCCCGAGTGCTGGGATTAAAGGCGTGCCCCTCCACTGCCGGGCTTATTTTATTCCTCACAATAACTCTGCAGTAGTGATTACTTTGTTTCACAAATGGGGAAAGTGAGGCACAGCAAAAGTGATGTGTCTTCCAAGGTCACATGACAACGAAGAAGGTGAGTTAGAAACCAATCCAGGCATCACACTCCAAAACCACTAATCCACACTCCTCCTGATAGCTGTCTGACTTCTGGGGGCTAAAGCCTTCAGCACGCCCCCTACAGACTGCTCAGACCCAACTCCCCAGAAGTGGAGGTCTCCTGTTACTTACCATAAGAGCAGCTGTTGAAGGTTCCCTAGGAGGGAAAGAGCAAAGAAGAAAACGAGCCTAGTCATAGCTTCTTTCCCTGCTACAACCCAGCCCTCACCCTGTCAGCACTTACCTCCCTGGCACTGCCCATTGGCATCGGGCTCTGGCTGTCCCATAATAGAAAAGACCTCATCTTGCAAAGAGTGAGTGACGCGGAGCAGCCCCTCCTGGAAGGCAGCATAGAGGGGGGCCCCCACTGTGCGTAGCAGACCACCCCAAAGAGCCTCCTCAGAGCCCAGATCTCCTGTTGGGGTAAGCAAGCCCAACAGACCCTGTAGAAGGTGAGGCGCTGGTTCTCTCCCATCCAGACCTGTGGCATTGGTTGGGTCCACACTGGGCTGCAGTTGCACCAGGGCCTGCCAGCGTGTACCCTCTAACAACAACATCAGAGAAGGCAGCCAATCAGCAGCCAAGACACAGTCGGACGGCCCATCACGGGTGCATGGGGGCCTCGTTGGAGCAGGGGGGCCTCCAGGAACTAAAGCTCCCAACAGTACCTCTACAAGTCCACCCAGGACACCTGCCTGGTGCCCCAAAAAGTCCCGGGGAGTCTGTTCCTGTCCCAGGAGCGCCAGCACATCTCCCAGAAGCCCTAGCATGGGCTCCCAGTCTGGGCTACCTCTCAGTGTCACAAGGAAGTCATGGAGTCGAAGTGCAGGGGGCTGGAGAGGTGGGGGCTCTCCCACTGGTCCCTCCCCCATCCTCCCAAGCTCAAAAGAAGAAGAAACGTTGGCCAGGAATGCAGAGAACCGTGCCTGGCTGAGGGAACGCTGAGGAGCTTGGTCCAGACTGGAGAGGAATGACTTCAGAAGGGAGAGAGCAGGATCCAAGGACTGAGGCCCAGCAAGGGCCAAAGTCACTATAAGAAGAGAGATGAGAAGTCACCAAACGAGAAAGCCTAAAGCCCAAAGTAGCCTTTCCCCTCTGCACTGCTGAAGATAAAGTGAAATGAGCTTACTTTAGCCTACAGCAGTGTTCCTCACCCTGTGGGTCACGACCCCTCTGGGGTTAGGACACTTTCACAGGGGTGGCCTAAGACCATCACAAACACAGATATTTATAATATGATTCATAGCAGTAGCAAAATTACAGTTATGAAATCACAATGAAAATAATTTTACGGTTGGGGGTCACCACAGCATGAGGAACCGTGTTAAAGGATCGGTGGGTTAGGAGGGTTGAGAACCGCTGCTCTACGGGGAGTCTTGGTCTGCTTTCCGAGCCTTAGTGCGGCACCAATCTCTGCCCTCTTCCTTGTCTGTTAGCTGTTATCTAACCTCCACACTGTTACTTACAGACTTTTTTGTTTTTGTTTGTGTTTGTGTTTTTCTTTTGTTTTTCGAGACAGAGTTTCTCTGTAGCTTTGAAGCCTTGTCCTGGAACTAGCTCTTGTAGACCAGGCTGGCCTCCAACTCACAGAGATCTACCTGTCTCTGCCTTCCGCGTACTAGGATAAAAGGCGCACGCCACCACTACTAGGCTTATTTATAGACTTTTTAAAACAACGATTCTCTATATAATCCAGGCTGGACTCAATTCTCAATCCTTTGCCTCAGAGTGCTGGGCTCACAGGCACAAGCTACCATATTCAGCTAGCCTGCACACTCTTGCCTTATTAAAGGGAACGGTGAGGCCAGTGAGATGGTTCAGTAGGTAAAGGCATCTCTTGCCAAGCTTGGCGATCTGAGTTCAAAGCCCAGTAGTTGTTCCTACCTCTACCTGAGTGTCATGGTTCCTTGTGTGTGTGTGCATGCAGAATTTTAAAAAGAGGGGAAAGCTCGTTCTCTTTCTCTCTCTCTCTCTATCTCTCTCTCTCTTGCTCTCTCTCTCTCTCTCACACACACACACACACACACACACACACACACACACACACACACACACACAGTTTTTAAAAGATGGGAAAGAATATTCTCCTTCATGCCCAGCCTACTTCATGTCTCACCTTTGTGTGAGAGCAGCAGAGGCAGCAGCAGCAGTGCAGGCGGCAGGGGCCAGCGGCTCGGAGCCATGTTTCCAGCGCACACTCGTCCTAGAGGTGAGTGCTGGTTATTCTCACCTTGAAGGAATAGCCAGGTGAGGACAGGGCATTATAGGCAGCCTGTGGCTCCTCTGACACTGTAGTATGGCTTCTCAGGAAACAATATCTGTAACCTGACATCAGGTTTGTCACCGGAGCCACTGAATACCTGATCCTTTGGCTTTGGGAGAAGGGTGTACTTCTGTTAGAGGGACCAATGACAGGGGATTGCAGAGCCCTCGAAGTATTAGCCAAGGAGAGAGCTTGAGTTGGGAACCAGAGAGAAGTAGGTATACATGGGAACAGGAGACTAGAAATGTAATCTGGGGATCTGCAGAAAAAAAAATGTAAAATGCAGAAAAATGCAAACAAAGAGGGTTCAAAAGGAGCCTGAGAGGCAAAGGAGATTTGAGGAATTTGAGAAAGGAACTGGGCAGTCAGCAGAGAAAAGATATTGGTTAAGATAGATCCATTTCAAAGGTGGAACACTCTGAAAGAAGAGAGCTATTACTTTAAATTCGCTACCTAGACTCACACAGCATTGGTGCTGAAGAGATGGCTCAGCAAGTAAGGGTGTACGCTGCTTTTGCGGAGGAACTGAGCTTGACTCCTAGCACCCATATTAGGTGGCTCACAACTGCTTATAACTGCAGTCCAGGGGAATCTGATGTCTCTGGCCTCTGGGGACAACTACACTCATGTGCCCATACCTACACAGAGATAACACACACATACACTTAAAAATAAATCCTTAGAATCCTGCAATATTAAGAGATAGGCAGGACTTCAGGAACCACATAGGTAATTAATAGGTAAGGAAAGAGACCCAGAGAGCTGTGACCTGCTGATTAAGCCATTCTAATACTGCAGCTTCTCTTTCTCTCTCAAATTAAACTCCCTACACAAGGAATCCTGTTGATGGATTAGAAAGACTTCATTCAAAATGAACTGATCTGGTCACTTTTCCTTGAACATAAAAATCCTATGTTGTGGGGCTGGAGAGATGGCTCAGCAGTTAAGGGCACTAACTATTCTACCAGAGGACCCAAGTTTGATTCCCAGTACCACACAGCAGCTCACACCATCTCTGATTGTAGTTCCAGGGGATCTGACCTCTTCTTCAGGCCTCTGAGAGCACCGGGTATGCACAGGGTGCATTGACATACATGTAGACAAATCACCCATACTTATTAGTATTATTATTATCATCATCATCGTCATCATTATCTTATTTTTTTTGAAAAAAAAGCCAAAAAAAAAATTGTTTTGTTTTTAATTTTCGAGACAGGGTTTCTCTGTGTAACAGTCCTGGCTGCCCTGGAACTCTCTATGTAGATTAGGCTGGCCTAGAACTCAGGGACCTGCCTGCCTCTGCCTCTTGAATGCTTGGATTAAATGGACATACCACTGTTCTTGGCTATAAACTTGTTTTCAATTTAAAAAACAAACCAAAATCAGGCCAAGGTGTTATGGTGCACACCTTTAATCCCAGCACTGCATAACAGCCAGGACTGTTACACAGAGAAACAAAAACAAAATAAAATTTATTTTTATTTTAGGTGCATTTGTGTTTTGTCTGCATATATATGTCTGTGTGAGGCTGCCAGGTCTTGGATTACAGACAGCTGCAAGCTGCCATGCGGGTGCTAGGAATTGAAACCAGGTCCCCTGGAGGAGTAGAGTAGTCAGTGCTCTTAACCACTGAGCCATGTCTCCAGTCCCCACAAGCCCTGTATTGTATCCACAGCTGGGCCTGGGTTCTCTGCCTAGAAACTTCGGTGATTGGTAAGTTCCTAATATGGAAACTTTGTGAACACAGTTTATTTCCAGAAGTTGAAGATCAAGTGGCTATGTGTCCTGGCAATAGCGCAGGGGACTTGGTTTCCCAGGGGGCAGTGCAGACCCTGGCCAAACATTAGATAATATTTGATAATATTTGACAACAGTAGTTTCTTAGTCACGGGAGCTGAGACACCATTGTCTCTGGGGCAAGGTTAAGGTTGCCCTAGCTACGTTTCTGGGTTGTGGCCTAAACCTCAGCAAGGATGAGCTAAGCTAGGTTTTTTATTTTTATTTTTCAATTTGTAGACATACTTGGGAAGAAGGAATCTCAATTGAGGAACTGCCTCCATCACATGGTCTGGTGGGCATATCTGTGGGGCATCTTCTTGATTAATGATTTATATGGGAGGACCCAGCCCATTGTGGGTGGTGCTACTCCTGGACTGGTGGGCCTGGGTAGTTTCTTATAAGCAATCTGAGCAAGCCATGGGGAGCCAGTTATGAAGTCTCTAGCTCTGCTTCAGTTCCTACCACCAGGTTCCTGCATTGAGTTCCTGCCCTGACTTCCCCCCTCAGTAAGGACTGTAAGTTGCAAGATGAAATAAACCCTTCTCTCCTTAAGTTGATTTTGATCAGCAATAGAAAATCAAATTAGGCCACCAGCATAGAACAATAGCACCCTGTCACCTTGCTAACCGTGCTCGCTTAGTGGCCTCTTCACACAGAAAATGGAGAGCTTGGTCAAGGAGAAGGCCCTTTAGGTGGCAGGGACGGTTTCTCTGAGACAGAAAACAGGCTGACAAAAAGACTGGTATGATATCACAGAGCCGATGGTCACGAATGTCTTGAACTAGGTCTGCCAGCCGGTGTGAGTTGGTTCTGCACCAGCAGGACCCTCAAGCTTCACCCTCGAGGGGTTCCCACCGGAAAGTCAATCATCCCAGACTCCTTGGCAGGTTGGAAAAAGACAAACCTTCTCCAGGAACCTGGAGTTGATCTTCTCATAGCTGACAGGCCAGCTTAGTTAGAGAATCACCTCTTGTCTTCTGCTCTGCCTTGTGAGCTCAGGAGCATTGGAGCCAGCCCTGACTTCGACACTGTTTCTAGGCTACTAAGCCTCAGCAGACGCCACGGTGGCATCCATGAATGAACCCCTGGGGCCATCAGGTCTTTCTGCTGCCTAGTGTAACCTGCCCTTTGGTGTTTTACCAGAGAAGTGGCTCCAACTTTCTTTTATATGTCCCCGTGGGGTTTTTACTTGACTCTAGTTCTAAACAGCAATTTATAGTGAGGTTCCTCCCCAAACTTTCCCCTGTTCTTTCTTTAAAATCCTTTCCCATTCTCTTCCCCAACCCATGGGCTGGCAAGATGGTTTGATGGGTAAAATGTCTGCTGCCAGGACTGATGACCTAAGTTCACTTTCCAGAATCTACATGATAGGAGGAGAGAACTAACTTCCACAAGTGTCCTCTACCTCCATGTGCATGCGCGCGCACACACACACACACACACACACACACACACACACACACACATACACACACATGCACACATACACACACACATACACACACACATACACACACATACACACACACATACACACACACAGAGCAAAATAAAACAAGGGGTTTGGTTTTGTTTTAAGTCCCACAGTTACTGCACAAGATTGGACGTCCCAACACTCTGTCATGGAAAAGGAAGGATTCCACCCCTCCTGAAGATTTCTATACAGTTGATGTTAATGAGGGAGGAAGACATATTTCCTACCGTGCATAGGGTCCTGTAAACATACCTTGGTCTATGATCTGATAAATGACACTGATGAATCTCAACAACTACAAAACGTAACAACAACCACAAAAAACAGGAAGTAGGGGCCTAGTTAGGAAGAAGAAAGTGTGTGTGTGTGTGTGTGTGTGTGTGTGTGTGTGTGTGTGTGCAGATCGGTGATGGTAACAGAGGGTATGACTAAAACACATTATGTACATATATGAAAGTGACATAATGAAGCCCATTATCACACATAGTTAATATGCTAATAAAAACAACTTGTATAAAATAATTTATAGACAAGGAAATTGAGACCCAGGGAAATGAAAGGAGCTAGCTCATGTCACTGAGGAGTTGCATATTTCCAAAGCCTGTTAAAGTTGGGAAGTTAGCCGGGCGGTGGTGGCGCACGCCTTTAATCCCAGCACTCAGGAGGCAGAGGTAGGCGGATCTGTGTAAGTTCGAGACCAGCCTGGTCTACAGAGCTAGTTCCAGGACAGGCTCCAAAGCCACAGAGAAACCCTGTCTCGAAAAA
>NW_004949096.1:30007530-30012371 GCF_000317375.1 Microtus ochrogaster
AAAAAAAAAAAAAAAGTTGGGAAGTTAAACGCATCATTCACCAGTATTTCTCCCTCTACCTAGCAAGGGTTCCTCATCCAGTCTGAAGAACAGAGGATAATCACAAGATGGTCTTGGTTACCCAAAGTAATTGCTGGGTTCAGCCCACCCTGCACTGCTCCTGGATTTCCTTTGATTCTGTAACCAATTATAATGCAGTCTCCCCCTTTTCTGTGTTCAGGATAGCAAACCTAAGATGGTTTAGGTTTAAATCATGGCTGCATATTACTAGCCATGTGTTCTGGGAAGTTCCTAACCTGTGTCTACAATTACTCATAGATGAGTACTCTGCCAGGCATTGCGTGTCTGTAATCCCAGACCTGCAGGCTAAAGCAGGGCCTGAAGCAGTGTCTTGATAGTCACCTCATAGTATTCTAGCATCTCTCTGTGCAAAGACCCTAATATAAAGTGTAGTAGTATTTCCTTTGTATATCTCTATATACTTTAAATCATGTCTAGATCATCTATAATATCCAAAACAAAGTAAAGGCTATACAAATAGTTCTTATATTGTCTGTTGTGGAATAATTACCTAAAAAAGTCTATGTCTCTTCAGTACAGAAGCAATTAAAAGATTTTGGGAGAGGCTGGAGAGATAACTCAGTGGATAAGATAACATACTGCTGGGGCTGGTGAGATGGCTCAGAGGTTAAGAGAACTGACTGCTCTTCAGGAGTTCCTGAGTTCAATTCCCAGTAACCACATGGTGGCTCACAGCCATCTGTAATGAGATCCGGTGCCCCCTTCTGGTGTACAGGTATACATGGAAGGAATGTTGTATACATAATAAATAAATCTTTAAAAAGTACATAAACAGGTAAAATTAATTTAAAAAACACACACACACACACTGTCCTTCCAGAGGCCCCAAGTTTGCTTCCCATCATCCAGCCAGGTAGCTTACAATTACCAGTAGTAACTCCAACTCTGGGGACACAGCCATCTTCTGACCTCTGAATGCCAGATACATATGTATAAACACATATACATACAAACATACATACATAATTTTAAAACTTTTTCAACTCATAGTTGGTTGATATGCAGATATGAAATTCATACAATGAGCTGGCTGCGCAGAGTATGCTATACAGTCAGGGATGGGAATGAGAGGCCTCACCTACTATGTGACAAAACTTTTCCTATACACACATCTGTGGGTTACCCCAGACTGGTAACCCACAAAAAAAAAAAAACAAAGAACAGGCACTGGGTAAAAGGTTTGAGCCCACTTGCAGGTGAAAAAATTTAGCAAAACTCACTAAACCCACAAAATCCCACCAATCCCTGGCTCACCCCAAACTCAGGACTTGAAATCTCACCACCCTGAAAAGCTTCCTCAACTCCCAAATAAGCTGGTCTCCTGTTCACTTCCCTCCTGCTTCTCGCCCAAGTAGAGGCAACCATCCTCTTGTGTTTCCCAATAAATCTCCAGTGAGGTTTGTTGTGTGGTGTGACGATTCCTTGGCTCCCAGTTGTCAGGACACCTTTTCCTTCAGAGCTGTAACACCTGCAATAGGAAAAGCTTCCCCCTCAGAGCTGTAACACTTCCATTGAAGAATCCCTTCCCCTCTGAGCTGTGGTGCCTCCACTGGGAAACCTTCCCCCTCAGGGCTGTAACACTGACAGATACCACCAAAGTCCAACTTGGTGAACCAATGAGTTTTATTGGGGATACTTCCAGGAATATGGGTGAGGGGTTACTTACAGGAGCAGAAATGGCTCAAAGAGAGTCAGATCGCCAAAGCCCACCCCAGCACGGGTGACATTTCACACTGCACAGCCTGAAGGCAGCTCAACAAGTGGAGTGTCCTTTCCAGGTGCCTCAGTTGGTGTGAACATTTTCCACACAGTTGGTCTGCTCTGAGGGCCTTCTTTACAGGTCAGCTTCCTGAATCTGGAAGGTTCTCTCATCTTTTATGGCTTACTTTGGGCAGGAGAGGCCTGGTGAATCTGGTCAGTTTAAGGGACTTCCTGAAGCTATGTTGAGCCTTCCTGCTTAAGGAGCATCCTGCGAGATGGAAAGTTCCACACCTCAGAGGAAACTGCTAGACTAGACAACATCACCTAACTAATCAGGTATCATCAGACAACCAGATGATCTGAATGGGACACTGCTTGGCAGTCCAGATGATGCAGTGAATGGCAGGTAACCCTGCTAAGGAGTCAGGCTGAGCTAAGGGTTGGCGAAGTGTATGAGGTTGAGTGTGTTGATTATTGCTTACAGATTAGCAAGATCCAACAACAAGACAAACCTCAACCTACAAGTAATCAAAATAAAGAACAAAACAAGCAAACTAAAATTATAAAAAACACGTGTCCTGTTAAAAAATGAGCCTGGGTGTGGGAGGACTGGAATATTGTGATGTGGTGGTTAGGATGGATAGGTGGACAAAGGAGTTGAACTCTGAAACCTCACAGGACAACACCTCCCACAAGGGGACCCCTGCTGAGAAGGCCTGCTGCCACATTCGTAAGCTGCAATTATTTCTCTCCCTCTTGCTTGTCTTTTGCAACTCAACTGTTTATTGTTTACTGGGCAGCCACACATTCCTCACATATTCTGCATCCTTTGCAGTCAGACGTGCTCAGGTGATTCATTCTGCCCAGGGGATTGTGCCTAATCAATGCATGGAAGTCTCCACACTGCTGAAGCAAACAGAAACTGTGTCAGGAGTCCAAAGCAACTTGAGGCTCAAATTACCCCCAGCCCTTATGGCTGACCTCATTAAGTGCAAGTCCTGTATTGGTACATTCATCTAGTCCTCCATTTTTTTATTTTAATTTTAATTAAAAAATTTTTTTGTTTTGTTTTTGCTTTTTAAGACAGGGTTTCTCCTATGTAGCTTTGGAGCCTGTCCTGGAACTTGCTCTGTAGACCAGGCTGCCCTCAAACTCTCAGAGATCTGCCTGCTTGTGCCTTCTGAGTGCTGGGATTACAGGCATTTGCCACCACCGCTGGCTATTTTTTTTAACTTAAAATATTACACTTTCATTCAATTTGTGGGAATGGGTCACTTGAGCCATGGTGCACACGTGGAGGTCAGAAGATTGTTGGGAGTCAGTCTCCTTCTACCCTATGGATCCCTGGGATCAAACTCAGGTTTTTCTGAATTTAGCAGCAGGTGTGTTTACCCACTGGCCCCAGTACATTTCTTTGAACCTTGTGATGGTTAATTTGGTTGTTAACTTGACGGGATCACTGAAGATACAAGTCTCTGGGCATGTCATGCTGTGGGGTTATCTAGATCACATAGCTGAGTTGGGAAGAGTCACTGTAAACGTGACATGCCCAGAGACTTCCATGGACTAGGTTCCTGGATGCATAAAAGGAAACAGCAACTGAGTCTCAGCATGCATTACTCTCTGCTTCCTGGATCACAGCAATCAGGAAGGTAACACAAACCTTCAAATCAACATCGTCAGCACTTTTACGGATTGAGTCTCTCCCTCTCCCTTTATGTGTGCGACAATTGGTTTTACTATCAAGTTGCCACACGTTAGAATGACCTGAGGAGGAAGAGAGATACTCTCCTGTATCTGGAGAATTGTCCTGATGGCCTTAAGAGATGTGAGAAGACCCACCCCAAATGTGGAGGGCACCTGGATCAAAAAGGGCATGGTGGTAGCATGATCATTCACCTTCTGCTCACCTGGCCTTCACTCTCGCTGCTGAGTTGACTTACCCTGTTTCTGCTGCTGCCCATTCCTTTGGTCCTAGCAGAACCAGCTACTTCAAGTTTCCATCGTTGACTGAGGACCAGCAGCTCTCCAGGAACTTCCCAGGTTTTCAGCTCCAGACTGGAAGAGCTTAGGTACCTAACCTTGTGGACTGAGCCACTTACTACTGGTTCTGGGTCTCTAAGTGACGGACACCCACTGTGGGACTTCTGCGACTACCAGTCAGCCTGCCTCAAGGATCAAGCAACTGCCAAATACTCAGCCTCTCAGGTGTGAGACAATGTTGTACTTCACCATAAGCTGACTTAATAAATCTTTATACATATGAATATACATACATACATTTTATATATCCATCCTTGTATTTTGACATTATAGCTCTAAATTGTCTTTTCCTATCACTTTTTAGTTTGATGACCACAAATATCTATAAAGTATCCATAAAGCAGAGATAAGCCAGGCATAGTAGCTTATCCAGACATGCAATCCCAGTGCTTGGGAGGTGAAGGCAGAAGGATCAGGAGTTCAAAGGCATCTTTGGCTACATAGCTGGTCTGAAGCTAGCCTGAGCTACATGTAGAGCAAGCTGGTGAACCGGCTCAGTGGGAAAGGGCTGTTGTCAAGCCTGATGACCTGAACGCAGTCTGCAAGGCCGACACAGTTGGGAGGAAGAAGGCACTCCTGTGAGCTGTGCTCTGACCCTCACACATGCGCTGTGGCATGCCAGTGTCACTTCCACACAACACAAATACATGTGAATTTTTTTTTAGCTGAAGGGCCCTGGGAGGTGGAGGCTGTAGGGTCAGAGTTTAACATCATCCTCATATACAGTAAGTTTGAGTTCAGCCTGGGCTACTTGAGAACCTGTTTTGCTGTTTTTTAAACTTTTAAAATTATGTGTATGTGGGAATGTGCACACGGGTTCTGATGTCTACATAGGCCAGAAGGTGTTAGATCCCCTGGAGCTAGAATTGCATGTGGTTGTGAGCTGCCTGACATGGTGCTAGAAACCTAACTTGGGTTCTGTGGAAGAACAGTAGATGTTTTTAACCACTGAGCCATCTCTCCAGGTCCCCTGTTTTCTGTTTATTTGCTTGCTAAAAAGAGAAGTGGATGTAGTG
>NW_004949096.1:30013038-30014973 GCF_000317375.1 Microtus ochrogaster
AGAGAGAGAGAGAGAGAGAGAGAGAGAGAGAGAGAGAGAGAGAGAGAGAGGAAAGAAAGAGAATTTGCCTTGAGCTAATCTGATCCTAGTATTGGCAACATAAGAGATTACTAGCATGTACCACGTCTGGTTCTATTCTTCCTGGGAAGGGAACCCAGGCTATGCACATGGCAGGTAAGCACTATAGTCCGAGTCTTATTCCCAGCTCAAGATCATATTTTCTCTGCAAATAAAAGATTCTCTGTGAAAGACCTCCAGAGCTAAGCAGGGAGGGGGTTCCTGAGGATTACTCTAAGTCAAGAAAACTGTTTGGCATCTTTCCCTGGGATTAGGAAAACAAGGGGCTAGGGATGTATCTCACTGGTAGAGCACTTGCACAGCATACACAAAACTCTGGATCTGATCCCCAGAAGCATTATTGGAAAGAGTAGGAGATGAAGAGGAAGGGGAACGTTTGAAGGATAGTAATTAAGTTCAGTATGGGCTAGCTTACAAACTATGTACTCAAGTGCAGATGTTTAGCAGGCAATTGAGTTATTAAGAGGTCTGGTAAGAAAATGGAAATGGAAGTCATTAGCACACAGCACACGGTGGCTGAAACAATGTAAGAAAACCAATCAGGGAAGCTGGTAAAAGAGTGCTGTGCACAACTGACGATCTGAGTTCAATCTCCAGATCCACAGTGGAAGAACTGATTCCAGAAATTGTCCTTTGACCTTCACCCTGCACTGTGGTATGTGCACATATGCACACATGCACACATGAATAAAAAAAATAATGGTAAGATCCAGACCTAACGGGGTGGGGTGTGGGCGTAGGCTGGTGCACACCTTTAATCCCAGCTCTCAGAAGTTTACAACAGGGAGATCTCTATTCATTCGAGATCAGCCTGGTCTACATAGTGAGCTCCTGGCCATCCAAGGCTATGTAATAAAGACCCTGTCTGGGTGATGCTGATGCACGCCTTTAATCCCAGAACTCAGGAGGCAGAGGTAGGCAGATCTCTGTGAGTTTGAGGCCAATCTGGTCTACAGGGCGAGTTCCAGGACAGCCATAACTAACACAGAGAAATCCTGTCTCAAAAAACAAACAAAAACTATTGCTGAAGACATAATAAATACACTGGATTTCAGGACATAGAGAAATCAAGTTTATATTGACCTGAAAACTTCTTCCCTGATGGTTAGTTTTCATGGAGGCTACTGGGGTCAAAGACTAAATGGTCTTACCCAGCACTGGAACCTGCATGCCATAATACTGACTTGTCAGGCAAGATATGCCCACTGGTATAATAGTGGCATGAAAGTTATAGAGGTAACCAACTACTTTATGATTGAATATGAACCCTGGTCCACTGGAGGAAATTCATGCCTACTATTGTAAACATGGTCAAAATTCCATGACTTGGGAGGTCATAGGCCTTAGGGCAGAATTTACCATTAGTGTTTTGCTAAATGGACATAACAGCAATCTGCCCTGTAAATATTTGTGTTTATACCCACAGATTAGTGCTGTTCTCAACACTGGCCAGAGAAGCCTCCTTCTTCAGTGGGCAGCAATGCAGAGACTCATAAATGGTCAAAATGCTGAGATTAGGTGCTGTTGAGTGCTCAGTCCTAAGTGGGACACATATCAACCTGCTGGGATTAAAGGCATGCGCCACCACCGCCCGACTAATTATTATTTTTTTTCTTCTAGCAAGTTCTTAATGTATTTCAGGCTAGCCTTGAACTTGACTCATAGCCGAGGATAGAGCTGACTTTCTGACTTTCTACTCTAACTTCTGAGTACTAAGATTACAGATGTGTTCTACCAGACCAGTTTTATATAGCTATGGGGGTCAAACCCAGAGTTTCAATGCTAGGCAAACATTCTACCAAATGAACTCCATCCCTATGCTAAGAAAATACTTTTTCCTTCCTTCCCTTACTTTTT
>NW_004949096.1:30015249-30015460 GCF_000317375.1 Microtus ochrogaster
CCAAAACCACAGAGAAACCCTGTCTCAGAAAAAAAAAAGACAGGGTTTCTTTGTAGAAAAGACATTTTTAAATAAGCTGCTGCTAAGGGCTCAGAGATGTGGCTCAGCAGTGAAGAGTTCTTACAGCTCTTGTAAGAGGCCCCAAATTGAGTTCCCAGCACACAAACCAGCTGACTCACAATCACCTGTCACTTCAGTTCCGATGGATCCA
>NW_004949096.1:30015560-30023685 GCF_000317375.1 Microtus ochrogaster
TGTATACACATATGATACACACAATAACTCCTTACCTCTGCAGACACGTGTATACACACAATAACTCCTTACCTCTGCAGACACGTGTATACACATATGATACACACAAACTCATGCAGGCACACATACACTCACACAAATAAACAAAACTTTTTTAAAAAAAGTAATTCCAGTTTTTAATTGTACAAGGAATAAGCCATGCCCAGTAGTTCTAGCTCTCAGATAGGGGTACCTCCTAGTTCAAGGTCAACCTGGTCTATATAGCAAATTCCACATCAGCCAAAGCTACATAGTGACACCCTTTCTCAAAAGCTAGGAGGTAGCATATACTTTTATTTCTAGTACTCATGAGGCAGAGGCAGGTGAATCTATGTGAGTTCGAGGCCAGACTGGTCTACAAAGCAAGTTTCAGGACAGCTAGAGCCACACAGATAAACCCTGTCTCAAAAAACCATAAAAAGGAAAGAAAAGGAAAAAAATGCTTATTCAAGCTGAGTGTTTTGTCACATGCCTGTAATTCCAGTTCCTGGAGGCAGAATATAGATAACAAAAGACAAGCAAAGAAGATGCCCTTAGTTCATACAAGTCACTCTGTCACCCAAGCAGGAGAATCACAAATTAGTGATCTCTGCTCAGCTCTCAGATGATGCTTGCTAAAAAGCAGTAAAATGCCGGAAATAAAGGTAAAAACTGGCTGAGCCAGTCCTTAGCTCCATGTTTAATTCCTGATCCCCTTCTCCTACCTTTGAAGTACTGGGATTACAAGGATGCACCACCATGTCCGACTGTGTTGTTCTTGATTTTAGGAAATCCTCCTGGTAAGATGGCTCAGCTGTCAAGTCTAATAAACTGATTTCAAGTCCCACCTCCACTCATGCTTTATGGTATTCAGACACAGAGACACATACAAAGTAAATGACAAAGTCAGTCTAATAAAAAAGGAAACCTTTGTATACATCGTTTGGACATATAATTCATATCACATAAACATTTTAAAGTATACGATTCAGTGTTTTATCTTATTTTTGGTATTTGTTTTATTTGTGTGTGAGGCTGGGTAGAAGTGCTGCATGCATGTGTGTTCATATGTGTACAGGTACATACCCACACATATATGTGTAGAGGCCAGATGTCAACATCAAATGCATTCCTCTATTACTCTCCAGGGACACTAATTGAACCTGGAATTCTGTTTTAGTTAGAGTGGCTGGCAAGTGAGCCCTGGGGTTTACCTGTCTCTGCCTACCAGGACTAGGGTAATACACATGCTGCCATGCCTGGCTTCTGTGTAGGTGCTGGGACCTGAACTTACATCCTGATCCTTCACCAACAAGCACTTTACCAACCAGGCCATCTCCCCAACCTGCTTTTTTTTTTTTTTGAGACAAGGTCTACTATCCATAGAGCTCAAGCCAGGCTAGGCTACATAATAAGTTCTAGCAAAGCATGGACTATGGAGAAAGACTTTATTTCAAAGAAAAAGAAGTTTTCAATTAAAAAAATTTAAATGAGAGTTTATCTTACACATCTGACACTTTTATGGCATATACACACATACTCCACATAAAGAATACATTGTATAGCATATAAATATACATATAATAGATAAAATGTTTCTACATATCAAGCACTCAACAAGCAATAGAATTTTTTTAAATGTTTATTGATTTTTATGTGCATGTGTGTTTTGTCTGCATCTATGTCTGTGCACCACATGCATGCAGTGCCTGAGAAGAGAAGAAGAGGACATCAGATTCCTGGACCTGGATTACAGGCAGTTGTGAGCCACCATGGGGGTGCTGGGAACTGAATCCAGGTCCTCTACAAGAGCAGCAAATGTTCTTTACCACAGATCCATCTTCTCAGCCAAGGTTGATAGAATTTTTAATAACAAGCATTTCCAAAGCAATAAATCCTATGCTGGGCATGTAACCCTATAACTCAGGAAGTTGAAGCAGGAATTCAAGGCCAGCCTGTACTGCATTGTAAATTGAGGTCAGCGTGGGATAGAACCAGAGACCCTATCTCCAAAAAACAACAAACCGAAAAGACTTGAGTCCTTCCACAATGGAATGGAATACCTTCAGATAGTACATCACCAACCATCAGCTTGATAGTCGCTCTTTCAGTTATAAAGGGCTTCCTGCTGGGGTTTATAGAACAGTGGTAGGATATATGAGGATATGGGGTTGATCTCTGGAACCATATACACGCACACAATAAGGTGTCTCTGTTTTGATGGAAATTAGATCAATTCTGAGGTCCTACAAACTGTGGAACATAAACTGAAATGAAAACGTCCCTGACCTATGATGAGGGAGATGAAGAAATGTACTGTCTTTGGTCCAGATACGGGTATGAACAATATGTGACCAAAGCCAATAGTACGTGGGAGCATTCTGGACCATTTGGTCTGGACTGTTGGCTGATTCTGGAATTGAAGTCGAGTCCATTAAGATCAGTGAAGAGAGAGGAAGCTAGAGATGTGACTGCTAAAGCACGGACACACCATGGATGAAGCCCAGGTTGTATCCCAGCACTGAAAAGAAAGTTAATGCAAGCCGGGCGGTGGTGGTGCACGACTTTAATCCCGGCACTTGGGAGGCAGGCGGATCTCTGTGAGTTCGAGACCAGCCTGGTCTACAAGAGCTAGTTCCAGGACAGGCTCCAAAACTACAGAGAAACCCTGTCTCAAAAAACAAAAAAAGAAAAGAAAGTTAATGCTGCCCAAGGGAGCATTAGCAGAGTAGGCGATGGAAACCTGACCTCTCAAGTAGTTAAACCGACATCTCTGAGGACAGGGTTATTCCACACAGAAGCCTGCACAGACTGTAGCCAAGACAAAGAGAAACCAGCACTCTTACTAGGAAGTAGAAGTTACAAGAAATGGGCTAGACTGTACGGTCATGAAGAGCCATATCAGGGGCTGTAGACAGGCTGGCCAATCAGAAGGAAGCACAGGCTCCAACAGCCTCTCTCAAGTACTTTTTGCCTTTTTGTATCATCAGCATCTCATAAAAATATTTAATTAACTTACTTACCAGAAATATTCACTAGTGGTTTTTATTAGATATTTATATTTTGAATTCTCTTTTTTCAACCATTCCCTTCGCTGGGCCGAGAAATGTGCCGCCATCTATTGTACCTTTACTTGTCTTCAAAACTCATCAGGGCTTGGACTGTAAAGAGACAGACTGTGAGGCAAGGGCTGAGGATGGACGAACACATGTACACACGTATGTTTGCTAAAGGCCTTGCTTCCTGCCTTCCAGATTCTCACAGCAATCTTTTTTTAAAAAGATTTATTTATTATGTATCCAGTATTCTGCCTCCATTTAACCTGCAGGCCAGAAGAGGACACCAGATCTCATTACAGATGGTCGTGAGCCACCATGTGGTTGCTGGGAATTGAACTCAGCACCTCTGGAACAGCGGCCAGTGCTCTTAACCGCAGAACCATCTCCAGCCCCTCACACATCTCGACAGATATTTACTCTATGCTTCTTAAACCTAGCTTCTCTTCAGCACCGTAAACAAATACATCAAGGCAGGGCAGAGCTCTGCGGTCTTGGAAAAACAAATACCATTTACTTTCTCCATTTGCAGGTCCTAGATTTTATATAGATACATAAGATCATGCGTACATACATACATGTATATATGACATGAAAGGAAGTTGAGGTGTAACTGCTGAGTGGACAAAGAGAACTAACAGAGATACCAGGGTAGCTTAGTAGATAAAGACGCTTGCTTCCTAGCCTGCTATGAAGAAGGAGGAAGAAGAGAAGGAGGAGGAGGAGAAGAAAAAGAAGAGCTATTCCTAACTCTCATGTCTGTGTGTAGACGTTTTCCTTCCATTCATCTCCTCCTACTACCTTTTTTTTTTGAATTTTATTAATTCAAATTAATATCCAAAGGGTGAAATGTAAGAAAAATGATTTGGAGCAGGTAAGTTTTCAGCTTCTATCCAATTCCAATCAGGAGGTTGATGCCTATTCCTTGATATCTTCTGAGGATGGAGGAGTAGTTACATGTGGGTTTTTCTAATTCCAGCTTCCCAGTGCGACCCTGAGCCCTACAGCTCAGACTGGAATGTGGCCTTGGCCTTCCAGGAGAAGGCAATCTGCTGCACTACTTAGCAGGAACCCACCTTGGCCTGATTCTCAACAGTACCAACCTCTGAGAACTATCAGTTCTATCAGTACTATCTATCTTCATGAGAACCAAGCTTTCAGATCTTGTGAGACTTGAGCGCCCCCTGGTTGAGAAGCCTATTTTCTAGCTCTTTTCTAAGTTGCTGTTTTAGAATAGCCTGAGTAGCTGAGATTCCTGACCCCAGGACTGCCTTAAGTCCTCACCTGCAAATTCTTGCAACTTCTTGCGCTCCTCTATGTTATACTGAAGCTTTTCTAGTAACTCAAAATATCGAAAAAGTGAATCTCTGGGCCAAACAACACGGTCATCTTGATCCATATCCATTAACCCAGGCAGGTTCTCATGCACAAGAGTCTCCCAGTCCAAGTTATCTGTAAGAAAGAATGTTTCCTAAGATCACGTCTAGGCCAGACGTGGTGAGATAAAAAAGGAGAAAGAAGAGGAGACGGTGACAACATGGATGTCTAATACATGCCTGCCCCCCATCATTTGGATACAAGGCAGGAGAACGGAGGGTTTGAAGTCATCCTGGGCTGCAAAATGGCTGTGGTTCTCTTAAGCAAGATGAATCTGAATTCAAATGGAAGGTCCTATTCTGCTTACCAACATGATCCAAATCAGCTAACGAAGAACTGTAGGAGGATGAAGCGTCAGAAGAGGATGATGAGTAGACTTTGGCTTTTGGTGGTTCTTTTGGTGGTTCTTTTGGTGGTTCTTTTGGTGGTTCTTTTGGTGGTTCTTTTTGTACCTTTCCAACTTCGTCACTTTCGTCGACGTCATCACTGTTTTCGACATCATCACTTTCGTCGACGTCATCACTGTTTTCGGCGTCATCACTTTTTTCGGCGTCATCACTTTTTTCGGCGTCTTCGCTTTTGTTGGCATCATTTTTTCCAGGATCACTGGCTACAAACTCTTTAGAATGTCCTAATAAGTCTTCGGAGGGCTTTCCTTGACTTGTTCCTCTATTCATATAAAGAAACAAACTTTATTGCTTCAAATATATTTGCAAGATGTGATAGTCCAATTACCATGCTTTGATTTACAGCTTTAAAGCCAAACTGTTCTCAGACTCTAGGCTTAGGTACTTCCCAGCTCAGACATCCCCAACGTATCTTTCTTAACTGTTCTCTTCCTTCCCATATCAGTCCAACAGAAAATCCTGTTTTTAAATGTACATCACTTCATGCCATTCCTCTGCTCAGAGCCTACAATAACCTCTGATAGCCCTACAGAATCATGTTCCCATGCTGGGAAGGTTTGCATGAGTATTGTCTCCTGCTGTGGAATAATCCTTTTGTACACTGTGAAGAAGTGCTGTTCGCATTGTTTAAATAAAGAGTTGATTGGTAAATAGCCAAGTAGGAAGAGGTTAAGTGGGAGAGCCAAACTAAGGGAACTCTGGGAAGAAGGAGGGCAGAGTTGCTAGCCAGATGCAGAGGAGACAGATGAGCATGCAGTGCTGAAAAAGGTACTGCCACGTGGTAGAGCGTAGATAAGAAATATGGGTTAAGTTGAAAGAGCTAGTTAGCAAGAAGCCTAGGCTATTGGCTGAGTATTTATAATTAATAAGTCTCTGTGTGGTCATTTTGGGGAGTCGGTGGTCCCATCAAAAAACTCTGCCAACAACCTTCCACAGGTTCATGTCTTTGAACACTTGGTGCCCAGCTAGGGGTGCTTTTTGGGAAGTTGTGGAAACTTTAGGAAGTGGAGCTTTGCTGGAGGAAGGGTATCAGTACAGACAGATTGTGAGCATTCACAACCTTGTCCCACTTGTAGTTCATTCTCTGCTTCATGTTTGCAGTTAAAGATGTGATTTCTCAGCTTCCTACTCTGACTACCTGCTGCCATGCCTCCTCTGCCTTTATTCCACTCCCTCTGGAAGCATAAGCCAAAAGAAACTCTTACTTCAGTAAGTTACCTTGGTCATGGTGTTTTATCAGAGCTGCAGAAAAGTAGCTCATACACAATCCATTGTTTCTCTCACCTCATCTCCTGGCACTCTTTTTCTGCCCTGTTACAATGGTCATTACTGTCTCTCTCACACATGAGGGTTTTTGTACAGCTGCTCTCTCTGCTGTTCGCACTCTCACACAGAGATACTCCTGGAAATCTCATTGCTGTCAAATCTTTGCTCACATTATTTCTTTCAATGAGGATGTCCTAGTTAACCTTGTTTAAAACCACAACCATAGCCAGTCATGATTGGTAAAGGTATGTTCAAAATTTTAAAAAAATTAAGAAATCTCCACAAAAACAAAATAATCAGTCAGGTGTGGTGGCACATATGTTTAATTCCAGCACTCGGAGGCAGAGACAGGACGATTTCTGTGAGCCTGAGGCCAGTCATCGAGTTTGAGGACAGCCAGGACTATACAAAAGACCCCACACCTTCATCTATTCTCTGCTGCCATGTCATCTCCTGGTTTCCTAAAGGATCTTTGTTGCTAGTTTAGAACATACTCAAATAACCCAGGATGAGCTATTTCAGATCTTTAGACTAACCCCATCTGCAAAGACTCCGTTTTCAAATAAAGCCACATAAAGGTCTTAAAGAGTTAGGACACAGATAGATAATTTGGGGTACCATGGATTCTCTCTCAAAGCAAACGTTCACCTTCGCCAGTTTCTACCATCTATTCCTTCTCATATTTCCATCCCATCCACATACTTATGACTAACCTGTCATCCATGTTGTTATTACTTTACCTTACTGATCCACGGGACAGGTTTTGTCTCCTACAAAACAAAACAAAAAAGAAATTAAAATTAGAAAAAAAAGCTACAATTCAGAAAAAGTATAATAAAGAAAACAATTCAGATCTATAAGGAAAGAAAACTAAGTAATGAAGGGAAGTAGAGAAACCCACATAGCATATAAAGAAAAACAAGAATGGGGACTTCTTAATTCTAGGCAAAACTGTGGTCATAGGGGCCAAAGAAAAGAAACAGGAAAATGAGTTGAGAAATAGCATGGGGGTTGAACACACAGAAGCTGACCTCTGAATAATCTGTCGCTTGAATATGTCAGCTTTATACTGAACCTCCAGGTGGGTCATTTCCTCACTCAGCTCATTTCTGATATTCTGAAAGTTAGTAACTGCCCCAAAGGGCCATTAAGAGTTAGAAGGTGGTGGTGAGTAGACCAAGAAGACTGCTCAAGTGGGAGAGACAAAGTGAATAGCCGTTCCAATAGCCAAACTTCCTTAATACACTGAGTTCTCTCCCGGTGGTCCACCAACCCCAAACAGCCAGTTTTCCCACCATCCCTTGTGCAAAGTTGTACCTTCTCTGGACTTACCCATCATGGCTACTATGATATTTCGAAAGATAATGGAGCCAAGCAACAACCAAAGGATCACATAGATGCTGCTAAAGACACGGCTAGCTTCTGGCACCTTCCAGACATCCTGAAGTACTGCATACCAATGATCCAAGGTGAAGAGGATGAACACTGTCACTAGGGAATTGAGTAGGTCCCTAAAAAAGCAACGAGTGAATATAAGAAGCAGAGATCTAAACCTTTCAGAAACTGGGTTTTGTTTTGAGTCTCACTATGCAGCCCAGGTTAGACTGGAACACTATGTCCACAGGTGAACTTTGACTTCACAGAGTTGAACTCCTGCCTCTGTGCCTGGTCTCATTATTATTCTTAGAGCTACATAAGGGCATTTACTTGTAATATGCTCTGATTTGGGCTCCTTTTCTATCATTATCGATATTTTCTAGCTAACCATTCTTCAGTCCAAAATCACTTTTATTATGTTCAACAGCCTGTAAATATCTCTCAGTATTCTGTTAGTCCTGGGGCTGCTGCTTTCTCAATAAATACATATTGACTAAATTCTTGTGTGTGTGTGTGTAATTATCTATTTATTTATGTTATATGCATTGGTGTTCTGCCTGTACGTATGTCTGTGTGAGAGTGTCAGACCCCCTCAAACTGGAGTAACAGACAGCTGTGAGCTGG
>NW_004949096.1:30024969-30025900 GCF_000317375.1 Microtus ochrogaster
CTGTCTCGAAAAACCAAAATAAAAAAATAAAATAAAATAAAATATAAATTGACACAATTATAAATGAATTATTTGGGGACTAAAGACTAAAGCTACCTCATAAAGCATTTGTTTAGCATGAATAAAGTGCTGAGTTTTTCTCTTTCCTGAAATCTTTTGTCCATAAAAACAAACTATTGAAAATTTTCTTCTTTCCTATTTATTTCTCATGCTTGTTTTTAGTTTGCTTTTTCTGTAACAAAGTCTCATTGTGTAGCCCTGGATCTAGAACTCACTGCATCAACCCAGGTGACCTAGAACCAGAAGCAATCCTCTTGCCTCAGCTGTCAAGGGCTAAGAGTACAGGAATGACCCACTTCAACCTGCTCTGAATTCTTTACAAAAGTACGTGTTGAGTCTAGAGTTGACAGCCAGGCATGGTGGCCAGCCTGATCAACATAGTGAGTTTCAGGACAGCCTGACGTACACAGTGAGAAAAAAAAAAAAAAAGAGCTGAAGCCAAGTGTTTTGGTGCTTGCCTTTATTCCTAGTACTCAGGAAATATGCAGGTAGGTAGATCTATGTGAGTTCCAGGTCAGTCAGAGGTAAACAGTAAAACCCCTGCCCCTACCCTGGGATTAAAGACCCATCCCACAACATCCATTGAGACCCTGTCTTATTAAAAAATAAGTAAGAGTTTAGAGGTGTGATCCTGGTACAGAGCTGTCATCCCAGTACTTGGAAAGTGGAAGCAGGAGGATCAGGAGTTCACCGCCATCTTTTATTACACAGCCAGTTCAAGACCTTGCCTGTTTTGGAATATTTGTTTAACTATGTAAGGATGCATTGCATTTGCTTAACTATGTTAAGATGGATTGCATTTGTTTATGTTGCACAATATTTGTTTAACTATGCAAAATGTGTTGCATTTGTTTATGTAAAGATGTGTTGC
>NW_004949096.1:30027499-30039726 GCF_000317375.1 Microtus ochrogaster
CTTTCTTCTTGCAAGGAATGTTTTTGATATAAATCTCTTTTTTAAAAAATTGCTTTTCATAATATTTATTATTATTGCTACATATATGGCAGGAAAATTTTAAGAGCCAGGGGAACATGAAATCTGCTTTGAGAGTGCATCTCCTAGAAATGACAGGGAAGCTACAAGCAGAATATCTCAGCAATATGGCTGCCCAGGCAAGACCTGACTAATAGCTGCTACTGTGGAAGGTAGAGATCTCAGGAGATCCCACCCTTAGGTAACTAAGGACTGACTGATGACTGCAGGGGGGATTAGTCTCCTGTGGGGGGTCACCCAATCAGTTTATCTAGTACAATGTGATCAGCCCTGAAGTCATACACATAAACACTCAGCAGACTGTACTTACATATTACATATTTATGCCATATATGTAGCAATAATAATAAAAAAGAGACTGTTGATTTGAGAAAGAGTGGAGGGGCAAGAGAGGGGTTGGGGAGGGGGACATGGAAAAGGTTAGTGAGGGAAAGGGAAAGGGATACGATTATATTTTAATTAAAAATTTCAAAAAAACTTAAAAGCACAAACAAACCAGAACTGGTTGTCCTAGGCCCAACATCAGAGCTAGCTCTACTTACTATGTCTTCCTTTTTCCTCTTTGTATTCTGCCCCACCCTCCTACCAGAGAGTCTAGTTTCTGTATTTCTGTGCTTTAGATGAGCATCTCAGTATCATACAAACCTCTTCCTCATGAAGATCGCCCTTAGCCATACTTACGAGAAGAACATGTTATATTCCAGGTTCTCAATAGTTGAACGGGAATAGTCTTGGAAGAAGTAAACACCGGTTACAGCAAAAATGTAGAAGAAGATAAGCAGCAGCATCAAGAGGAATGTCATGCTCTACAGACAAGATTCAAATTGGGGGTAGGTAAGGCAAGGATGCTCACCAGCAGCCCAGCCCAGCACACCACATCATCTCCCGGCAAATCCAGAGCAAGCGCAACTCTAACCTACAACAGTTTACTTTTTCTTTTTTGAGTTCTGTACATCAACTTGTTTAAATATAAAAGAAATGGGATGAAGTTAGTTCTTACCTCTCGAGTTGTTACAGAACATAAAGAAGATAATCCACATAAATATTTATTTAAAACTTAGTGCTCAGTAACTAGCAGACATTACTTTAGGGGCTGATGCTCCTAAGGACATACAAATGTTCTCATACAAGAACATTTCATGAACCTTTCACGATCTTCTTTGACCATATTAAATAGTAAACCCATGCTTTCTACCTTGTCCCCCATTCTACTTTAGGTTAATCAGTTTAAGTCACCTTCAGGGCCCTGGCCAGAGCCAATATAATAACTTTAATTTGACGGAATCGTGCAAACAGTTTGAGAGACCTCAGCACCCGGGAGATCCTCAGCAGCTGGAGCCACACGGACTTCCCCGAGACTCCCATCAACACCACAAACTCAGGAAGCAGAGACTGTGGGAGATACAGGCAATAAATAAGGATACCCAAAGAACCCAGACACAGTTGCCCCTGTTAATCCTGTCTTCTTCATAGTTTTCTGGGTCTTACTTTGAATCTGGGAACTGTTTGCTATTTAGTCTTTTTATATTAATCTATTTAAGCTCTATACTTCAGCTTGTTTACATATTTAAAAATGGGATAAAATTAGTGCTTTATCTCTTGAGCTGTTACAAAACATAAAGAAGATAACCCACAAAAAATACTTAAAATAGTGGCTGTCACTTAGTGCTCAGTAAGTAGCAGATGTCATTTTAGGAGTTGATTCTCTTAATGACAACAATTTCTGCAATTACTTTTAGCTTTAAGGGGAAAAAAATCAAAGCAGCAAAATTGATAGATTTTTATATATTCCTTCCTGGATGTTTTAGCTAACTTATTTACCAAGGCATATAGCTGGTCCCATTAACTAATCCTAAGGATATTTATCCTTACCAGCATGGTAACAACAAAGTCAAAGACATTCCAGGCATTATTCCAGAAGAGAGTAAAGCCAGACATCCACATTAGAAGGATCTCTAAAATGAAACTAAACAAGATAAACCAATCTGCCACCTCCAGAGTCAGTCTCAATGGCCACAGTTTAGTATTTGTGGATTCCATCAATTCTGTAAGGTAGAGCAAGGGAGAAATAAAAATTAAGTGAGAAGATGAATAATGAAGGCTGATCACTTATAAACCAGAGTTGTGACCACTACTATTCCATTTCTCTTGAATTCCTCTGTCTTTCATAAATTTGTTTAAATCTATGAGTATTTTGCCTGCATGTATGTATGTGTATACATATATGTATATGTATCATATGTGTTCCTTCTACCTGAAGTCAGGGGAGGGTGTCAGATCCCCTAGAACTGGAGTTACAGTTGTAAGCCCCTATGTTGATGTTAGACTTGGACCTGGATCATCTGCAAGAGTAACAAGTGCTCTTGCTTCAACCTGTATAATACAGGGCAGAACTACCCATAAAACAACAGCGATACTGTACTTCTTGTTGCTGGTATAAGTAACAGTGGCAAGCTTACAACCCATTCTACAGTCATACAGCCCCTACAGAATTTCCCTCTTTACTACACCCCCACCATATGCTGTACAGTTAAGTTTGTCCTAAAGTTTATAGGAAAGCAATGGGTCTTATAAACAGAGTGAAAATATAGAAATATGAGATTAAATCTTTTAAAACATTAAACTTCTGAATAATTTCAAAGATGCCTTTTACAATTGATGTGTCCTAAGATGATTTTTATTTCTTAGTAGCCATGACACATGTACCTACCTACACACACACACAAAAGTAATTAAACAAACATATAATAAATTCTGGTTCCCAGAAGCAGGGGATTACAATATTAGAAGGCACTAAGGACCACATTTAAGTCTCACAACATGTGTGTGTGAGTGTATGTATACACGTGTATATGTGTAAGTTTGTGTCATGATATTTTTGTTTGTGTTTTAATAAAGTTTGCTCGAAGATCAGAATGCAGAGCTAAGCTACTAGAGGCCAGGGAGTGGTGGCATACACTTTTAATCCCAGGACTTGGGAGACAGAGGCAGAAAGATTTCTGTTAGCTCAGTGCCACCCTGGGCTACATAAAATTGATATAGTCAGATATCACACAAAGGTTATCCCAGGACTTGGGATCCTACGCCTTTAATCTTGGCACTAGGAAGGTGGAGACAGGAGTGCTGTAGCTGGGCAGAAAGAGTAATATCAAGTGGGAGGAGGCAGGAGCTCATTGCAGTCTGAGCAAGCAGTTTAAGGCAGCAGTCTGAAGCGGTCAGTCAGAGGAGGCAGTTTGAGGATTTGGTAGAGGTAAAAGATCTCTCTACTGGCTGGCTACACTGCTTCTCGATCTCTTAGTTTTTGCCCCCTAATATCTGACTCTAGGTTTTTATCATTAAGAACAATTAAAATTTATGCTACATGTTTGTGGGTGCAGAAGAAAGTGTAGGATTCCCTAGAGCTGGAGTCATAGACAGTTGTGAGTGTGTTAACTAGTAAACTGTCTCTCTGGTCTCAAATTACTTCATTGTTCTTTATGGAAATCCTGTCTGTGAAAGCAAAACTGAATAAACATTATTGCTAAATAACTAAAGAAAAGTCAGAAAAATAAACAGCAGAAATTGTTTAAGTGAGACAGAAGGTGAGGGGTGACCACTGCCAATGCTGCAGCAGCTAATGAAAAGGTGTACTGTCTGGAGAGGAAAATATAACTATTCTTTCACTCTACCACTTGGGAGACTGAGGCAGGAGGATCGAAAGTTCAAAGGCAGCTCAGATTACAGTGAACTAAGGCCATCCAAGACTTCGGTGAGACCCTGGAACAAAATAAGCCAGGTGTTGTGGGGCACTCCTCTGGAGGGCAGCCTAGTTTACATAAAAAACACACTCAAACTTAGTGTTGAACACTTGTATCCAGCTAGCACTTGGGAGGCTGAAGCAGAATTGAAACTGAGGACAACTGTGGCTACATAGGAAGTTCTGGGCAGCCAGGGCTATAGTAAAACCCATCTCTATGCACTAGCGAGTCTTGGCATTTAAGAACACTTATTGTTCTGCAGAGGACCTGGGTTTGGATTCCAGCACCAACAAACTAACAGGTCAACAATTTAGCTTGCCTTAGTAAGGCAAAAGAACCTTAATGTAACAGAGCTCATCCCAGTGCAATACAATCTTTCTCTGGAGTGGAAGGCAGGAATTTAATCAGATAGGCCAGACAAAGTATACAATTCCACAAAACAAGGTAGTTTTGATACAGGCAGCACCTATTGCTACAACAACATAAATCAGTCACTTCATAGAATACCAATTAAGTTCACACTGGTTGTAAGAAAAATTCAACATCATAGAGCAGAATAGCACACTGGTATTTGTATAAATATTTGGCCAAAATCAATTGCTGGTGTTGGGGGAAAAAAATCACAACTTGTGATTCATGAGTTCAAATAGTGCTTACAATTGAAACAAGCATGTTTTGCTTTTATTTTGTTCTGTTTGAAATGCCAGGGGGACCAATCTCAGGGGCTTGTACATGCTAGGCAAGCACTCCACCCCTTGGGCTAAACTACAAGCCCTAAACATTTGGCTTTAAACAAGTAAGATTACAAGGGCCTGGAGATGTGTCTCAGCAGTAAGAGCACTGGCAGAGTACCCTATTCCCAGCAACCATTCAGAGGACATCTGTAACCAGGAGACCCAATGCCCTCTTCTGGCATCCGTGGGCACTGCATGCATGCACATGTAAAACCACCTACACATATAAATAAAATAAAAAATAAATATGTAAAACAGATTGTCACAAAATAATTGATTTGGTCAAGCTACATAATATGAAAATAATAAAATATGATAATAGGTGAAAATGATAATACAAAAATGGTAAAATCCTCAAAATTTAAGAAATACCATATGAAAACAGAATAATAAATACTTATGGGGACTTTGTTTTGGTTTGTGGCTTTGTTGATTTGGTTTGGTTTGGTGTTTCAAGACAGGGTTTCTCTGTGTAGCCTTGGCCGTCCTGGAACTCACTCTGTAGACCAGGCTGGCCTCAGCCTTGACTGTCCTAGAACTGACTCCGTAGACCAGGCTAGCCTTGAACTCACAGAGATCTGCCTGCCTTTACCTCGCAAGTGCTGGGATTAAAGGCGTGCGGCACCCCCATCAAGAATTACTGCTGTTCTTTCATTCTAAGCAGTTTTTATGAACTTTATCTTTTGAGAGAGTTACTGCACAGTGCAGGTTAGCCTTAATTTATAACCCTGCCTCAATTTCCAAAGTGCTGGATTAAAGGCACTCACCACCACTCCTGATCTGTGCAATCTGCCTGAGTTAACAATTAAATGAGATGTCCTTCTGTTTTTTAATACGTTTCATATAATATGTAAATGGTATTTTAGAGCCCCTTTTCGCTTAGGTAGGCATAGTGGTGCACACCTGTAATCTCAGATGGAAAAAAGTACAAGTAGGAGGTCAGCTTCAAGGTCATCCTTGAGGCTAGTGTAGGTTACATAAGACTCTGTCTCAAAAAGTAAATGAATAAGTACATCTGTCCCCATCACAATGAACTGATACCTGAAAGTATGAAATGGTCAGGTTGGAAGAAAATGACCTTTTTCATAAGCACCAGTTCTCACCTATTTCGACCATCAGTACAATTGTATTGAGAAAGATGAGGGAGATGATGAATTTCGAGAAGATAGGATCTGTTTGCTTTTAAGGAAACACACAGACAGAGCACATTCTCATTCATGCAGCTGAAATAATAAGGACAACAATATCAGATATGAGAATTTGAAGAAAATAGTTTGAGAGGAAAAATAAATCATTAACAGATGAGGGAAAGCCACAATAAGAACAGGTGACACAAAAGGATACTCTCAGTAACCCATCCAGCCCACAGGGAAAGAGGTGGTCTCTGGCTGCACCGCACACGGAGCCTGCTCAGCATTCGCTGGGAGTGTGTGATGTGGCCCATATGCCGGGGCTTTATGGAGAAGCGCACTAGCTGGTGCTGGTCTCCTGACATGAGTTTCTTCTGGAGAGAAGGGTCTATAACGAAAAGGTAATTGGGCATGCCCGTTGTTCAGCTTGAATGCACCAGTACCGGGCAACACACAAGACTGCCTTCCCTCCCCAGCCTCCCTGCCAAACAGAAAGGAGTATAGACAGATCTACAGGCTGGGGGGACTGTGGACAGCAGGCAGAGTTGGGGAGAGGGACACTGGTAAAATAATGGACTTTCTACACGCAGCAGCAGCTCTGCCTTGGAAGCTGCTCTTTTCCAAAGCAACTAAGAATTCTATTAGTGTAAAGTGAACATGTATCGTTTATGCTCACACTGACTGTGCTTATGAAAGCAGCAGCTGGTTCACGACCTGCTAGGAAGGCTCTCTCCAATTCAGACATCCACCTGCCTCTGCTTTCTAAGGATGTAAGGCCATCATCACCAGCTCAGAAACCTCCAAGTTTTAAGTACCTTTGGTGGAAACTGTTCAAAGTCAGGGTCACCTAACTAGGATTCAGAGGAATAGATAGAGGTTTAAAGTCCTGAATTCATCAAGTTTAGCGTAGTTTCTCATCTCTAAAATTTTCCTTTTATTTGTACTTTTCAAAAAAATATGTGTGTGTATACAACTGCAGGAGTAAGTTGTCTTCTTGTACCATGTGGGTCCTGGGTATAGAACTCAGGTTTTCAGACGTGGCAGCAAGTACATTTTACTCCCTGAGCTATCTCTATCTTGCTGTTCCCATTACTTGAGATAAGAGTCTCAAATAACCCCTCTCATCCCCAAACTACACTGCGTAACCAAGAATGACCTTGAATTCCCAGTGCCTCCTCCTCCAGAAGGCTGGAATTGTAGGCAAGTATCACTCACACCCGTGCGTGTTTTATTTAAACGTGTGTGTGTGTGTGTGTGTGTGTGTGTGTGTGTGTGTGTGTGTGTGTGGTCGAGCATGCATGTGTATGCCAGAGGGCAACTTTTGGGAACCAGTACTCTCCTTCCAGGTAGGTCCTGAGAATCAAATTCAGGTTATCAGCATGGCAGCAGGCAACTTTACTCACTAAGTTATATTGCCAGCCCTATTTTGTTGTTGTTGTTGTTTGGAACCAGGGTCTTGCTATGAAGCCCAGGCTAGCCACCATTCCTGGCTCCACCCTAAAATATGTTTCTGCTTCCTATCTTCTGAGGATGTGGACAGGAATATTACACTTAGTGCAAGCGAACAGGCTGCTAACCAAGTATTTCCCGGAGAGTGTGCCTTGGTACGGCTTGGCTCAAGCCTTGCAAATGCTCTATGAGAGAGAAGGTGTCGATAAGCCGCGAGCGAATAGCATCAGCTCTAGGCAGCGGTACCTGTCCTCGTTCCTGGGCCATGGCTGTGAAGAAAATAGAACCAAGGGTCAGAGGTTTGGGGTTTTTTGTTGTTGTTTTTTCCCTTCCTTCCTACCTTCTTTGCCTTTCAGAGATTTAGGAAGCCCATTAAAGATACCATGAGCAGTTAAGTACAAACACTTTGAAAGACTCAAAAATGGGGCGCACACCTTTAATCCCAGCACCCAGGAGGCAAAGACAGCTGGATCTCTGTGAGTTTGAGGCCAGCCTGGTCTACAAGAGCTAGTTTCCAGGAAAGGCTCCAAAGCTACAGAGAAAACCTGTCTAGAAAAAAAAAACAAAACTAAAAAAGTTTTTGTTCTTTGGTTTTGATTTTTTGTTTATGCAAAAGATAGAAAAAAAATCATGAGATATTTCCACAGTCAACTAAATATCCACGAATTTTCACTTTCTGACAGTGCTTGTAATTATGTATTTATTTATCCATCTATTTATTTATTATTTATTTATATTTTTTCAAGACAGGGTTTCTCTGTAGCTTTAGAGGCTATCCTGGAACTAGCTCTTGTAAACCAGGCTGGCCTCGAACTCACAGAGATCCGCCTGCCTGTGCCTCCCAAGTGCTGGGATTAAAGTTGTGCGCCATCATCGCCCAGTATTTCTTCTTTAAAAATAATTGAAAGGGCTGGCGGTGGGGAAGCATACTTCTAATCTCAATCTCAAGAGGCTGGTGCATCTCTGTTGAGGCCAGCCTAGTCTACATAGCTAGTTCCAAGCCAGTCAGGGCCATATAGTGAGACTTTGTTAAGAAAAAGTAAAAATTGAGCCTGAGCCTGGTGGTGCGGACTATCAACCATCAATCCCTGAGGTTGAGGCCAGAGGATAGGAAAGTTCTAGGCCTGCCAGATTATTGAACATAAAGCCAACCTGGGAAATTTAGTGAGATCATGTCTCAAAAAGTCAAAAGAGGACTAGGTAGGACTAGGAATATAATTCGGCAATGGATCACTTGTCCAGCATTGGGTAAGGTCCCCGGTTCAATCCTCGGGTACCCACCCTTTCGAACAAACAACAGCAATCGGTGAAAAATTATCGGGCAGGGAGGCAGAAGGCCTAAGGCTGGACAAAGAATACAGACCTCACGTGGACCTGACAAAGCAGGATACGAGGGAAGGCAGCAGCAGGATGTAGTGTTCTACGCCCTATAATTGGACAAATCAACAGCCTGGCACTTGGAATACGTGTCGTATTGTGCCCGAGTGTGTGAGCGCCCCAACGCCCGGAAGGGAGGGAGCGGGGCGGCTCAAGCTCCCCTCCGTCCCGCTTCAGGGCCTCACGTCAGGCTCAGCGCACTTCCGCCCACTCAGCCCTGACTTCACCCCTCCGCCTCCCGCGCCGGCGCCGTGAGCTCCACTCCTCCTCCGCTGGCCGAGCTCAGGGCCGCCCCGGCTACCCGGAGCCCCCACTTCCCACCGACCCCAGCCAAGGCCTTCCCCCCCCTCCCACAGCCGGGCCCGCGGGCGTTCGCCCCGCCCCGCGCGCCAGCCAATCGGCAGTTACCAGCTGGTTCATCCCGCCCGACGCAGCGGGGGATGCAGCCAATCGGCGGCTGCCACACTGCGGCCCGAGCCGGCCTAGGGGGTTGGGACCTCGGCAGCAGGTCTGCACGGGCCAGACGCGCGAGCTCAGGCAGCGGGTGCGGATCCCGGGCACTCTCTTCTCAGTCTCCCGGCCCCGACCCTCCGACCGCCCCATCCGGGTCTTGCCGCCATGCTCTTCAGCCGCCTAGCGCTGCTCCCGGGCGTGGCGCTGCTGCTCGCCTCGGCCCGCCTCGCCGCCGCCTCTGACGTCCTGGAACTCACGGACGAAAACTTCGAGAGTCGCATCTCCGACACGGGCTCGGCGGGCCTCATGCTAGTCGAGTTCTTCGCCCCCTGGTGAGGCCACTGGGCAGGGTCAGGGCCGGAGGAGCAGCTGGGCGCGGGAGCGTTTGGGCCTACGAAGCGCGGACGTCCTCCACTATCCATGGGCCTGGCTGCAGCTGCCGCCTTGCCAGTCGGGGGTGGGGGTGGGGGTGGGGGCCGGGGCAGATCCGGAAAGGAAGAAGCCCAGGTTCTCGCTTAGGGCCACGTCCTTACTCCGTGTTATTGCTGCACTTCCTATGTGGAGGGATTTACCCATCCCCTCCCCCTCCGATCTGTATCTTTCAGTATCTAGGTGAGTCAGTGTAGACGTCTTCTGGTCTGCAGGCCAGCCAGTCATCCCAGAACCTTAGGGAAGAGGCAGGGGTACAGGTCCTGGGTCCCAAGGTATTTCCTTTCTTCTTGTCCCCACCCCAGAGCCAGTGGTTCCTAACCAAGGTCACTCAGTGGCTGCAGAACGACCGTAAGTGCTTTCTTGAGACAGGCCTTTATTTTGTCCATGGCATGGCTTACAATATTTTACATAAAGCTGTAAGCCGCAGAGGCGCCTCCATTGAGAAGAGAGTAAGCGAACAAGAATAATTTCACTAGCATCTATCACAATTGTCAACTTTAGATAATTACAGAAAATGATAAGACTCACAATGGAGAAAGTAGCCACCGTTGGGGGAGTATACCACTTCAGGGGCCGCGTAACCTCACAAAACGGTAGATTCTTTAGAGTAAATGTGACCCCAAATAAGAACTTACTTGGGAAGGGAGAACATAGGATTTCTGGGTTTGTCTCTTAAGTGGTGGGTTGGGTAATTTGCAAATTATTGCCACGGCATACTAATTAATTTAATAGTTCAGAAGGTGTGTACTTTTTTGCCCTCCTGGCACAATGGCCTTTAATTCAAAACTATTCAAAAGAACCCATAAACCAGTGTTTCACAGTTAAACTGTAACTTATCTTTGCTTCTGACCCAGTGGGATCGCTACATTCCAAGCTCCTCTGACTGACTTAGAAGATGGCACTCGAAAGTCCTGTAGTGAAGACTGCCTGAATCAGGATATACTAGAGACAGGAAACAATTTGTATTTCAGCTTGGGGTATTTTGTGTTCAGGGCATTTTGTGGCTAACAATCCCTAGAATTCAGTGTTCTCGCTTAGAAACAATTTAACATAGTTATGTAATCATGCTGTTAGGTTTGAGGGGGCGTTGGTTGGGTCCAGCTTCTTTGACTGAGGGGTCACACATTTGGAGAATTGTGGACTGTTACACAGTTTAAAGCAGTTTGGAGTTAAGGCATTGGGATATGGCTCAGTGCTTACCTAGCATTTTCAATTGCCATTGTTGAAAATATATATTTAAATGTTAAAGTGTTTTTTCCTCCCTTTGAGACAGGGTCTCTTTGTAGTCCTGGCTATTCTGGATCTCACTCTGTAGTTCAGGCTGGTACTTACTTTTTTTTTTTTTTTAATTCTTGAGTCAGGGTTTCTCTGTGTAGCTTTGGAGCGTGTCCTGGAACTCATTCTCTAGACCAGGCTGACCACAAACTCACTGAGATCCTCCTGCCTCTGCCTCCCAAGTACTGGGATTAAAGGCACTGCTTTTCTTTTTCTTAAACCAGTTCCTCTGTATTGTCCACACTGACCTCAAACTTGGGATCCACAGGATCTCCTGTAGCCCAGCTGGGCTTCAATGTCTGATCCTCTTGCCTCTATCCTAAACACATCATCCTAAAAATTGTTTCACCTGCTTTTCTTAAGACTACATATCCCATAATGCATTGAGCCATCAAGAGTTGGGTGGATTTCTGCTGTGGTGTCTGCTTTTAGTAGGCTTAGAAGATAGTCACCTCCCACATTGCCAGCAGAGTCATCTTTTCAGCATTGAGATTTCACTGCAAACCCCCCCCCCCAACAATCAACTCATTCGTCCTTCTCCAGACTGGGATTCCTACAGGGAAAGAACTGTCGGCTTTTTATCAAAGGCTAAAATAATTAATTGCTCCTGACAGTGCAGCATGAAGTGATGACTGAGTTTGTGCATGTTGGCGTTATCCTCTGCTATGCACCATCTCTGAGAGTAGGTGAATTCTTTGTGGTTTAATATTGGCGGGGTGGGTAAAAGAGTTAGTGGGAGGCTGGTGGTGGTGGCCCACTCCTTTAATCCCAGCACCAGGGAGGCAGAGGCAGGCGGATCTCTGTGAATTTGAGGCCAGCCTGGTCTACAAGAGCTAGTTCCAGGACAGGATGCAAAGCTACATCGAAAAACCAAAGAAAGAAAGAAAGAGTTAGTAGGTTCTGTAACAGACCCCGATTTCCCTTAAAGTTCACCAGATTTCTGTTCCTGGTTGGTTGCCTGGGAAAGACAGTCTTTTCTGTCCTAACAGGAACCCACTTTGTATATTTGTTTACCTTGTGGATGGTGCTACTCTTTAGAACTATTGCTTTTAGTCTCAGCCTCTGGCACACTGATTTCTTCACAGATTCATTGTATCTTAGTTACTTTTCTGTTGAGTGACAAAGCACCATGACCAAGGCAATTTGTTAAAGAAAGGTTCTTTCAGGGGTTCACAGTTTAGGGGATTATAGTCCATGACCATCGTGGCAGGAGCTATATCAGAGAACTCTGCTCACAGGCTGAAACAATGACCTTGAGGCAGTAAGAGCTAAAGGGGAATGGTGTGGGGTTTATTGCCTGTGGAGTTTTTATGTGTATGCATGGAGGATACCAAGTCCCTGGAACTGGGGTTACACATGGGTAGGTGCTGGGACTAGAACTCAGATCCTCTGCAAGAATAGCAAGTGCTCTTAACTGCTGAGCCATATCTTCAGCTCTGCCTCTTAAAACTGTTTTACTATTGTGGGGTCAAGGGCAGATTGGTGGTGTGTGTTTTCTCCACCTTTACATGGATTCTGGGGATCTCTAGTTGTCATGCGTATGTGCCAAGTTATTAGGTGCT
>NW_004949096.1:30040801-30048133 GCF_000317375.1 Microtus ochrogaster
CCAGATCTCATTACAGATGGTTGTGAGCCACCATGTGGTTGCTGGGAATTGAACTCAGGACCTCTGGAAGAGCAGTCAGTGCTCCTAACCTCTGAGCCATCTCTCCAGCCCCAATATACAGACTTCTTGTACATTAACTCCGCTATTCACCTTACTTGAGTACCCTACTCTTCTCCTTTTTTAAGCTTTAAATACTTAAAGGCCCAAACCCAGATGGGATCCTTTAAAATTCATTCTTTAAACCCTGGAAATTGGGCATAGTGCTACACATGCATAAATCCTAGCATTTGAGAGTGAGAAGCAGAAAGATTGTTTTAAGTACTAGGACAGCCTGGTCTGCAGTAGCAAGTTACAGGCCAGCCAGGGCTATCCATGAGATCATGTCTTGAGACAGACACCACGAATCAGTATCAAGAGTCTTTTCTCTTTTTGACAACGCTGAGCAGAGTCAGCTGGAGGGCTACGCAGAGTGAAGTGCAGAAGGCACTGATTTAGTAGTGGGCACACTAAGCTGAAGGAGGAGTGACATGGCCTGTTTGAGGCTGTATTTGACTGTATAATAACAAAAAACATCCCTTCTGAGCTTCAGCACATTAGAAAGCACTTTTAAGGTGGCAGTAGGTCTGATTTCACAGTTGTGTGGTTCACTTGACCATGAGAACTCATCAAAACATAAGTTGGTATACTTTTCCCAGAGGGCTGCCTGAAACACCTGCTCTTCTATCCAGCCAGGCCCAACAGTCCCACAGGTGTATTTCTGTGCATTTAGGTGTGTGGTGCATTGTTGTCAGTGTACAGCTAGCACCAGCTGCACATTATCTCTTCAAAAGCCCAATGGGTTGCAGAGGGATCACTTTGAGAAGGTTGAAGAGTTCTGTAACCTCCCTGCAGACAGCAAAAACAGAAGGAAAGAAGCCAGGAAAGGTGGTATGTGTTGTAATCCCCAGAATTTGGGAAACGGTGGTAGATCAGGGGTTCAAGATCATCTTTGGCTACAAGATACTTTGCCTCTGAAACGTGTTTAGATAAAGAGCTTTAAGAGACTATCTCTCAAAAACTGGCCCGACGGTTAAGAGTGAATGCTGCTTTTGCAGAGAACCTAGATTCCATAACCAGCATCTGCTTCTGGAGCCTTACAGTTGCCTCTTCTGACCCCTGGGCACCTGCACACCTGCGGCATATTCATACATGTGCACACAAAAATCTGAAAAAGAAATAATTGGCTGGGCGGCAGTGACACAAACCTTTATTCTCAGCATTTGGAGGCAGAGACAGGCAGATTTCTGTGAGTTCAAGGTCAGCCTGGTCTACAGAATGAGTGCTAGGACAGCCAAGGGTACACAGAGAAACTGTCTCAAAACCAAAGGGAAGAAAAGAAAAAACAAAGTGCATACTCTCCAAGGTCTTTAAGAAGTATATTAAGGTCTAGAGAGATGGCTCAGCAGTTAAAAGCTCTAGCTGCTCCTCCAGAGGACCCAGGTTCAATTCCCAGTAAACAACTGTAACTTCAGTTTCAGGGGATCTGACACCCTCACACAGATACACTAGGCAGGCAAAACACCAATGCACATAAAAAGTAAAATTAAAAAGTATTTTTTTAAAAAGTCTGTTGAAAGATTGTCAAAGATTAAATGAAGGATTAAGGAGATGTACAAAAGACAAATACAACATGCTTTGGATCCTGTTCACAGTTTGTGTGTGTGTGTGTGTTAGGAGGGGGGGGTCAAGCCATCCTAAACTATGGAGAGGCCAGAAGCGGGCACATAATGGGGTGGGGGGTATAAAAGGACCAAATTCAAGATGGAGGAGTCATAGGTACCAAAGGGGTACTGCATTGGCTTTTTTCCTCTGCTTTCTTTCTCCAAGACAGGGTTTCTCTATATCTCTGGCTGTCCTGAAGACCAGGCTGGCCTTGAACTCTGCCTTCCAAGTGCCAGGATTAAAGGAGTGCGCTGCCACCACCACCCGGCTAACATCTTTTTGTTTGTTTCTCGAGACAGAGTTTCTCTGTGACAGCTCTGGCTCTCTTGAAACTAGATCTTGTAGACCAGGATGCCCTAGAACTCAAAAAGATCTGCCTCCTGGGTGCTGGGATTAAAAGCGTGTGCCACCTTGGTGTGGTCTTTTTTTTCCCTCCTTTTTTCATATCCTGATGAGATATTAATGGTTTCTCACATAATCAGTGACATCATAGATGTGTTCAAGATACACTGTTGTGGGGACTGGAGAGGTGGCTCAGAGCTTAAGAGCACTGGCTGTTGTTCCAGAGAACCTGAGTTCAATTCCCAGCAACCGTTTGGTGTCTCACAACTATCTAGAATAAAATCTGGTGCCCTCTCCTGGTGTGCAGGTATATATGTACGGAACACTGTACACATAGTAAATCTTTAAAAAAACAACAGTGTTATGTATTCCTTTTGTGTGTGTGAATATATACATACATATATATATGTATATATAGTTGAGTTTTCTCTATTTTGTGTGCATGGCAGGTGTGGGTTTGTACATGCCACAGTGCATAGGTGGAGGTTAGAGAATCGAAGTCCCAGAGATAGAACTCAGATTAGGATCAGAGGCCAGAACCTTTAACTACTGGTCCTATTTTATGTATTCTTTAAATGTTGCATAATAAATGAATATATCTGAGTTGTTAGCCAAACATGAGTTCCAGTTATTTTAATATAATAAAAATAATTACCATGTGCACTTTTTTTTTTTTTTTTAATATCCCAGCACTTGGGAGTCAGGCAGACTGTTCTCTGAGTCTGAGACCAGTCTGATCTGCATAGATCCAGGACAGCCAGGGCTATACAGAGAAACCCTGTATCGAAAAAAAAAAAAAAACAAACCATGGAGCTGTTGCTTTGGCCACATAGATGCGAATCTATAAGAAGGGTGATGTTGTAAACTAAACAGAATGGGGGTGTTCAAAAAAGAGTGTAGTTCTTGTGAAGAGAATTACCATGTGGGCTGAGCATATTAAACACTCCTAAGAGCCGAGGTGGCTAAGTCAGAGAAAGGTACTTTGCTTCACCTGAAGCATCACCCACTCTACTTAGGAAAACTAAGAGAAGGAGCCTGAGCTTTGGGAGTCTGTTCCTGTTTATTTTATTCATAGGTTAATATTTAAAAAGAAATAAAAGCTGTAGACTAAAAAATAATAGTCGTTATTCAAAATATCAGAAGTCTGGGTTACAGCTTGATATTGAATAATTGGTATAGCATGTCTAAGTCAGTATAAGAGAGGCTGAAAGAATGAAGGTCACAGCCTGGGGATTTTTTTGTTTGTTTGTTTGTTTTTCGAGACAGGGTTTCTCTGTGGCTTTGGAGCCTGTCCTGGAAGTAGCTGGGATTAAAGGCGTGCGCCACCATCGCCCGGCACAGCCTGGGGATTGTGTATCAAGACCCTGTCTTCAAAAAAACAAAGCAGTAATATGATTTGAGGTTCTTCTAGAATAAGAAGGAAATATGAGTTAAGTTTGTGTTATACAAAGAATCTGACCCCCCTTTTTTTTTTTAATAATAGGTGTGGACATTGCAAGAGGCTCGCCCCTGAGTATGAAGCTGCAGCAACTAGATTAAAAGGAATAGTCCCATTAGCAAAGGTGAGCATCAGTGAATTCACCAGAAAGGACTATGAAGTATATGAAGTATTTTTTATTGCACATATGTGGGCTTGTGTACATATTTTGTGTGAGTCCTTGGGCTTGGCAACAAACCCTTTACATTCTGAGTTTTTTCACTGACCCAAGTGTATAAAACTAGTTGTGTTTTTTTGTTTTTTGGGTTTGTTTGTTTGTTTGTTTGTTTGTTTGTTTGGTTGGTTGGTTGGTTGGTTGGTTGGTTGGTTGGTTGGTTGGAGAGAGGTTGAGTGGCTAAGAGGAGCACTTGACCTCTGTTATGGAGGACATAGATGCTTGGGCAGTGGGTTACAACCATTTGTAACTACACTCCCAGAGGATATGATACCCTGTGCTGGCCTTTGAACCTGTACATATGTGTGCAGCCAGAGCACTCCTACACAAAATAAAACATTAAAGAAGGGTGGGGGAGAATCTCATCGTGGAATCCGCACTGTGTTCTGTTGAGTCATACAGTTTACCCTTTAGTCCGTTCATCTTTTCTTGAAAATATTCATTACCGTGAGTCACTGGTCTGACTCAAGGCCTCTGGCTTCTGCTGCACCACTGATAGCAGGCTCTCACTGGGAATCCTTTTGGCTATCCTGTTGTCCTGTGTTGTGGAGATCCTGCTGTTTTGAACCTGTAGGTTTGTCCCCTTTATGTGCTCCAACAGTTCTGGACCTGGTCGGTAGCTGGGTTGGTCAGCCCTCCTTTAGTTTTCTTTCACCCTCCTTACCTGGGTGAGCTGTCCAGCACTGCCTTAGCTAGATCACCACCCAGTGCAGCCTGCAGCAAGGAGTGGGGCCAGTTCTGCATCCAGGTCCTCAGATCGGTTCACCCATACTCAAACCACTAGATACTTTTGTTGGTTGGTTTGGTTTGATTTTTAGTTTTTCTTTTAAATTTTGTTTTGGTTGCAGGGGTGGAGGGAGGGTGCAAGGGCAAGAGGGAGGATTGGAGGGGACAGGGAGATGAGTGGGATTAGAATACACAATGGGAAATCCACAAAGAATCAATAAAAGTTAAAAGAACTTTAAACAAAGAAAATAGTAAATGAGAAGTAAGGGCTGACAAAGACAAAGGTCTAGATGTAAGGGTGAGAAAGAGTATTGAGTGATCTACCCTGATGATAGTCAGTGATGGGATCAGGAAAAAAGACATGGGCTATCGCTGAGTATGTAGTCAAGTGGTTAGTATAAGGTGGGTGTTTGTTTTTCATAGAGTTGTAAGTATTAGCTATGGTGGTGACCTGTGATGCAAGCATTAGGGAGGTAGAGACAGGATTAGAAGTTCAAGACTAACCTAAGGGGCTGGAGAGATGGCTCAGAGGTTAAGAGCATTGCCTGCTCTTCCAAAGGTCCTGAGTTCAACTCCCAGTAACCACATGGGGGCTCACAACCATCTGTAATGGAGTCTGGTGCCCTCTTCTGGCCTGCAGGCATACACACAGAATATTGTATAAATAAATAAAGAAATATTTTAAAAAGAAGACTAACCTGAGCTACCTAAGACCCTGTCTCAAACAGGTGAAAATAATAATTAGTAAATTTTGCCATTCTGAAGTAATAAGCTCACAGGTGTTCGACTTTAAAAGCCTTGTCTTCTAGTTCCAGGACAGGCTCCAAAACCACAGAGAAACCCTGTCTCAAAAAACAGAAATAAAATAAAAGCCTTGTCTTGTTTTTTTGTTGTTTTGTTTTGCTTTGTTTCTGAGATAGGGTTTCTCTATGTTGCTTTGGCTGTCCTGAAGATTGCCCTTTAGACCAAGCTGGTCTTCAACTGACAGAGATACACTTGCCTCCACCTCCTGAGTGCTGGGATTAAAGGCATATATCACTACCTCGATATATATTAAAAGTATTTAAAACTATATTAAATCTAGATGTTAAGCAACTTGTCCTAGCAAAAACATCATGTTATTTTTGTTTCTTGTGACTGGGGCTTAAAATTATTTAGGAGGCTGTAAACTGTGGGTTTTGTTTTTGTTTTTGTTTTTAATTTTTTATTTTTTTTGTTTTTTGAGATAGGGTTTCCCTGTAGTTTTTAGAGCCTGTCCTGGAACTAGCTCTTGTAGACCAGGCTGGCCTCGAACTCACAGAGATCCGCCTGCCTCTGCCTCCTGAGTGTTGGGATTAAAGGCGTGCACCACCACTGCTTGGCTGTATTAATTTTCTGAACCTCATTTTACCCATTTCAGTACATAAGAATCAAACCTCAGAATTGTGTAAAGGTTAATCTGTTTCCTGTGGTTTTAAACCAATTGTTTGCTTTTATGTAACAATTATCGATGCATTTGCCAAAAGACAGCTTATTTGTAAAATCAAATTATACCCTGTCCTGGCTAAAAATGGGCATGCCAAGCACATGCATTTGGTAGTGAATGTTACCGAAGTAAATCACTATTAGGACTGAGAATAGCTCAGTGTTAGAGCACTGGATTTGATCTGCAGCATGAAAAGGAAGGAGGGCATTATTGAAATAAATACATTAATTTTAGAGTTTGCATATGAAGCCAAGAAGCATCTTAGGCAGTTCAGATCTAGTTAGGTAGCACTAATGCATCTTTAAGGTCTAATGACCTATGGGAAGTGTGCCAAGAAGTATTGATCTTCTATGGGGATAGCCAGTCGTAATATTTTGGGACTATGAGATCTTGTAGCAGGTGCTTAGATAACAAAATAACTCTTGTTTTGTCTACTCTTAGGTGGACTGCACTGCCAACACAAATACCTGTAATAAGTATGGAGTCAGTGGCTACCCAACCCTTAAAATATTTAGAGATGGTGAAGAAGCAGGTGCTTATGATGGGCCTAGGACTGCTGGTAAGGATCTGAATTGCCTGAAACCCAGGCTAGGCTTAAACTTCTTTCTTCGTTTTTATATTTTCAAGACAGGGTTTCACTGTGTAGATCTGGCTGCTCTGGAATTTAACTATGTAATCCCTGATGGCTTTGAATTTGCAGAGATCAGCCTGCCTCTGCCTCCCAAGTCCTGGGATTAAAGTCATTTACCACTTTTACATGGCTTAGGTTTAAATTCCTGATCCTTGCTCAGTTTTACAAGTAATGGCATTATAGGCATATGCCATCTTCCTTCCTTGAATTATCTTCTGGAAATTGAATTAATGTTTTGTTAAGGTTTTAGGATAGCTGTTACACAGAGAAATACTAACTTGAAAAAAATAAAAAAAAGAAAAAAGGCTTCAGCATACTTAGCAGTCATAAAAGTTGTTCATTTTAGAGGTCATTTTAGGTGACAAAAAGGTTTTCTGTCTAAATGACTTGATTATAAAGTAATATAGAAAATACTTGATAAGCTCAACTAAGCATGTTTTCATTTGATAAGTGTTATCAATTTTATCTACTCTGTAAGATTCTCTCTTGAGATAGTTGGTGTTCATATGCAGAACAGTGGTCTTTTTCTGTTATTTGGGTTCTGGTTGATGGAAGGTGAAAGACAGTCGTCACTACATGTGGACTATAGATAGTGAGTGATAAAGTATTTGATAGTAACTTGTAAAGTGTTAGGTTCAGTCCCCCGCACAGCAAAGAAAACTGTCTTGTGCTCATTACAATGGCTACTACTGTTTCTTTATTTTTATTTTATTTATTTTTTTTATTTTTATTTTTATTTTTTTGGTTTTCCAAGACAGGGTTTCTCTGTGTAACAACCGTGTCTGTCCTGGAACTCATTCTGTAGACTCGGCTTG
>NW_004949096.1:30048380-30050906 GCF_000317375.1 Microtus ochrogaster
TATTGTATACATAATAAATAAATAAATAAATAAATAAATAAATAAATAAATATTTAAAAAAAAATAAAGGTCTGGGTAGTGGGGCATAAACTGGCCTGGAAGATGGCATTCACAAAAGAGCATACACACATGTATTGGTGAGGCTTTAGAGACATGGGAACCGTTGTATGCTGTTGATGGGGATGAAAAGTAATAGAGGTACTGTGGAAGATGATGTGATGATTCCTCCAAAAATTTAAAGCAGAGCTTACCACTGTGTATGATGGTGCACAGCTTTAATCCCAGGATTTGGGAGGCAGAGGCAGGTGGATCTCTGTGAGTTTGAGGCCAACCTGGTCTACAAAGTGAGTTTCAGGACGGCCAGGGCTACACAGAGAAACCCTGTCTCAAAAAAAGAGGTGGGGTGGGGAGGGGGTAAATCATGTAGGAAAACAGCTTAACAGGTATAAATTCCTGTACTCTTTGACTTGCAGCTAAGGTTGTTTATCATGGAATTTTTTGAAAAAAGAAAAGATTAAATTCTGCCAGTTACTGTGGATTAAATTAATCACAGTATGTAAATTTTTTAAAAAGCACTCTGCAGTTATAACCAAGGATTGAAAGGCTGTCAGGATGGGTCAGTGGTGTACCCACGGCCCACCATAACAATCCGCAGAACCCACATGGTAGAAGAATCACATTCTGCAAGATTTCCTCTTAAGGGGGGGGGTGAGAGAGGTAGCACAGCTCATTATGAATTCGGCACGAATTATTTCTATATACTATGTTAAATAACCAAAAGTACTTGAGTTGGGCATAGTGGTACATCCTTATAGTCTTAGCACTTGGAAGGATTGGGGGAGAAGACAGGAGGTCAAAGCAAGCCTCTGCTCTACAACCTCAGCTCAGAGTAGTTTTATGGGAGGGAAAGGCAGGCGGACATCTGTGAGCTTAGGACACTACCCCATCCCACCCTGCCTTCCTAAAAAGACAAGTGATGTTGGAGTATATAGTGCCGTTTTTAAAGATAAAAGAATGTAAGTTTGTGTGTGCGTGCTTGTGTGCTTGCTTTAGAAGGATATACCAATTGCTTCTTGGCCTTGTTGGCTAAAATCAAGTAGAAGGATACACAAACTGAAGTTAAACTTTTGTGTATGGAAAAGAAATTGAATGGTTTAGGAATAGGATTGGGGAAAAACTTCATTGAAAATATATATTGAATCATTCCAATCCTTATCTTCTCAAATTATGTGTCAACGTGATTTTTGTCTTCTAAGATGGAATTGTCAGCCACTTGAAGAAGCAAGCAGGACCAGCTTCAGTTCCTCTCAGGTCTGAGGAAGAATTTAAGAAGTTCATTAGTGATAAAGATGCTTCAGTGGTGGGTAAGTAGCAGGTGTTTGGTTATGCCACAACATTGATTGGATGTTAAAAACTTCCATGTTTGGGAAAGCCACAAGTTAAAGCAGCTTAGGCAAGCTTGAAGCAATTAAAAGGTAACTGATAGAACCGAATCAGAAACTATAACAGGGCAAGAAAATTGTGTCTGTGTTTGTATTCTTAGACCATAATAGGAGTGTCATTGGTTCACCTCCCACCCCTACCCCACAGTGCTGGAAATCTAACCTGTCTCCTCACTCCTGCTAGGCAAGTACTCCGCTACTGAGCTATATATTCCTAGTCTGTTCCTTCTTTAACTCTGAGAGCTAAGTCTTTAGCAGGGTAATTAAAGTAAAATGAGGTTGAAGGCAAGGGGATACAAGTAAATAGTACATTTCCATCTCTATGTTCAATTTTTATAGGAAACTTTGTGGTTATTGGTCAAGTTTCTGTTGTTATAAATTCCTGAGGCTGGGTCATGCAAAAGGAAAGAGATTAGTCTTATAGTTGAGGATGTTCAAAACATTGGCACAGAAATTTTTAAATTCTAGTGTAGGTCTCCTAGGTTGCATGTCATGGAAGGAATGCATGCAACAAGGAGAGATTTTATTGTTGGCAGGAAGCCAGGAGGTGCCAGGCTTACCAGTGCACCCAATTGAAAGAAATTTTGTGGGTGTGTATGGTGTGTATGTGTAATACACTGAAGTTAAAACCTTGATCCCAGGCAGGCATGGTAGCATACATCTTTAATCCCAGCACTCAGGAGGCAGAGGCTGGGGGATCTCTGAGTTGAGACCAACTTGGTCTACTACAGAGTGAGTTCCAGGACAGTCAGGGCTGCACAGAGAAACTCTGTTTTGAGAAAACCCTTGGCCTCAAATGTGCTAGGCAATTGTTCTGTTGCTGAATTACACACTCTAGCCCTTTAGTTTATGTTTAGGTGTGGCATATAACACACTTGGTTTAAACTAAATTTAGTGGCATATGGTTTTATTTTATTTGTTCATTTGTTTTTTCCAGATAGGGTTTCACCGTAGTTTTAGAGCCTGTCCTGGAACTAGCTCTTGTAGACCAGGCGGGGGCATATGGCTTTAGTCTCAGCTTTCAGGAGGTAGAGACAGGCAGGGAACCACAGTGAAAACAGACCTTGTCAAAAAAAACAAAAAA
>NW_004949096.1:30051337-30066977 GCF_000317375.1 Microtus ochrogaster
ATATATATATATATATATAAAGCTTATTCTCTGTAGTAGTAGGTATTTTACCATTTAAATTTGCCTCATCTTGATTTAGCTAATTCTGTGTTGCAAAGAATTAACCATGTGTGCTAGAAAAATGGCTTAGTGGTTAAGAGGACTGCTGCTTGTTCAGAGAGTTTGGGTTCTGTTTCCAGCACACACATTGGGTGATTAACAATACCTGTAATTCTAGCTTCCATCTGGTCTCAAGTATCTGCACCAGATAAGTCATTCACTCACACAAAAATAGATTTATTTATGTGTTTGTTTGTTTGTTTGTTTATTTATTTATTTATTTTGTTTTCCAATACAAGGTTTGACTGTCTAGCTCCAGCTGTCATAGAACTTGCTTTGTAGACCAGGCTGGCCTCAAACTCACAGAGATTCACCTGCCTTTACCTCTGCCTCCCAAGTGCTGAGATTAAAGTCATGCACCATCACCGCCTGGCTTCTTTTTTTCTTAATAATTAACCATAAGGAATCTTTTATTGATCTATTTAATGTTTTTGAGTATTTTGCTCCCATGTATGTACATGCACCATATGTGTGTTTGCAATCCAAAGAGTGTCATAAGCCACATGTCTGAACTCTCTTACCTTTAGTCAGGTGGAGCAGGACTCAATCTGTGGGCCCCCACAAGAGAGGTCAGAAGGCATTATGTTATCTGGAACCAGATGGTTGTTGAGCCACTGTTTAGGTGCTGGGAACTGAACCTAGGTCCTTTAGAAGAAGGGCTGGTGCACTTAACCATTGGGCTTCTTCCCCCATTGTTTTCATCTAATACCTGAAGTATTTCTTAAAACTCTTAAGAGGTGAGGAAGTTTGCCAAGATCTGTTCTGGAGAAATTGAAGGAAGACTTCAGTTCTACCAAATCCTCTCCCTTTTGAGGAGGAAGTCTTAGTGTAAGTGTTATGTCAGATGTCGGAAGCGGCCTGGTCTTAACCTAAAGTACTTTATCCATAACAGACTGAAGGCTTGAACACTAGAAGAATAATGTAAGTCATGGCACTTGGTTATTCTCTGTGTTTGACATTTCCTATGCAGGTTTTTTTAGGGATCTATTCAGTGATGGGCACTCCGAGTTCCTAAAAGCAGCCAGCAACTTGAGAGATAACTACCGATTTGCGCACACCAACGTTGAGTCTCTGGTGAAGGAGTACGATGATAATGGAGAGTAAGTGACTGAATTGCATTCTTTTATCTCTTACTGTGAATTTTGGGATCTATGCCCTTTGTGTTGTTACTTAGCTTGCATATAAACAAATATATGTAGAAATGTCGTATTGCACATTTGCTGTAGAAATATGTAAAAGGGGGAGTTTTTTCCCTTTTTTGTGGCCTGGGGAAGGTATTAAAAAAGCTATAGGGCCAGGTGGTAGAGTGACATGCCTCTAATCCCAGCACTTGGGAGGCAGAACTCTTGAGGTCAGGGACAGCAAAGGCTACACAGAGAAATCCTGCTGGAAAAACCAAAGCAAAGAAAAGGCTGTATGGGTTGGAGAAATGGTTCAGTGGTTAAGAACTAGTACTGCTCTTACAGAGGACCAGAGTTTAGTTTGAAGCACCCATATCGGGTAGCTTATAACTACCTATTTCAGGGGTTCTGACAAATGTTCTTCTGGCTTCTTTGGGAACCCACATGGGCATGTCACAAAAAAAAAAAAAAGGCTTCATGGAAGGAGGTGGTTCACTTTTTCTTGAAAGGGTCTTGCATTGTAGGTGAAGCGGGACTTGAACTTGCAGCAGTCTTGTCTCTGGACCATGCCCAGAGAGGTGATTCTTAGTAGATGAGATTTTCCCAGTAGAGTATGACAATTAGGTTGAGAATTGTTGATAAGAGCTCAAAAGAGACCTCATCAGTAAAGTGCTTGCCAGCATCCACATAAAAAGCCTAAGTGTGTTGGTGTGTGCCTGGTTTCTTTTTTTTGTTTGTTTGTTTGTTTGTTTTTGTTGTTCTTGTTGTTTCAAGACAGGGTTCTCTGTGTGACATTCCTGGCTGTCCTGGAACCCACTTTATAGACCACACTGGCCTCAAACTCACTGAGATTCATCTGCCTCCTAAGTGCTGGGATTAAAGGCATGCACCACCACTGCCTGGCACACCTGTTTTGTTTTTAAATTTAGTATTTTGAGACAGGGTTTCTCTGTGTAGTCCTGACCTGGAATTCTCTCTGTAGACCAGGCTGGCACTGAGCTCAAGAGATAGCCTCTGTGGCTTGAGTGCTAGGGTTAAAGGCATAGACCACAAAACAACAGCAAAATAGAAAAGGCTCTAACAACTTTTATCGTCAAGTTTATTGCCAACAGTTTAAGTACAAATGGATGATCTTGGTACCACAGATTAGGCAACATAACATTCTCTCCAGCACTAAAGGTGTTTTATCACCTTAATTTTGGGTGTGATCAGTGGATATTAAGGATTTACATCCTGTAATTTATTCTAATAAATGGCTAGAATAATTTTAGTTTAATTCTGTTTTAGTCTGTGATTCTAATTTTAGTTCTCACTACTGATTTTAAAGATCAAGTATCAATCTAATCCTTGTAGAAGTGGTTTTGTTGTGTTGTGTTTTGTTTTGTTTTGTTTTATCAGTTCAAAATGGAGGGCTGGAGAGATGGCTCAGTGGTTAAGAGCATTGCCTGCTCTTCCAAAGGTCCTGAGTTCAATTCCCAGCAACCACATGGTGGCTCACAACCATCTGTAATGAAGTCTGGTGCCCTCTTCTGGCATTCAGGCATATACACAGGCAGAATATTGTATACATAATAAATAAATATTTGGGAAAAAAATGGAAAGATTACAGGTGTGGCACAATGCCTGTCTTGTCTCAGTTTTTTCTTTTTTGATACAGGGTAGCCCTGGTTGATGTAGACCAGGCAGGCCCCACGGAGATCCACCTGCCTCTGCTTTCTGATTTTAATTTCTGGTATTAAAGGTATCTGAGCTTTATTATTTGTTTGTTTATTTGTGAGACAGGGTTTCTCTGTGGTTTTGAAGCCTGTCCTGGAACTAGCTCTTGTAGACCAGGCTGGCCTCGAACTCACAGAGATTCACCTGCCTCTGCTTCCCGAGTGCTGGGATTAAAGGCGCGTATCTGAGCTTTAAATGGAGTATAAAAAAGAACTCTACTATCTGATGCTAAGACACCTTGTTGTTTTTTTTTTTTTTATTTAAGGGGGATCACTTTATTTCGTCCTTCACATCTTGCTAACAAGTTTGAAGACAAAACTGTGGCATATACTGAACAGAAAATGACCAGTGGCAAGATTAAAAGGTTTATCCAGGACAGCATGTGAGTGCCGCTTTCCTTGTTGCTGTCACTTTAATATTTCCATGATGCAGCTAGAAAATGACAAAGCTAATGGATTATTTCGTTTCAGTTTTGGCATCTGTCCTCATATGACAGAAGACAATAAAGATTTGATACAGGGCAAGGACTTACTTACTGCCTACTATGATGTGGACTATGAAAAGAATGCTAAAGGTTCCAACTATTGGAGAAACAGGTAATAAAACCATGTTTTCCCTTTACGTAGACATGTTTACCCGTTCCATGAACAGTTCCAGTTATCTTGTTACCCTGGGGTGTAAGATTAGATGAGAATGGAAAGGTGATGTGGCTTAGTTGGTACAGTGGTTGCCTAGCAGCACAAAGCCCTGGGTTCTGTTCTCGTACCATGTGCTTCCTGGGAATCAAACTCAGATTATCAGACTGAGCCATCTCACCCGTTCCGGCAACACATTTAAAAAAGAGAAAAATAAACAAAACACAACTGGGTGCAATAGCACAGGACTGTAGTCCAAGCGTTTAGGAGATAGACAGGACAGTCAAGTTTAAGTTATCCATACTACATACTGAATTTTTGACTAGTCTGGACAGCCTATGATTCTGTCTTTAAAAGAAAAGGGGGAAAGTGGAAAGGATCACTTAGCATTTAAAACTGCACTTAAAGCCATAAGACAACTAACATACACCATGGTTGTGAATTCTGTGTTCTTTACTGTACTGACTCCAGGGTATATATTGAAAGGTGTGAGCCTGATCAGTACAGTAAACTTAAAACATTGTTCCACTTTTTTTTTTTTTTTTTTTTTTCCGAGACAGGGTTTCTCTGTGGTTTTGGAGCCTGTCCTGGAACTAGCTCTTGTAGACCAGGCTGGTCTCGAACTCACAGAGATCCGCCTGCCTCTGCCTCCCGAGTGCTGGGATTAATGGCGTGCACCACCACTGCCTGGCTGTTCCCACTTCTTAATAAATTTTCTGGGTGTGTTTCAACCTTATAAATGTTCTTTTCAGGTCAGTTTTTATTCATACAATAGATTTTGCAGTTAATAGTGTAGGAAAATTCCTATCAAATGGGTTAGGTGCCACCACCTCTTAAGAGAGAAGGTTACTAAGTCACAAAATTATAACGTGATCAGTGCCTGGTATTATAAGTTCAAGCTAATTCCAGAAGACTGAATGGATGAATCATAGAACTCTTTGCTTTCTAGCCTCCTGCTTCTTAGTTTCAAAGACTTAGCCTGGCATAAATGATACACACCTTTATTCCAAGCACTGTGTGAGTTTGAAATCAGCCTGCTCTACATGTTCCAGGACTGCTAGGACTATAGAGATACCTGTCTCTTAGTTTAGGAAAAACTGCTTCATCACACTGTTTTAGTCATGGTACTAATATTTCTCTTACTTATTTCTCACAGGGTGATGATGGTGGCAAAGAAATTCCTTGATGCTGGACACAAACTCAACTTTGCTGTAGCAAGCCGTAAAACCTTTAGCCATGAGCTGTCTGACTTTGGTTTGGAAAGCACTACTGGAGAGGTTCCTGTTGTGGCTATCAGAACTGCTAAAGGAGAGAAGTTTGTCATGCAGGAAGAGTTCTCGTAAGTTATTACTTGGCATTGAATTCAACTCAGAAAATCATTAAAGCCTAAACGCTGAGAACTTAGAAAGAGTAACATTGAGGTAGGGAGAAGTCTCCAGGCTTCCCATCATAGGTACATTAAAGATTGTAATTTCTGCAGACTAACGAAAGGGTAGCAGCTTGGAATTCTTACACAATGCCACCTCATTAGAAGTAGTGGGTAGAAGCTGGGTAATGGTGGTATGCTGTTGTAATTCCAGCATGCCCTTGGGTAGTGGAGGCAGGAGGAAAGAATCATGAGTTCCCATAAGGACCTCTCTTTGCATTTGCAGGCGGGATGGCAAGGCTCTTGAGCGGTTCCTGCAGGATTACTTTGACGGAAACCTAAAGAGATACCTGAAGTCTGAGCCTATCCCAGAGACCAACGATGGGCCTGTCAAGGTGTGTTCCTGTCTTCAGTAGTCTCTTCCTAAATCTTAACGCTGATAGACCTGACCAAAAACTTTACAGACATTTCTTTAATTTGATTTTGATTTGATGTTTGTTTTTAATACTGGGACTCAAACCCATATTAAGTAAGTATTCTACCACTGAGCTACATCTCCAGCTAAGAACCATTACAGGTCCAAGAGATGACTCCATGTGGAAAGCACTTAATGCATGCGACCAGTTTGATCCCATATAGCAGTGGAAAGTGGAAGGAGAGAAGAGTATAAACTATAAAGTTCGTATCTATAATATATACACACAATGAGTAAAGATTTTTTTTTGTGGGTTTTTTTTTTTTTAATGTGCATTGGTATTTTGTTTGCATGTATGTCTGTAAGGGTGTCAGATCCCAGATCCCTGATTGTAACTACAGATAGTTCTGAGCTAGGAATTGAATCCAGCCCTCTGGAAGAGCAATCAATGCTCTCAACCACTGAGCCATCTCTCCCGCCCCATGAGTAAAGTTTTTTAAAAGAAAGAAAACCATTAGGTAGCATTTGTTTTTATTTCCTGTGGCTTCCTAAACATAGTTTGATGGGGTTAGATGTGAGCATAAATTAGCTAATGGGACATAACAACATGTTTACGGGTGTATAAATTTTGTAATGCAAGTTGGGGTGAATTGCTTGTGGACTTATTTTTCTTTTCTTATGACTAGAGAATTTTCTGTGTTCTAGGTTGTGGTAGCAGAAAATTTTGATGACATAGTGAATAATGAAGATAAGGATGTGCTGATTGAATTTTATGCTCCTTGGTGTGGTCACTGTAAGAATCTGGAACCCAAATATAAAGAACTAGGAGAGAAAGTAAGTCTGAACCACCTCTATGAATACAAGATTGAGCTGGAATTTATATGTATTTTAAGCATAGACTTAACTAGTTCCTAAGTACTGGTATATTCTTTCCCAGCCATTGTTTACACGTTTGCTCTTGACTGCCCCCTAGCCTATAAAGAAGTTAACAGATAGCCAGCTTAACACAAATCAGGCTCGTTCTACAGCATGGTTACAAATGTCTGGGATCATCTGGATTTTGGTGATGCTTCTGAATTTGTATAGTCCTTCATTTAAAAAAAAAAAAAAACAAACAAAAAAACTTGGTGGTTTTCTTTGTAATGTAATCCAAGCCAGGTAAATTTAAAGGTGGCTGCTTTTCACACTGTTCTTTTGAAGGAGGCAAGCAAGTCTCTCTGCCTCTTTCTCTCTTCCTTCCCTTTTACTCTTCTCTCAATAAACTCCACACCAAAAAGATAGATAGATGGATGGATGGATGGAAGGAAGGAAGGAAGGAAGGAAGGAAGGAAGGAATTAAGGAATTTAAAGGTGGCTATGTGTAGTCTTAGTGTTTTGTTTGAGACAGGGTCTAATTGTATAGTCCAGGAGCAGCCTGAGCATGTGCTCAGCCTCCTACATGAAAAGACTAGTCCTGGCCTTACATATAGTCTTCTGCAAGAACCAGCTCATAAGAGAGAAGCTAGGAGGCTAGGAAGTAAGTCTGTGTTCTTCTCACAATTCTCTAAGTCATAAATCAGTAAGTACCCGATACAGAAAGCTCTACCAGGCTTGCTTCAAACTCTTGAGGTCCATCTGCTTTTGGCCCCCAAATGCTAGGATGAAAGGCATGGGCCTCTAGGCCTGGTTTGGTATCAAGTATTTTTTTTTTAATTATTTATTTACTTATTATGTATACAATATTCTGTCTGTGTGTATGCCTGCAGGCCAGAAGAGGGCACCAGACCCCATTACAGATGGTTGTGAGCCACCATGTGGTTGCTGGGAATTGAACTCAGAACCTTTGGAAGAGTAGGCAATGCTCTTAACTACTGAGCCATCTCTCCAGCCCGGTATCAAGTATTTTGAATGATGTTGTGACTACAACTTTGGCTAGCCTAGAACTTGTAACGGTGCTGTTTCTGTGTCCAGGTGTAGAAGGAGTGTGCAGGAATGTGCGTGTGTATTTGAGGCCAGATTCACACTTTAGCGCAGACCTGTCTGGGATTTGTGGTAATACCTGTGCCTTAGCTTTTTCAGTACAGACTAAGTTCTTTGTTGTTGACGTTTCTTCTTTTCATTTGTATTAACAGCTCAGCAAAGATCCAAATATTGTTATAGCCAAGATGGATGCCACAGCCAACGATGTGCCTTCTCCATATGAAGTCAAAGGGTATGTTGATGAAAAGGTGTTTGTATTTAGAGATGGAATTTACTTGGTTGCCTAGGCTGGCCTCAAACTCCTGAATTCAGATTAACTCAGCTTCAGCCACTTGAGTAGCCACCATAAACCATTCCCTTGCTGGCTATATTTGGGGGAGGTGAATTTCTTAGGTTTCTGCCATTGGTGACCCCAACACGACTCCCTCAGAATTTTGAGAGCAATAAAGTATAATTTAGGCACTCATGGAAAGCAACATTAGATCAGATTAGAAACCACAAAGAAAAGGGGTCCTTAGAACACTATTGGACAGGTATGGTAGGGTCACTCAGACTTGAAGTTGGTGAACTGTTTTGTTTTTTTTTTTTTCCCTAGTTTTCCTACCATCTACTTCTCACCAGCCAACAAGAAGCTAAATCCAAAGAAGTATGAAGTAAGTGCATTGTCCCATTTCCCTGAAATATACACCCCTTTTTTTTTCTCCCCCCAGACAGGGTTTTGGAGCCTGTCCTGGAACTAGCTCTGTAGACCAGGCTGACCTCGAACTCCCCCTGCCTCTACCTGTCTTCCAAGTGCTGGGAGCAAAGACATGTGCCAACACTGCCCGGTCATGTTTTTTATATATATATGATTTGTTTATTTTTATGTGCATTGATATTTTGCCTCTAAGGGTGTCGGACATCTGGAACTGGCATTATTTATATACTGTTGTGAGCTGCCATGTAGGTGGTGGGGATTGAACCTGGGTCCTCTGGAAGAGCAGTCAGTTCGCTTAACCATTAAGCCATCTCTTCAGCCCCCATGCCTAGTTGTTTTATTGGCCTATTTATTTACATTTTATTTGTGGCAATAGATATGTATGTGAAAGTCAGAGGACAGCTTTGAGGAGTTCTACCAAATTCCAGTAAGCCATCCAACTGGCCATTAACTAGAGTTCTTTAAAAAATTAAAATAACCTTTCTTTTTTCAGGGTGGCCGTGAATTAAATGATTTTATTAGCTATCTACAACGAGAAGCTACAAATCCCCCTATAATTCAAGAGGAAAAACCCAAAAAGAAGAAGAAGGCACAAGAGGACCTCTAAAGCAACAGCCAAATGCACCACTTTGTAAAAGGACTCTGACACCAGAGATGGCAGAACTATAGGAGAGGACAGAATGGATATACTCTGAATCCTGCTCAATTTTCTCTAAACTGTTTCTTAGCTGCACTGTTTATGAAAATACCAGGACCAGTTTATGTTTGTGGTTTGGGGAGAAGATTATTTGTGTTGGGAAGAATGTTGTGGGGGTGGGAGGGGGAATTGAGTTGGGGGTTATTTTCTAATTTTTTTTGTACATTTGGAAGTGACAATAAATGTGCCCCCTTTATACTGTTGGCTTTTTCCCCTCATGGAATGGAGAATCAGGGTCTCTAAACTGTTACTATAGAGCTTTCGTTGGTGATAGAAATATTTCATCTGTTGATCCATACTGTTCAGTACTTGTAGCTAAGGCAGGCATTTGACACACACCTGTAATCCAAACACTACAAAGTCATCCTTGGCTGTGTAGCAGGTTTAAGGCTAGCATCTTAAACTATCTGGAAAAAAATTTAAGGTGTCATAGTACGCTACACTGATCCCTGTAACCTCAGACTGACTAGGTCCAGTTACCATCTCTAAATCTTAATTTCTCAATCTCCTGTAGCCAAGGCTGGCCTTTAACTTAGGACAGTCCGCCCTGCTCAGCCCCCAGGTACTAAGATTACAGTGGTTTTGTCTTTATTCCTGTCTTGAAGATGGATAACTGCTTATCTTTGCCACAGAGCCAAGCTTTCTGCATGTTCATACCTCCTGCCCAGAAATGCCTCGTGCCAGTGTGACATCAGTATGAGGTTCCATCCAGTTTATTTGAAGAATAGTTGATACTGCTGAGTGTATCTCTCCCCAGATCTTTGGGTATAGCCATTAAATTTCATTCCAGTAAAACGGAAACATGTATCACTGGCAAGAACAAGAACCTACAAGATATTTTCTTTTGAATGGATTAAAATATGGACCCTCTTTGTAGCTAAATCAGACTCTTGTCCATAATTATAGCTTTCAGCCCAGGGTAATTCTAGATGAAATTGAATGAAATTTATGCCCTGGCAGTGGTGAAGCATGCATCGGCAGCCCATATATGGCAGCTCTGTGGAACTTGTCCATATTGGATTTCATAGTCTAAGTTGATGAGGATGACTAACTAGGTCTCTTCCTCATAATCCTAGATAAATAGCCTTAATTCCCTGTGACTTTCTGATAGGGCCTGATAACAAAATGTACATCTGGATCTTACATAATGTTTTAAGAGCATGTTGGGGTGGGGGAAGGTAGTGTTGTTTAGTGGAGGAGCATGTATCTAGCACAGTAAAGATGACCATAACGCTTGGGCTGGAACATAGGGATTCAGTCTTTCAGCCTCAGAGAAAGTCACATACACAGCACGCATTGGATGATTAAGGTTAATGATCACACAGGACAGAAGCAATTGGTTTTCATTTTCAGCCATGTTACAGTATGTGAGTAATGCCAAGCCCTTTCCCTTACATCGAAGTATGCTGTGACACCAGAAGTTCTCATTTTCTTCCTGCAAGGCTACTTAGCTAAACTCACTTGTCTAATATTCTCAAAGTGTGCGTTGGTCTGGAAATGTCATTTTTCAGGATCTGAAAATGACTTAGCTGAAGTAGTGTTGAGGAAGCCAAGCATCTGCTACTTTTCTAGTCTCCTGGGCACAGCTGAGGAGACTTGACTCCATGCCCACACCCTACAAAATTAACGGCAATAACAAAAACCAAACTGCAAGAATCTAGCATGACTCTCTGCTTGCCACCTTGGATGGAAGGGTCAAAATCAGAAAAGATGTGCTGCTCCACCTTAGAGCTGTGTTGTTCATCACTGGGCACAGGCTCGAAAGGCCTCTGCAGGGTTTCAGCTGCCCCTGTTCTTTTCCTCAAACTCCAGGATGAGACCTTTAATGTGGGACAATTTCTGATGCAGGTACTCACAGCGATGCTTCTCCTCTTGGTAGCTTGGATACCGCTGCAGAGAGAAACACTCTTGTAAAAAGGAAAGCGGCTTCCACCTTCCTGCTTACTGCTTGCAGCCTGTCTTACCTTTCTGAACTTTCTATACTCCTGGACTATTTTATCTTCTAGCACCTGAAAGAAAAACGACACTGATTGAAAACTGGGGAAAGGAAAAAGAGGAAAAAGTAGGAAATGGGAATAACTTACGGTTTTATTCTGCCAAATATTATAGGACGTTTGCTTGTCCCTTTACTTAGTCACTAAACAAGTATGTTTGGGGGTAATTAGCAGGAAGATAATGGCCAGTAAAGTAGAACCCTGCCTTTACCTTGTGTTCTGGGGTTCCTCGCTCAAGTCTTTTGATCTCCGCCCCCAGCTCTGTGAACCTTTGGCTGGCAGCCCCAACACGGGCATGCAGAATACGGTATTCAGCATAGTCTGTCTCAAAGTCCTGCTCGTAGGCCTGTTGCTGCTCTGTGCTGTGGATGGCTCCGTATTGCCTATCAGGGAGGTGACACCCTCAATTTCATTGCCCCCAAAACCTTGGCATGTATACAGACTTTATGAAACTGGAAGGGTGGGGAACTTACAGGAGATAATCTGGTACCTCCTTGGGGCTTGGGGATTCAGAGGCTAGGAAGGAAGCAGAGAACAACTAATTATGGGTCTTTTTTTTTTTTTTCCACTGGTGTTTATCCTCCTCTCATTAACTCACCTGCTTGATCCGAGAGACTCTGCTCCAGCGTGGAATCGCCATCTCCATCTTCATCTTGCACCCAGTTTCCTCCCTCTTGGGAGTCCTGATTTGATAGCCCTTGTGGACTTGGGGCAGGAGGCAAAGCTCTGAGCCTCTTTTCCTCTGGTTCTTCAGTGGTTATAGGTGCTGAACGTTTCTGTTGAAAAGAAATGTGTGACATAAACAGCAAGCTAGGAGGTTCTTACTCTTTTGCTAAAAACTGCTATTTCATCAGCTCCTAAATTTTAAGTTTTACCTAACAAAAGTATTTTTGAGCTGGGCGAGTGTGACGCATTCCTTTAATCCCCAGCACTAGGGAGGCAGGCGGATCTGTGTGAGTTCAAGGCCAGCCAAGTCTACAGAGGGTTTTCAAGGACAGCCAGAGTTTTACAGAGAAACCCTATCTCTAAAAAAAACAAAACAAAGTATTTTTTGTGCTCCTGTTTATTTGCTGGTATGCACCCCATGGAAGACATGGGGTGTCCTCCTCTGTCCATTTTTTCCTTATTCTCTTACTAAGCATAAAGCTCTTTTTCCCAGTTTGGCTGGCCAGCAAGTACCTATCCCCATTCCCCGAGTGCTAGAGTTACAGGCACATTGCCCGCCTTTTACATAGGCGCTGGGGATTCGGACTCAGTCCAGTCCTTATGCTTGCACAGCAAATGCACTTGATAAGCCATCTCCCCAGCCTGCTTTTTTTTTTTTTTTTTTTTTTTTTTTTTTTTTTTTTGGTTTTTCGAGACAGGGTTTCTCTGTGGTTTTGGAGCCTGTCCTGGAACTAGCTCTTGTAGACCAGGCTGATCTCTAACTCACAGAGATCCGCCTGCCTCTACCTCCTGAGTGCTGGGATTAAAGGCATGCGCCACCACCGCCTGGCCCCAGCCTGCCTTTTTTTGTTTTGTTTTTTGGCTTTTTTGAGACCAGGCCTTAGGTTGGTAGTCCAGGCTACCTCAAACTCACTATGCTGGGTAACAAAGCATGCCCTTGAACTGATTCTCCTGTCTCTGGAGACCTCTCTTGTAGCATGTGCCAGACTTTATGCTGTACCAGTACTGCATCCACCAAGCTACATCCCTAGCCCTTTAAACTACGCTTTGAAAAGCTCCTGCCTCTCTGGACATGTCGGTGCTTGCCTTTAATCTCAGCACTTAGGAAGCAGGGACAGGTGAATCTCTGAATTTGAGGCCAGCCTGTTCTGCATAAGGAGTTCCAGGCCTACCAGGGCTACACAGTGAGATCCAGTCTCCAAAAGGGGAACAAAGTCCTTGCTCACCTTGTCCAGGCGTTTCCGGTTGGCAGGGGAAGGCGGTGGTTGGTCCGGCTCTCTGTTTGGAAGATAGGTGTGGTTCCTAGAATTTTTGGAAGGAGCGGGAGAGACCAGGGTGAGACATGAGCCTATATTTTACTTAGCATATAAGGGTGGAGAGCAGACCCAGCCTAGCACAGTACCTCACTTCCCATTGTGCCATGGGCTCACTGGAGGATCCTGGGAGTGACTGTCCGTGGTTGCTTGCCAGTGGGTCAGATACCTGTCAGGGGAAGTTACAGGAGCACTTGGCTCCCTGGACCTGGGTGCCCCACCTTATTCTGACTCCCTGCTGTTTCTGGTCTCACCTCTTCTAGTGCCATCTGGGGATGGCCTTCAGGAGCATCTTCAGTGTCCTGCCAACTCTCGGACTCTCTGGGATCTTCAGTCAGGTGTTCATGAGCTAACAGTGGGGCTGGGATAGTATCCATGGCTGCCCAAATAGTGAGTCGCTCTCTCGGTGAGCCCAGGCAGTGGAGACAGTTCGGCCCAGATCTGGAAATAAGTGGTGGGGAAAACAAAAACAAAAAAATTGAAGATAGCCGGGCGGTGGTGGCGCACGCCTTTAATCCCAGCACTTGGGAGGCAGAGGCAGGCGGATCTCTGTGAGTTCGAGACCAGCCTGGTCTACAGAGCTAGTTCCAGGACAGGCTCCAAAACCATAGAGAAACCCTGTCTCGAAAAAACCAAAAAAAAAAAAAAAAAAAAAAAAAAAAAAAAAAAAAAAAAAAAAAAAAGGTGTAGATCTTTTGAACCCTTCTTCACATTCCCCTTCTTCTGCTTTCTGCAAACTTCTCTTACCTGTTGTCTGTTTTCTCTTACCTGCCTAAACGTTGGTACACAAGATCCAAGCCGCCACTAGTGCCCTCTTGGCCACACTGGGATACTATGAAGGAGAAGAGGCAGGACCATCCAGGGCCTGGAAGCCTTAGATACTGTGGTAGAAGGAGATGGTAAACCCTGGTAAGTCGGCCCCTCCTCCCCAAGTCACTCCTCCCCAAACAACTCTAAGACTGAAGACAGATCCCAAGGGGCTCGTTAGCACACCAGGTGCAGCTGGGTCAGAGTTCCCCCAAGAGGCTGAGAATGCACAGCCTCCTGGGACACAGCCCCATCAGCCCCTCACCGTCTTAGGGTTCAGTTCTATAACTTCCACAGACCGTGACCACTGGCGAGCTACGGTCCGGAGCGCACCTTCCCAGAGCCCACGCTTAGGCTCCCTCACCCACCAGAGCTTCCTCACACATCCGGCCAGCACTTACCCCTCGGTGGCCTTGGAAAGCGATCACAGGCCGTACCTGCAGGAAGAGTCCAAGCACCAGCTGAGCACAAAGGAAGCAAAGTCCCCAGGATGGGGCTGGGGCGGAGAGGGGGAGCTGTTCGGGCTGGGGACACCTGCCTGGCGGGCTTCACTTGGAGAAGTGGGAGAGGTTGGAACCTGCGTAAGCGGCTCCTCCCCGTTCCCTTCTTCAGTGCAGCGGGCTGTGGCCGAGGTCTGGTTGGTCGGGAAGGGAAGAAGGGGTTGGGGGCCAGCCGCACCTGTTGCTGCTGACACTCTTGCAGTGCCCGTAGCGCCGCCTCGTTGAGCCTAAGCATCATAAGGCTGGTCCGAGCAGCAGGGGTGAAAAGGAGTCGCATTTTCCCACTCAGAGCTTCTTGGGTCCCCTCCATGGTGCCAAAGTCGCGCACAAACGAACGAGACCACGGGCAAGGGCCACTTCTGCCACTTCTGCCGCGCAAGCCTAGGCTGGCACTCCCGCCGTCCAGGTCTGTCCCGCCCTTCACCAGGACCCCGCCCCCGGCACCGCCCCAAAGTTTCCCCGCCGCGTGGGCGGTGCCTTGTACTCCCCAGCTGCCTGCCGGGACCCAAGTGGTTTCTTCTTCGTTTGGCTTGGGTAGTCTTTGGCTTTTCTAAGGGTATAAAGTCTGCCTCCGGGGTCTGACCCGTCACTCAGAATCTCATGTTCTGCTTCAGTTTCCCCACTCTTCAGAATCCCAGTCTCTAAGTAAAAAATGAACCTGAAACCACTTGAGGGTTTAAGTCCCACGGGGAGGGAAATGGAGACTAGTCGGTAGGCGGATTGAGTCATTTATGCCCTCAAGGCCCTGAGCCCGAAGAACCCAGAGGAACAGAGAATGGCAGACCTCAATGGGACCAAGTGCAGCGCTTTTCCTTTCTTAGCCGCGGTGCTGTGTCTGTTGAGGCGAATCCCAATCCAGTTTCTAACTGGGACTTAATAGAGGTTGTAAAGCCTGGTGGGTGGGTGCCTCAGCAGTCCTGGAAGGCTGGCTGTCTGGGACTGGAGCCTCACCTACCGGTGGGTGGAGATATGGGGCGTAGTTGGTGGCGAAAAGATTTGCAGGGCAGAAAGCCACAACTCAATCCCAGTTGTCACTTCGTGACATAATAAACGTAAGTGAAAGTGACTAAACCGGCAACTGGCTCCTTCAAAAAATACTTTCCCCTCCCGTTTGTTTGTTCGTTGTAGACAGGGTTTCATTCACTTTGCCATTCACTCTTGCTGAACTCACTAACGATTCCAAGTGCCTGGATTACGGGTGGTAGTCACTAATCCTGACCAGAAAGTGCAATGAAGTAGCCAGGCATCTCAGAGCTACAGAGCCTATTGCCTTGAGATCCCAGGACAAATCTCAGACCAGCCCTTCCTGTCTCCACCTGTCCGTATTGGGTTATTTCTAAGAATTCCTTATTTCCATTTTCATAACCAGGATCTCCGTTAAATGCTTCGACCTCTATAATTCCAAGTGATCGGAATGCCGTTCATCAAAGCAAATAATTTGTCAAAATTTGTCAACCATTACAATCAAAATATGTCTATATGGGGGGAAATCTGTTATGCTGATTTTTTTAAATCTTTGCAACAAATTGCCAACAGCAGCCACAGGTACATTTACCTATCCACTGGGCCATTCTGTTTCTGTGGAGGACAATTTACCAATTTGATAAACAGTTGTAACTCACTTCCTTCCTCCTTCCTTTCTTCTTCCTTCCTTC
>NW_004949096.1:30067247-30069090 GCF_000317375.1 Microtus ochrogaster
TCAGAGGTCTGTCTGCCTCTGCCTCCCATATGCTGAGATTAAAGATTTAGGCCACCACATCTGGTTTAGCAGTTGTAATTTGTATGGCTGATCACCTGGGCTTTCTTTCCTTAGATGATAGCTGATGCCTTTTGTAGGATTTTTCTAAATTTAAACTCTCCTTTGAGACTGGGGCCTGGGGCTCCAGCTCATGGGTAAATTGCTTGCCTAGAATGCATGGGGCCCTTGGTTTGGTGTCCCAGAAAACACACACACACACACACACACACACACACACACAACCAGTCGGTGGTGGTACATGTCTTTTATCCCAGCACTTGGGATCAGAGTCAGGCGGATCTTCTGTGAGTTCGAGGCCAGCCTGGTCTGCAAGAGCTAGTTTCTGCACAGGTTCCAAAGCTATAGAGAAACCCTGTCTTGAAACACACACATACACACACAAAGACTAGAACTCAGGAAAAGTCATATGGTAATGCATATTAGTAGGATGAATTATGCCCAAGTATTGTTCAAGATCAATCTAGACAACATATTGATATCTTCATTTTAAAAACAACCAAACAGATAAATAATTCAAGAGAGACCAGAACAGTAGGTAACTAAGGAAGATAATTGGAGAATGGAGATACAGACCTGACATTTATAGGGTGACCACTGTGAACTTTACCTGTTATTCAGCTTTCACAAAAGGTGTTACCTATATTTTATTCATTCATTCATTCATTCAACAGCGATTTTGAGTACCAGGCACTTACTGAACCCCAGGGATCAAGTAACAGATTCTTGCTTTGGAAGTACCTACATTCTAGAAAGGAGGGAAACACTAGAAATTAATATGAGAAGAAAAGAAAATTAAAAATAACATATAATGTATATTAGTTAATATATAAATAAGGTGGTAAGTGCTTCATAAAACAAGGAAAAGAGAGCAAGTTAAGGGGGGCTTGGGAGTGGGGAGTGGGGCCTGTGTATTAAGTGATACATCGTGGGACAGGCACAGACCATGTGTGTACTCAGTTCCAATCATACCCCTCTCAAAAAAGAAAAGACCACTGAATGGAGAAAGGCAGGTTGTATTCAGCTATGGTGGGACACAACTACCTTGTCAGTTACTGAGGAAACTGAGGCAGACCTGGGAAACCTGTAACAACTCAGGCAACTTATCTCTAAGACCAGAAAGAACAAAAAGAAACGAGGGTTCATTAGTATCTAATAAGAATCCTTTTAGAGCCAGGTAGTAGTGGCGCACATGTTTAATCCCAGCACTGGAGAGGTGGATCTCTGTTTGAAGCTAACCTGGTCTACAGAGTGAGCTCAAGGACAGCCAGAGCTACACAGAGAAACCCTGTCTCAAAACCCAACAACAACAAAACAAAACCAACAAGAATACTTTTGGTGAAATGGTGGGGATGAAAGCCTGACCTGAGGCTGGGGATGCCACTCAGTGGGTGCAGAGCCTGTCAAGCCTGCAGAAAGGCTAGGGTTCACTATTAAATCAACGCTTTGTGAACTGATGCGGTAGTACATGCATGTCATTTTGTTTCTTGGGACAGGGTCTTTCTATGTAGCTCTGACTGTCCTGGACCTTGCTCTGTGATCAGGCTGGCCTTGAACTCACAAAGACTGCCTGCTTCTGAGTGCTGAGATTGTGTGGGCCAGGACCACTACACCCAGTGTTGTGATTATAGATTACCTTTTCAGAGAACCTGGGTGTGATTTCCAGCACACACGGTGTCTTACAACTGCCTGTAATTCTAGTGCCAGGCATCAAACACTCACATGGTATACATTCATGCAGGGAAAGTACTCACATACAAAATAAAATAAGCCAGGCAGTGGTGGC
>NW_004949096.1:30070610-30073313 GCF_000317375.1 Microtus ochrogaster
ACCAGGCTGGTCTCGAACTCACAGAGATCTGCCTGCCTCTGCCTCCCGAGTGCTGGGATTAAAGGCGTGCGCCACCACCGCCTGGCTTTATGGCATCCTTTTACGGGAACAAATTCCCTTGCTTTTGTAAATAAAGCTCTGTCACTCCTGTGACTCTGATTACATCTTACCCTGGTATGCCCTGCCGTCATTGTACCACTGCCCTTACTACCTTCTTGACCTAGATTCATAGGCAACTTATTACCTACTCGCTAACCATGAGTCTAGATGGCACAGCCTGAGGGAACAGGGCCTTAAGGCCCTCACATGCTGTTCCCTCTGCTGAAGTGTTCTTCTGCTCCCTCCTTGATTGTGCCAATTCTCCATCTTTTTGCCTCAGGCATAACATGAGAGACCTCACTGGCCCAGACCTATGGAGCCTACAAGTTTGTTCCCTGCATAAAAGCAGCAATTCTATTCAGTTACTTCATACCGAGACAAGAAAAATTGTTCACAGCCTTCATTCAAATTATATTGACATCTGTTTTGATGGGTCAGTGCTTATGGTGTGCACGCTGAGAAATATTTTGAATAGCACCCTTGCGTAGAATCTGTTTCTTCTTTAAAGCAATTGTCACAACAATTTGCATATATCTACACACACACAGAGTGGAGAGGAAACTAGCCTTTTTCTTTCTTTTTTTTTTAAATTATTTATTATATATACAATATTCTGTCTGTGTGCATGCCTGAAGGCCAGAAGAAGGCGCCAGACCTCCCTACAGATGGTTGTGAGCCACCATGTGGTTGCTGGGAACTGAACTCAGGACCTTTGGAATAGCAGGCAATGCTCTTATCCACTGAGCCATCTCTCCAGCCCTTTTCCTTTCTATATTTAAAATTACATTGATTTATTGTGTGAATGAACATGTACCATGGCATTTGTGCCAAGGTCGGAGGTCAACTTTCAGGCGTTGCCTCTTTCCTTCTATCACGTGGATCCTAGGAATTGAACTCAGGTCCCCATGTTTGGCAGCAAGTGCCTTAACCTGCCGAGCCATCTCATCAGCCCAGAGACATATTTTGGTCATCACTGTATATGCAACACCTCATAAAGCAGTTAACGCTTAGGGAGTGGGCAATGAACAATTATTGAACAAAATAAATGAATCTATTGCAGCTCTTCCTGCTGATGCTGGACTGGGGGTAAGGTGACAAGGCTAGGTTCTGCCAGGACTGGTAATAGTCTTGGGCAAAGTACATGGGTGGCGTGGTTGGTAGGAGGGGACTGTTTGTTTCATGGCTCTGTTCCTCTACTCCCCTTAATGCTTCTGGAAGTAATAACCAAGCCTAAACAGAATTTGTTTCCTCATCCCAAACTGTTTTGCTCATCTCTCAATTCCGTACCTAAGGCAGAAGCTCTTGTTGTTGCCCTAACAAGGGTACCCTAAGTAGCTTTCACCATGGAAGCTGGTGTGGGAAGCTTGATAAGCCCAGTTTTTATGACTTGTGATCAGGTGTTGCTGATGGTGTCTGGAGTCTTTCCTTCTGCTCTGTTTTCCTCTTCTCTTTCATATCTGGGGGCTCTAAACCTCCCTCTTCATCTCCTTGCTTCAGAGCCTTCAGCTCTCACTTATCTTGTTGACTCTAACTTTCACGTCTGGATTGAGTTTGCTTATCCACTTTTGCTTTGATACTTGGGATGAAGCCTAGGGCCTTGAGCATGCAAGGCAAGCACTCCACCTCTGAGCTGTATCACCGGGCCTTTTTCTATTTTTAAAAAGTTATTATTAGTAGTGTATGGTAATATATACAGGGCAGGGGGTGCAGGTGTGCCATAGCGTGTGTGTGTGTGTCACAGAGCAACATTACAGAGTTGTTCTCTTATTTCAGCTTTACATAGGCTCTCGAGACAGAAATCAGATAGTCAGGCTTATATGACAAGTACTGAGCCATTTACCAGGCCCCCTTTTCTATTAAAACTGCTTTAGAATTATTTATTTGTAGTGGAAGCATATGTACCACAGCACAAGTGTAGAGGTCAAAGGACAACTTTCAAGAATCAGTTCACTCCTTCCATATGGGTTCCAGAGTTACGACTTTGGTAATAAGGCTTGGCTATCCTTTTTTTTTTTAAAGATTGATTTATTTATTATGTATATAACATTCCTTCCATGTATGTTTGTATGCCAGAAGAGGGAATCAGATCTCATTATAGATGGTTGTGAACCACCATGTGGTTGCTGGGAATTGAACTCAGGACCTCTGGAAGAGCAGTCAGTGCTCTTAACTTCTGAGCCATCTCGCCAGCCCAAGGCTTGGCTATCTTAACAAGTCCTTTTTAATCACCTTACAGCACTAACAAATGGGTATTATTTATGTGTGGGTGTAACTGTAGAGGCTGACAGAGTGGTCTAGCTGTTGAGAGCAGTTGTTGCCCTTGCTGAGGCCCCAGATTCAGTTCCCAGAACCCACATGTTGACTCACAGCCATTTGTAACTTCAGTTCCAGGGGACCCAGTGCCCTCTTCTGACCTCCAAAGCACCAGGTACACCCATGGTGCCATACAGATATACAGGCAAAGCCTTCATACACACAAGAAATAAAATAAATATAAAAAGTAAATAACTGGGGGCTGGAGAGATGGCTCAGAGGTTAAGAGCATTGCTTGCTCTTCCAAAGGTCCTGAGTTCAATTCCCAGCAACCACATGGTGGCTCACAAC
>NW_004949096.1:30073833-30086275 GCF_000317375.1 Microtus ochrogaster
GGCTTTGGAGCTTGTCCTGGAACTAGCTCTTGTAGACCAGGCTGGTCTCGAACTCACAGAGATCCACCTGCCTCTGCCTCCCGAGTGCTGGTATTAAAGGCGTGCGCCACCATCGCCCGATGGTGCACACCTTAATCTGAGCACTCCATCAAGATTGGAGGTGGAGATGGGAGAATTGCCTGGAAGATCATGGGCCAGTTAAATTTTGGGGTATGAAGCACAGTCACGAAAACAAGAAAGATCCTATCTCAACTAGGGTAGGTGAGAAACAGCTCTGCAACTGATTTATTTTAATTTTTATTTTTTGAGACAAGGTTTCTGTGTGTAGCTTTGGAACCTGTCCTGCAGCTCACTCTGTAGACCAGGCTGGTCTCAAACTCACAGAAATCCACCTGCCTCTGCCCCCTGAGTGCTGGGATTAAAGGCGTGTGCCACCACAGCCTGGCTCAGAAAATCCTTTTTACAGTGGCCTGAGGATTTCAGGAAAATATCCTTTAGAAATGCTGACCAGGCAGAGGCAGGGGGATCTCTGTGAGTTCGAGGCTAGCCTTGTCTACAAGACCTAGCTGATTCCAGGACACCTTGGGCTGTTACACAGAGAAACCCTATCTCGGACAATAAATAACTAAATAAAACTAGAAAAAAAAATGCTGGCCATCTGCAGTACTGGAGAAGCTGGTGCTGGGATTGTAGATTCAACAGCTCACAGAACAAAGGAAATACTTGACTTTTATAGACTTTGGAGCAGTGGCTCTTGACCTTCCGAATGCTTTGACCCTTTAATAGTTCCTCATGTTGTCATGACCCTCAACCATAAAATTATTTTCGTTGCTACTTTATAACTGTAATTTCACCACTGTTATGAACTATGTTTTCCGAAGGTCTTAGGTGACCTTTGGGTCACCCCAAAGGTTGAGAGCCGCTGCTTTAGAGAGTGCACTGTCTGAATTCAGTTGCTCAGTCATGATACTAAACAGGATAAAGGGCCTTAACTAAGGTTGTCTTTGGCTTGGGCAGCAGGAAGATAATTTTACTGTTCTGCCCTCTGTTGGGTTGTTTCCTGTTAGTTTAGCAGAACTCAGGTTGTCTTAGACCTATGGGAGAGAAGGTTTAACTAACCCCATCTACGGGGCCACATCTGTGAGATGACAGAAAACGAGAACAAGTTTTAGTTATCAGCCTGATTTCTCAACAATCCAGAAGAAACTGTTGGGGTAGATGATAGAATTTAGAAACAGACTAGACAGATATAACCGGAGCATTCCCTAATCTCAGTTCCTGAAGTAAATCCACGGATTTAAGTGTGTTTCATCACCCCCAAGGTACACTCAAAGTTTCTGTGGGCATTCTGGAAGTGCAGCTCGGTAGGGGAGCTGTGCATGCAGGAGCCCTGGGCGCAGGCTCTTGGGAAATGATTGCAGATCACTTTAGGACACAGTGAAGCGGCAGCAACGAGGAACGAAAGTGGGAAAGTATTTGTGTGTGTTTTCAGACGAACCGTGGCAAGTGTTCTGCCACTGGGCTGGGGGGAGGGGATGGGTGTCCTAAGTAACAGCACAAAGTTTCGCTCCAGAGAAAAACTGATAGCACACAACCAGATGAACCACCTAGGAAATCCCGCCCTCACCCCCTCCCCACCCCGCCACCGCGTGCCTTGGGGCGACTTTGTCAGTACCCTAAAAGTGTCCCACATGAGGTCACTTTGCCCGGTCACGTGCTCGGCACCGCCGGAGCGCCACATCGCCAGCCGCACCCCTCCACCCCGCCGCCCACGTGACCCGGCCTAGTTTCTCCCTGCCGGACCCTGCGCTCCCGGGAAGCCCCGCCCCGCGCCCGGCGCTCCGCCCACCGAGCTCTGCTCTTCGCCCTCCGGGGCTGGCGCGTGGCACCGCGCTCCACGTGTTTTGCTCCGCCCAATGAGAGTCGGCGTCAGGGCGTGAAGGGGCGGGAGGAAGGAGACGACTCGGTGGCGTCGCGCGGAGGGGGCGGGGCCTGCAACGTCGGCCAGAACGAGGGGACGCAACGGAGGCAGGTTGGAGCCGCTGCCGTCGCCATGACCCGTGAGTGCTGGGACCCTTTCCTCTCGCCCTTTTCTTTCCGCTCTCGCTAGCCGCACGGCCGAGAGCCGGCGCGTTCGTCCCTTCAGCTTTCCCGGCGGAAGGTTCTTGGGGGAGCGCTCTCCAGCTGCCTCCAGCACAGCCGGAAGCGCAGCCCTCCGCACGCCGCCACTTGCCGAGACCCCTGTGTTGGGCGCGGGCCGCCGGCGGCTTTCCGCGCTGGGGAAGGCGGGTGCCCTGGGTGATGGGCCCCAGCGCGTGCCCCCGAGGCCCAGGAGCTCCCCATACGCTGTAGCAGCTGTCTGGCCCCCCGCGGCACCCCAAACTTGACTCGCGCCGCCAAGCAGCTTCGGCCGCACCGCCCTCCCGTACCCCAAGTTAGCCTGCCCCGTGGCGGCTGCCACACCCCGGGCACCGAAGCCCGACTCTGGGGTCGGCGCCGAGGCTGGGACATAGTCGGGTACCGGTTGCGGGAGGAGGGGCGCTGGTGTGTGCTCGGAGCAGCCCCGGCACCTCACTTTCTACCTTCTCTCCTTAGGCGGTAACCAGCGAGAGCTCGCCCGCCAGAAAAACATGAAGAAGCAGAGCGACTCGGTTAAGGGAAAGCGCCGAGATGATGGGCTTTCTGCTGCCGCCCGCAAGCAGAGGTAGCCCCAGGGAGGGGAAAGGACGGGACGGGTCGGGACGGGGCGACCTGGGTTAGACCGAGGGGTGTACCAGGAAAGAGAACTATTTCAGGGCTCGAGTCTGGACGAGGTGTGAGGGGCAGAGCGCATTGCTTCCTCTAGGGTTTTATTTCCTCCCCACTCCAAATTGTTAGGTCACAGCTATACAGGAAGGGACTGGGGCGGGTCCCGGTCCGCAGGCTGATTTCTGAGTGCCGGGGTTGTGACCTTAAGGGCAAGGGCAGGGAGCTTCACACGTCTAGAACAGTTGTTTTGACAGCCCAGTACTTTTGGACCTCCTTGCTGCTTGTATCTCCTCCCTTCTCCCGACTTGTTCACTAGTGTCGTTGGGTGTGGTAGTCAGTACAGAATAGAGAGCCTTGGGCCTGAGTGGCCAGACTTCTGACCCCTTGGGCAACATCCAGATGGACACTGATTGCCTTTTGAGCCTTAGCTCTATTCCTCTTGTTCTCCTAGGGTGGGAATATAGCAGCCATATGCTGAACTTTGTCCCATCCACTTCCATCTTATCCTTTGTACCCTTCATCCCCCTGCATCTTGTCCTTTTTGCCCTCTGGTACCTCCCAGTGCCCCATCATCTCTACCCCCAGGGACTCGGAGATCATGCAGCAGAAGCAGAAAAAGGCAAACGAGAAGAAGGAGGAACCCAAGTAGCTTTGTGGCTTCGTGTCCAACCCTCTTGCCCTACGCCTGTGTGCCTGGAGCCAGTCCCACCATGCTCGAGTTTCTTCCTGTAGTGCTCACAGGTCCCAGCACCGATGGCATTCCCTTTGCCCTGAGTCTGCAGCGGGTTCCTTTTGTGCTTCCTTCCCCTCAGGTAGCCTCTCTACCCCTGGGCCACTCCTGGGGGTGAGGGGTTACCCCTTCCCAGTGTTTTTTATTCCTGTGGGGCACACCCCAAAGTATTAAAAGTAGCTTTGTAATTCCGTGAGCGCCTGGTTTGACTGGGGACTGGGGGGATGGGGATGGAGGAGTGACTGCCCTTTCCCACCAAAAGAGGAGACTTTTAGGCAACTAAGAGAGATTTGTAGACTTCATAAGGGAGACATCACAGAAGAAGCCTTTATTTTACTATGGCAACCAGAAAAGCATTCCAGTTCGGTGGTGAGGAATCCTCTGAGAACTATAGACTTCTTTTCTGTGATTTTATGCCCTAAGACCTTGAACACCATCCCCATGATGGTATTGAGGACCATCAGAGGGGAAGGATCTAAGACCTAAGTTTATGTCTCTTCCTCATTCTTTGTTTGCTTGAAAGTTGGCCAAGAAAAAACAAAAAAAAAACAAAAAAAACTTCGCTCACCAACTTCCGGTGTTCACATTCTCTTACGTTCTGTCATTCCTCATGGAATGAAGGTGGTTTTTGTCTTCCAGTTTCTTTGACCTCAAGTTCAGGATTAAAACCTGTGGTAGCCTCTGCTTGTTTTTCCTGTGCCCTGGTTTGTTCTGTGGTTCTGGGCTCTTACATCCTGTGCCCAGGGCTGAACCACTTGTTTCCTTTTGATTGCCAAGAGCAGACCCAGATCTTCAGACTCTGTTGGTCTTTCCTGTCCCTTATCTCTAGCTCAGAAGCCAGGAAGGGGCTGGTGCCACACTGCTAGATCAGCTCCTGAGTTTACTGACGTGGGAGTTAGACTCTTGAGCTTGAATGAAGACAGTTTTTACTGAATCAAGAAATCAAGGGTGTCTTTGGCCACTTCTTCCACTTTAGCCTATGTGGTACTCATTTGTTCTTGAGGTACTGAGCTTAGCCAGATGACTCCCGGAGCTAAGATTAGGAACATAATCTAAAGGGTACCCGGTTTTTTTAAATAGAGAATGGGGGGTTAGATTTTACCTGGCAGTACTGACGTGATGGCAGTGTTGCCTGAAGATACCAGGGTGGTGGTGATTCTGAGTGGGGAGCCAACAGAGTGGTTCCAGGAGCAGCCCCATAGAGAGGAGTACACAGGCCCAGCATGAGGCAACTTTGACCCAGAAGGTAGCCCAGCTACCTTTAGTGAAGGTCTTCTCCAGTTCTGCTCCCTCATAACTGTGAAACCAAAGACTGATTAGAGATTCTGCAGGGCCTTTCCCTCATAACAAGTTTTTCCTTAAGCTAGGTTTTCAGGAGAGTTATTTTATGTCTGCTTTCATCGTACCTGAACCAGTTGGTAAGTGTAACCATGACATAGAGTGAAGCAAGAAAGAAGGTGAAGTGGAAGGCAGAGTAGCTGTAGGGAAGATGCTGGCTCTGCACCTGGGCGGCTGGTGGGCTCTCTTGGTCAGTTGGTCTGACTCTGCAACTTTGCCCTAGAAAGAGAGAAGTGCCGGTGGGAAGCAGTGTTGGTGAAACTTCCCTCCCCCGACTTATGGAGGCTCTTGAGGGCTCTTTGGCACTTTACAGGATTCAACCATTGCCTAGATTGCCCACTTGGCTCACCATCCTCTGGTTCCACTGTTTGGGGGCAGCAGAAACAGAGTGAGGGCTTCTGTAAAACAAAGCAACATGTTTTGAAATGACTTCAAGACAATGTAAGGGGACTAATTTAGGAAAGTTTCCCTTTGAAAATATTGCCCTGGTATAAGAAGTGGAGGCACACCTGGGTTCAAATTCTTGCTCCAGCATATAACTGGCTATGCAAACTTTGGTGAGATGTTTAATCTTTTGTGCCTCAACTCCTCCATTTGTGAAATGGAGCAAATACCTACCTCACAGGGTTGTTGTGAGGATTAAATTAAACGAGATGTATGTAAAGTATCTAGCACAGTGCCTAGCACATTGTGGGTACTCAATAAAAGGAAATAGCTAGAATCTGAGCATTCTGGGTAGAGGTTGGTAGGATGTGTGTCTCTGTGTTTGGGGGTGGGATGTTGGGGTTAGTGAGCTCTGGATGCTCACCTGGAACTCATGATTGTAAACCTTGATGATCCACAGGGGTCCAAATAACTCAGCCAGGTAGGAAGCCTCATTGCTGTGAAAGAAAGAGTTTAACTTTGTGCCAGATAAGGATTAGGGGCTTTTATTGCCAACTAGTTAACGATGGTATCTTTTGGGGTGGGGGTGGGGAGCGGTATTTTTCTCTCAGAGGCCCTTAAAGTCTGTGAATTTTAAACTCAAGACATTCTCCCCTGCCCCCGTCATCTCACACAGATCATCTGACAAAGTGCTATTCTTAGAAATTGTCCCTGTTCGTGGGGAGCTTTTCTGGTTCTAGTCTTGCTCTACAGTTTAAATAAACCACAGCCCTGGACACTCTCCTTCACTGAGCCCGGGCACCCTCTCACACTTCCCATTGACATCTTTACGTACCAAGCAAAAAGCACACAGGCATACATGATACCCGCACTCAACACTGCTACCGAGGTGTCTGGTATTTGTGGTTCCATTTTATTCTGGCCAGGCAGGCACAAGGTGTGATTCTGTCCTTGAAAGGTTTCTACTGCCAAGTGGCAACAGGAGAGAAAGGGGTTAAAAACAAAGCTGGGCATTTAGCAGGAACAGAAAAGGTCTTCAGCACTTGGGTTCTCACTTGTCTCTGGGGGGCGGCTGGACAGTGCAGAGAAGGTCAGATATATGATATAGCAGCTGATGATAGAGGCTTGTAGAAGGCCAGAGCTTGGGTGCTCTAGAGAGAACAGCTGTCATTAGTTGACATGAATTTTCCCCACTTTCTACCTGCACTTCTACCCTCATCCTTGGGGGAGGCTGAGAGTGTGGGAGAAGCGGCAGAGGTTCTTTAGATAATTGAGAAGGCTAATAAAGTTATAATACTCAAAGGGACACAGCCCACCCAAAAATCTAGAATATTAAGTCACAAATACCCACTGAGGCGGATGCAAGGTGCGATGGAGAGGAAAGAAAGGAGGCCACAGAAGCAAAGATGTAGGCTGAGTATCATCTTGTTGAGCAGGCAACCATCAGGGTGTGTATAGTGGTGGAACAGTAGCAAAGCTCCCACACCTGCCGCACTGTAGAATCCTAGGGTAGTCAGTAATACAGCTAGGAACCAGGTACAGTCTTGGGCTGCGCCAGTTTGCCTAAAGAGAAGTGGATTAGGGTTTGTCACTCCAACCCCATCTCTCAGCAGACACTAATTGGTCAGCCCACTAATCTACACAGTATATTCTTGGTCTTTGCTTTTTTTTTTTTTTGTTTTGAGACAGGACCTCTGTATACTCCAGACAGTCCTTGAACTCACTATGTATTTCAGATTGGTCCTGAACTTTTGGCAGCCATCCTGCCCCAGCATGCCTCAATCCTTCAGCATTTTGAGTGTTGAGATTATGGTTATTTGTCACTTTTTTGCTTGATTATTTACTTGTTTATTGAGACAGGTTTCTGTGTGTCCAGGAACTCTATTTGGAGACCACCTTGGCCTTGAATTTAGAGACCCGCTTGCTGCTGCCTCCCAGGTGCTGGGATTAAAACTGTGCACCATCACCACTTGGCTACACCACCACTGCCCGGCTTCACCATTATTTTTTTTTTCAAGTCAGGATTTCTCTAGTTTAGGAGCCTGTCCTGGAACTCTCTCTGTATACCAGGCCGGCCTCGAACTCAGAGTTCGTGGAGCCTGTCTCTGCCTCCTGAGTGCTGGGATTAAAGGTGTGTGCCACCACTGCCCAGCCGTATCACCATTCTTGATTACGTGTGTGTGTGTGTGTTTAAAGAGATTGATTTGGAACTCCCTACCTTGCTTCATTTTTGTGAGATCATGAGTCCTGTTCTGGCTTGAACGTTTGACCCTCCTGTTGTCACCTCTACAGTACTGGGATCACGAGTGACATCACATCTGGTTTCTTGAGCAGTTTGGTACTATTCATTGGGAGGCATAGGGGCAATACCTAATGTGGCCTTTCTGTGTTTATCCAATAATGCCTGTCACCCTCCTTGGGGGGAACCTTTAGGGTTAGGAGCTCCTTACCAATTCTTGTTCCATGAGTGGGCAAAGGCTGTGATAAGCACCAGCTGTAATAGGATGAATGTGAAGCCTCCACAGATGCCAATATAATGCCAGGCTGCAAGATAGACACCATTGGTAACTTTTAGCTCTGGCTGGTCACTGTATCCCTCCACCCCCTTTTTGATTAGGAAGCCTGTGTAGCCTAGGCAGATCTCAAACTCAGTCCTGCTCCAGTCTCCGGTGTACTAGGATTACAGGTGTGTGGCATTATGTCGAACTTCCTGTCGTGAACTAGGAAGTCGTGGTCTACTCTTGCTGATGAGGGTATAAGATGAAGAGTACCTGGGAAGACATGCTCATCAGGGATACAGAAGGCAACAGTCCAGAGAACTAACAGGAACAACAACTTGAAGCTCCAGAAGCTAGTGGAGGTAGAGAGAAAACTAGATGTAGGAGAAAAGGCAAAGGGGAAAAAGGAAAAAAAAAGTATGGCAGCTAGGAAGAGGAGAGGTGGAACAAGTCCCATTGTAGTCCAAGTTCTAATTCAGATGCCAAAAGTCTCATGAGCAACACTGTGCACTTTATGGAAGGTTTACATATAACCATTGTTACTTTCAGTTTAGAGCCCAGGGGCTTATAAACTTATTTTCTGTCTTTTTACAGTGGTCTTTCTTCATCCTGGAGTTTCCTTTAGCCAGCTTGTGTCTACTTACTTCCCTCTGTCCCATCCCCATCCAAAAATCATACACAAACCTGTTATGCAGCTGTGCACGTGGGCTGGTGGGGGAGTGGAGGCGGACTAGCAGCACAGCCTGCAGCAGGTGGAAAGTGGCAGTTCCTGCACATACTCGATACACAGCCCCAGAGCCACTGAGCACTGGACAGTCCAAGTTGCCAAACAGGTGGGCACACAGCACTGAGGGCATCTGGATCTGTAGGAAGTTTGGTTGTGACAAAAGGTAGGACAAGTCACAATGCATGGACAGGTTCCAGCTTCTCACTGGTAGGGTGACACTTGCTCCCTGTTCCCAATCTAGATGTTATGGTTTCTTTCCCTCACTTTGCACCTCCTGCCCAACTTACCCCATGTGCTTTGCCCCAGATCCTTTCTACCACTGTCCTAGACAGCAGGAGGCAGCAGATAGCTGAGGCCCCCAAGTGGAGAAGGATGTAGAGCAGGCGGCTACAAGAAGACTCTGTGAGAGAGGGCCACCTAGAGGGGCAGCAGCTGGTCCAGGAAACAGGCCCACAGCAGGACACCTGGGAATAGAGCAGGAAGCAAAGGTAGAGCTTTGCAAGGGATGGTGTATACTGTGTGGGGTTAAAGGTCAAATTACAAACCCCTTCCCACCGTCAGGTAGTGAGTTGCTTCCGACTGCCTTTACTAAACACTACTATGATTTTTCATTGCAAGAACTTCAGTATAGGAGTGAACCACCTACATTTACCTAACGTTTGCTCTGTGGCTGGGAATGTGGGATGAGAGGTTTACCAGTTATCAGGCAAAGAACCAGGTATCTCTCACCAAACCAGCTATCTAAGGGCATCTTCAAATGTGTCTCCTCAAATGCCCTCTCACCTGATAAAAGGGGTTTTTCGCTGTGACATCGCCGACTCCATCATGCTGCTGTGCAAGGCCCAGGGTGGTGCTCCGGCCGGGGACGGTTTTTGCACCTATCATTTGTGATCCAGAAGTTAGGCGTAGATCCATTACTGGGAAAACGGATGAAGAACAGCAGCCTCTCAAGATTTTCACCCATTGGGCGGTCGCTGTGCTGGGCTAATAATCACTCAGTCTTAAGGCAGTAGAATGGGCATATCAGAAAATGAATACGGATCATTAGAAATTGGTAAATGCAAATACCCTTGTGAAGATGCCTTCACCGGGCTTCGTATTCGGGATCATTCAGACTGTTTCCTGAGATTAGGAGCAGTTGGCCTATCTGGTCTGGGGATTAGGTTTTTTAAATTGGTTTAGGATTAGCTGTGGGCCGCCTTGGTTGGTCAGAACTGGGTGTGTGTGTAAGGGGTTGTTCTTAGGTGAAGAAATAAGGCTGTGCATTTGGGTGGTGTGGGTAGTGAATAGATTAGTCGAAGGAGATTGCAGAAAATACAATTACGCGTGAGTGTGTTTAAGGATTATTCTTAGATGAAGAAGTAAGGTTGTGCATTTGGATGGTGTGGGTAGTGAACAGATTAGTCGAAGGAGACTGCAGAAAACACAAGCCGGAGAGGTCAAAAGCGAACGGCCCTCCTAGCCAAAGCTTCTCAAGACAGGCACAAAGGTGTGGTCCAGAGCCAGCCCCGCCCCATATCTGGGCGGAAGCTGAGGTTTGCCGGAAGTTGTGTAGCGGCAGCCTATGCGGCGGCGCGGTGAGATCGAAATGGCGACCGAGGGAGATGTGGAGCTGGAGTTAGAGACCGAGACCAGCGGCCCGGACCGGCCTCCCGAGAAGCCACGGAAGCATGATAGTGGTGCTGCTGACTTGGAGCGGGTCACTGACTATGCGGAGGAGAAGGAGATCCAAAGTTCAAATCTGGAGACGGTGAGGTTGACCGGGAGCTTGTATGAGAGGGTTGAGAATGGGATAGTTGAAGCCGATCCGTTTGCTGCCTAGCAGCGGCTTCGGGGCTGCAGATCGCGATAGTGAGAATGGACAGAAGGGTGCGGATAAGCGACAACACTCACTAGCCTGCGGTTTGCTTAAGAATTTGGTGGAGAGTGGGCCTAAGTGGACCTCAAGTGCACGGAATTAAGTGTAGTCCTTTGGTCTCGAGAGCACTCGTCATTTGAATACTTGAGGAACCACGTAGTTTTTTATTTTTGGTATTGCGTTTTAGATAGGAAATTTGGGTAGCACAGTCGTAGGTGACTAGACTGGTGTTTTCAACAGGCTATGTCCGTCATTGGAGACAGACGGTCCAGGGAGCAAAAGGCAAAACAGGAGCGGTAAGTTCAAAGCACACTGCCAACCCTACGGGTCCTCATTCTCCAGGGGAAAAAAAGTTTTTAATTCCTGTAGATCTAGGGTTTTCAACTTTGTAGTTAGCGAGTTTTTAGGGTAAGGAAAACCTCCAGGGGGAGGGGTGGGTACGTTTACTTGATTTTTTTTTTCGGTCAGCCCTGTTCCACCCATTTGCAGTGTGTTGCTGGGAGTGTTTTTTGTGGGAGTTTATGGCAGAGATAGAGAATGAAGACAGATGTGTATGTACACACATATATTTACAGGGAAAAGGAACTGGCGAAGGTCACGATCAAGAAGGAAGATCTGGAGTTGATAGTGAGTAGCAATGCCTTAGTGGATGCTCAAGTGAAGTCCTACCTAATTTGGGTTCCCAAAAGTGGTGTTGACACATTTATGCCTGAGAGGCGGCTACGGTGACATGATTTACCCTTTTCTTGCAGATGACAGAGATGGAGATCTCTCGAGCAGCAGCAGAAAGGAGCTTGCGGGAACACATGGGCAACGTTGTGGAGGCTCTTATTGCCCTAACCAACTGATAATATGCATTTTCAGACATTCTGGACTGATTACTGAAATAAAGTGTTTTGTTGTTCTGTTCATTTTTTTTTTCAGTTTTATCTCTGATCAAATGCATTATATATTGTTTTGTTGTCAATTTCTATGTTGGACCTTCATGAAAATATATGAACAATCAGTATAAAGAAGTATGTTCAAATACAGGCTCTATTTTTGTTACACTTATTTTGTGTGTTTATGTGTCTGGGCACTTTCTTGCCATAGTGCTTGACATCAGACGACAACTCTACTTCCACCACGTGGTAGTCAAACTCACGTGCCCTTTTCCACAAAGCCTTTCACTAGCCCTAAATAACAGATTTTAGGTTGTATGCTAATCTTATTCATCTGACTAGCTCTTGGCAATATAAAGGACACTTGGGTCCTCTGTAAAAGATTCAGTTACATGTGCTTCTATGATAGCTTGTGAATTTTATTTTTGTTTTATCTTTTTATTTTTATTTATTTATTTATTTATTTTGGTTTTTCGAGACAGGGTTTCTCTGTGGTTTTGGAGCCTGTCCTGGAACTAGCTCTTGTAGACCAGGCTGGTCTCTAACTCACAGAGATCCTCCTGCCTCTGCCTCCCGAGTGCTGGGATTAAAGGCGTGCGCCACCACCGCCCGGCCTTATTTTTGTTTTAATCAGATATGTTCTTCCTGTGTTGTAGCCCAGCCTATTTTCACACTCAGATCACTTCACTAACACACTTGGGGGCTGTGATTTCAGTCATCCTTCAGTCTGCTCTTTAGGCTAGCTCGTGAATACCAAAAGATTAGCTCCTCTTGGGGTCTTTTGAGTTACCAACCCCATTCATAGGCCTCTGGAGTAAAAATTTAGGGTCTAGACATGGGAATATAGATCACAGAAATGATGGGTCAGGGCTGGAGAGATGGCTTGGTAAGTACCTGCCTCAAAAGCACAAGGAAGCCAGGCACACGCCTTTAATCCAAGCACTCAGGCAGTCTCTGAGTTCAAGGCCAGCCTGGTCTACAGAGTGAGTTCTACGGACAGCCAAAGCTACACAGAGAAACCCAGTCTCAAAAAAACAAAACCTGAAAACAGACAAGGATTCTGAGGAGTGGCCTGGTGGTGGTGCCACACAAATTTAATCCCAAAATTTGGAGGCAGGAGCAGGCAGATTTCTTGAGTTCGAGGCCAGCTTGGTCTACAAAGTTCCAGAACAGCTGAGACTACCCAGAGAGACCCTGTTCTGAAAGATCAAATAAAAATAAAAAACAAAAAAAAAACCAAGCCGGGCGTTGGTGGCGCACGCCTTTAATCCCAGCACT
>NW_004949096.1:30087028-30089821 GCF_000317375.1 Microtus ochrogaster
GATTAAAGGCGTGCGCCACCACCGCCCGGCTTCACTTTTATATTTCTTATTACCTTTTATGTAGGATATAAGCAGTTTGTCAATGGGTCTTGTAGGGGTTATTTTAAGGACATGAAAAGATGGGGCCCTTAACCATCCTAGCGCATGTACTCTACTTGTGAACCACACCTCTAACTTAAGGGTTATTTTTTAGATAGAATTTCATTGTATTTCAGGCTTGTCCTGAACTTGGGGTCAGGTGATCCTCTCTCAGCTTCTCAAGTAGTTAGAACTACTGTTGAGTACCACCTGGCCCAGTTTTTTTTTTTTTTTTAAGAATGACTTTATTGTTTTTAATTATGAGTTTATCTGCAAATGAGTGCAGGTGCCCTCGAAGGCTAGAGGCTTCAGATCTCCCTGGAGCCAGGGTTACAGGCAGTTTGTGAGCTGCCTGATGTGGGTGCTGTGAACAGAACACACGTGTTCTGGAATACGAAGTGCCCTTAATTACTGAGCCACCTCTTCTCCCCTCTTCTCATTGTTACATAATAAAGGAAAGTCATTCAGCTGATGAAATTTCATTCTGTGTATGGTGGTTACACAGTAAATATTACATGGGCAAATGGATTTAACTCTAGTACTAACAGCTGTGGGCACGGGCACTCCTTCACCTTACACATGAGCTGGATAAGAAAGATTAGCAGGAACTTGACTAAATGAGTCACGTCCTATTTGTGTGTGTGTGTTTGTGTGTGTGTAGCCCTGGCTGTCCTAGAACTCACTCTGTAGACCAGGCTGGCCTTGAACTCAAGAGATTCACCTGGCCCTGCCTTCAGAGTGCTGGGATTAAAGGTGTGCACCATCATGCCCTGCTTGGATGACGAACTCTTGATTCTCCTGTTTCTACTTCCCAAGTGCTGGGATTACAGGTGTTTGCCATCATACCTAGGTATACTTTATTTTAGATACTAGATTTTTTTCTTTTTGAGACAGGGTTTCACTATGTAGCTCTGGCTGGCCTGGAAGAGATCTATGTGGGTCTCTCCATTGAATGCTGGGATTAAACGCATGTGCCACCATACTCAGCCTCTTTTTAGTGACATAAGAGTTGTCACATTGCCGGGCGATGGTGGCGCACGCCTTTAATCCCAGTACTCGGGAGGCAGAGGCAGGCGGATCTTCGTGAGTTCGAGGCCAGCCTGGTCTACAAGAGCTAGTTCCAGGACAGGCACCAAAAACTACAGAGAAACCCTGTCTCGAAAAAAAAAAAAAAAGAGCTGTCACATTATATATTTTTGTTTCCACTATTATGGTAAAAATATTTCTGATGTGTGGTTCCCCCCCTCTCTCTCTCACACACAGACACACACACACAGACACACACAGACACACCAAAAAATATGTTTACTTAAAAAAGTATATTCAACACCCCAAATGCAAAAACAGGTTGGACTGAGCTTAGAGTTCCTGATATCCTACTGCTGACCCTAGGGAAGAAGTAATGTACCATCCACTCATAGGCCCACATATCTGATCCAGGCTAAGGTACTGGAAAAATAAACTCAGAACAGTCCCAAGTCAATATGAGAAGCCATGGTAGAAACAGTTTTAAGTGGGAAGCCTCCAATCCTCCCTGGTTGGTGCTTTTCTGTGGGTTTCTCTGTTTGAGTCCAAACCCCTTACAAAGCACCTTCAGACACAAGTCACGGCAGGAAGTCCAGAAGGCTCTGTACAAGAACTATGTGAGTAATGGTTAAATAAAACCGAGGACCAGATCCCCTGTCCCACAGCTGGAATAAGCAGTTGAAGCTTAGGTGGTTTTCCTCTTCTTGGCAGATGGGCGCTCAAATACATCACGTACCCCAGCTGCCTTCTGTTTAAAGAACTTTGTGTTCTGAGCACTCTCTTGGCCCCATGCAGAGTCAAAGGAAGTGGTATCTTGATCCACAAGATGGGTGTACTTGGTACGACCAGACCGTCCAAAATTCTTGACCTGAAAGAAGGGTGGACAATTATGACAGCAATCAAACCCCCATGCTCAGCCCCCAGTCTGCTTTGTTTACTGGGAATCCCCATACCTGCATGACTTTTGGAAGAATGGTTTTGTTGAAATGGTCCTCAAGAGTAGGTGCACTAAAATCCCTCTTGTAGACCTCTTCATCCTCATCCTGTGGAAAAGAACCTTATCAGTCTGTGGTTTTTACTTTCCACATATGCAAACCACAAACTTATTAAACACAACAAAGGAACCAGAGGGTAACGAGCCTTTTTTTCAGAAAGGTGGGGAGACGGTGTTTTCTGATATTGTTATGCTCCCTACAAGCCTGTTCTGATCCTGCATTCACTGCTCATTCATGCAGGTTCAGTTCTGAAGTCCCTACATCTCCAATCCTTTTACATGTGCACCTTTACTTGGATACTGTGTTAGAACCTGAAATATAGTGGGTGAAAATCATTCCTAATGTTCCCAAGGCAGATTCCTTTCCTGATTTTACTTTTTTATATGTAGGAACATCATTCTGTCAATGATCTAGATTCAAAATTTGAGTATCTCCTGTACATTCATTTACTACAGCCTATGAACTATTCACCTGGGTTGGAGGATCTTTTTATAGTTATTATTAATATTTATTTTTATTTCATGTGATTGGTGCTTTGCCTGCATGCATGTCTGTAAGGGTATTGATTCCCTGGATGTGGAGTTATAGACAGTTGTGAGCCATGTGGGTGCTGGGAACAGTACCTAGGTCCTTTGGAACTGCAACTGCAGCCAGTGCTCTTAACCACTGAGCCAACTCTCTAGCCCCTCTTTTT
>NW_004949096.1:30090674-30091897 GCF_000317375.1 Microtus ochrogaster
GTTACAAATGTAGCCTAGACAAAACTGTGAATCTACTATTTTAAGTATCATCCCCCACCTCCAAAGACAGGGGTTCTCTGTGTAGCCCTGGAACTCACAGTGTAGTCCAGGTTGGCCTCAAACTCACTGATCTGCCTGCCAGGGCAGCCTAAGTACTGGGAGTAAAGGTGTATGCCACAACTGCCCCAGCCTATCCTAAGTATTTCAATGATACTTCTTTCTGAGTTACTTAATGCCCTGGTTTAATTGTGCAGATGACAATGTAATGTCACAATGTCAAAAGGTTGGACATGTCTGTAAGCTATTACTACTGCCCAGTTTTCTGACTCCCCTTTCACTTACCATGAAGAAGGCACCCCGGTGATAATACTTTTGCAAAAACTTGTATTTGCCCTTAACAGCTTTGTTGGTAATGACTTTGCCATTTGCCCGAAGTTCAGCCCGCCTTTCTTCCTCAGTCAGGTTTCGCATGCGTTCAATTTCTGCTTTCTCCTTTTCAAGTCTATCCAGAGAACAAAAGTATTAGTATTTTTCTGAATTCAGAAAGCCCAACAGCTGAAGATAATGGTCCACCTTCTTTCAGGCACCATGCGCCTTTTCCTATTTCATTCGCTCACTCACACACTAATTCACTCATAGCAGGTCTGCTATATAGCTGGCCTGGAACTCTCAACCCCATGCCTCCTCTCCTAACTGCTAGTATTATGGACAGGCTCAAGCTGTCAAACCCAGTTACACCTTTAGTTCTGGTCACTGCTTTTAGAAGTCAAGATCAGGAGTACAATGAACAAAAACATGAGTTGGTCTTCATTATTGTGTTTGCCAGAACAGGACTATAAACGTCCCAAAATTGATTCTAGTCTTGCTGAGGTTCAGATATATTGTTACTGCTTGATTTTACAACACTAATTCTGTCTTCCCTCAAATACATTAGCTTTTAAAACAAAATTAGAATGAATTCAAAATAACTGGCAAATTTACACAATGGAGTACTACACAGCAGAAAAAAATAATGACATCTTGAATTTTGCAGGAAAATGGATGGAGCTAGAAAACAGCATTTTGAGTGGTGTAACCCAGACAGAAAGACAATAATCACATGTACTCACTCATAGGTGGTTTTTAAACAATAAGCAAAGAAAACCATCCTACAAACCACAATCCCAGAGAATTTAGACAACAATGAGGACACTAAGAGAGACTTACATAGATCTAATCTACAT
>NW_004949096.1:30092497-30101506 GCF_000317375.1 Microtus ochrogaster
AAAAAGAAAAAGAACATTAAAGTCTAATACAAGAGTTTGGGATGTGACTCAGTGGTATAATCCTTACCTAGGGTGCATGAAGCCTGATTCCTGTCTCTAGCACCAAACAAACTGGGCGTGGGAACACATGCTAACTAGCTCTCAGAAGGCAAAGTCAGAGGAGCAGAAGCTCAAGGTCACATAGAACACTCTCTTAAAAAAACAAAAAGACTCAACTCCAGCTATAAGGAACGTGATATTCATCCCCTAGTCTGGATTCTATAGGCACCAACCCTCACACAGATACATATCCATACACATTCACACATATATACACATAATTAAAAAAATCTCAGGCTGGAAGATGGCTCAACCAGCGGTTAAGAGAACACTGAAGGTCCTGAGTTGAATTCCCAGTAACCACACGGTAGTTCACAACCATCTGTAACAGGATCTGATGCCTTCTTCTGGTATACACGAAACAGCACATTCATGTACATAAAATACATAAATAAATAAATCTTAAAAAAAAAATCTCAAGCCTGGCATGGTGGCGCACACCTTTAAGTCTAGTACTCAGGAGGCAGAGGCCGGTGGATCTCTAAGAGTTTGAGGCAGCCTGGATTACATAGCAAGTTCTAGGTCAGCCAAGGATTCTGCCTCAAAGGAAAAAAAAAGAAAAAAGAAAGCCCAGTATAAGAACACCGGAAACTACAAATGAAGACAGTTATGTAGTGGTAGCTTTGCTTTGTAGGTTAGTAGTGCAGAAAGAAACTTGTGTTCCACGGTACTCGCCACTCTGTCCTCCTAGGGGTAGGATATGCTTTTCTGCCCCCTTTTCCTGGACTGCCCTGCGGCTCCATCTGAATAATAAAAATAGCACAGAAGTGACACAGGAGCTCTGGAACCTAAAACTCAGGAGACAACTGCCAGTTTCCACCATGCCTGGAGGTAAAGTGTGAGCAAAGCAAGACTGAGGGAAAATGAAGCATCTAGCCATGCCGGAGAAGGGCTTCTGGACACTCTGGCCCAGGCAGTCCTCCAGTTCAAGTGAGCACTACTAGAGGAACTGCTTGGTCAACCTCCACCGCTGAGAAAAACACAGTACCATTGTTTCAAGCAACTCAATTCTGAGTCACAACTAGTAATACTTGTGCTTAATAGGAAACTAAAGGATCCTAGCTGTTCGCAGATAAACTAGTGCCATTAGAGGCACCAGTGGCCTTCCCAATACTCACGCTTCTCGGTCTTCTCTGTCCCTCTTGATTCTCTTGAGCTCTCGGACTTTCCATGCCTCGTATTCCTCCTCATCATTTTCGTCATCGGTATTGAGTGCGTCCAGGGCAGCGAGAGACCGCTTGTTCTCCTCTAGCTCTTTCTTGGTCTCCTCTTCTACAATCTGGGTAAGGAAAACAATTCAGCTACTCGAGTCCATCTCGCTGTACACAGAGGCTTGCACTCAATCCAGGACCCTCCCAGCACCTTTAGTGTGTACTTGCGCCGCTCCTCAGCCATGCGTTTTGCTTCCTGTTCCAGTTCCTTCTGTTTCAATGCTTCAGCTTCTCGTTCTTGAACTGTCACTCGGTCCTTCCTGCATCACAGAGGTCCTGTTCATTACCCAAAGTCCTTAGTGCGGAACTGTGCCCTTCAGATTTAGTCCATGCCAAAGCCCAAGCCAGGTGCATTTCAGCTCTACTTCCTCCCCCAGTACCAAGACTGAACAAACAAGACTTCAGTGTGTGCGAGACATTGTATTTCTGGTCTTTTCGAACTTTTCTTCAGTTTTTTCATTTTTATTTTACTTTTTTGAGACAGGGCCTCACTACATAGCCTTCACAGGTCTGAAACTCCCTGTGTAGACCAGGGAGGCCCAGAACTCACAGAGACCCACCTGCTTCTGCCCCCTGAGTGCAGGCATTAAAGATGTGGACCACCATGTCCAGTTCTTCTTTTAATGCCTACAAAGTCTAAGAGAGGAGCACTGGACACCCCGGAACTGCAGTTACAGATGGCTATTAGTTGCCATGTGGGTGCTGGGAATTGAGCCTGGGTGCTCTGGAAGACAACTCTAGTGATCTTATCCGCTAAGCCATCTTTCAAAGCATCTTGTTTGTTTGACAAGAAGTTTATGGAGCGCTGGTTAGCTTTAAACTCATGGCAATCCTCCAGCCTCATCCTCCCAGAATGTTAGGATTAAAAACAATTACCACAATGCCTAGCTAAGTAAGTTCTCTACCAACTGAGCTATTTGCTGTTTTCTCTATCCTTTTTTTTTTTGGTTTTTCGAGACAGGGTTTCTCTGTGGCTTTGGAGCCTGTCCTGGAACTAGCTCTGTAGACCAGGCTGGTCTCGAACTCACAGAGATCCACCTGCCTCTGCCTCCCGAGTGCTGGGATTAAAGGCGTGCGTCACCATCGCCCGGCTTGTTTTCTCTATCCTTAAATATAGCATGACCACTTTCTCCTCTCCTGGTAATGGGATTTGAACCCTGGATTTGGTACACGAGGCAGATGCTCTACTACTTAGCTATATCCTTTGCTCTTTTATTATTATTACAAAAAAAAATCTTTCATTTAAGGTCAGCCTGGTCTATGTAGCTGAGTTCCAGAACAGCCAGGGCTACATAGAGAAACCCTGTCTCAACCCTGTCCCCCATCCCCCCCCCAAAAAAAAACTTTTCAAGTTTCATGTGATTGGATATCTTGCCTACATGTATGTCTGTATACTGAATACATGCCTGGTACTCATGGAGGCCAGAGAGGGCATCGAATCCCATGAAGCTGGAATCAGACATGGTTATGAGCCACCGTATGGCTCTTGGGCATTGAACCCAGGTCTTCTGGAAGAGCAGCAAGAGCTATTAAACTCTGAGCCATCTCTCCATATTATTATTTTGAGTGTATTATGTATATGAGTGTGTGATATATGTACCTAATGGTTAAGGTCAGAAGACAACTTCTGGGAATTGGTTTTCTTCTTCACCAAATGGGAACTAGAGATTAAACTTAGGCATCAGGCTTGGTATCGAGTTCCTTATCCACTGAACCATCTGGCTGGTCCCACTCTTTTTATTTTTTAAACAAGAAGGCACTACAGTGTCCATCCTGGCCTTGAACTTGTATCCTTTTCTCTCTGCCTCAACAGCTGGGACTACAGTGTCAACAGTTCATTCTAGGCCTTTTTGTTGTTTTGAGGCAGGGACTCATGTAACCCACACAAGCCTCACATAGGAATTTTACCGAGCCATCTTCTCACCCACCAATGCAGGCTGGCCTTGAACAATGGATGTCTGAGATAGTACTTCTATCTACCACTTCTCAAGTATGTGGATTGCAGGTGTGTGTCACAATGGCCAGCTTCATCTCAGGACTTTGCAGCACCAAAATTCCCTTAATCATTGATAATTGACTATTTAACAAGGATTTTGCTGGGTTAACTATAAACAGTAGGATTCCCAGGCATTAGGAAAGAAAGAAAAATTTGTTTTGTAAGCTTAATTTTGTGTTTAAAACATGACTTTCCCTGGTAATGTGTTAAAGCATTTTCCTAGCATATACATGGGTTTTATCTCTAGTATCACTCAGATAAAACAAAACAAAAACAGCCTCAACAAAAATTGATTAGTGGGGCTGGAGAGATGGGCTCAGAGAGGGCTCACTGACTGCTCTTCCAGAGGTCCTGAGTTCAATTCCCAGCAACCAAATGGTGGCTCATAGCCATCTGTAATGAGATCTGGTGCCCTCTTCTGGCCAGCAAACATACAGACAGACAGAACATGGCATACATAATAAATAAATAAATCTTAAAAAAAATTTGATTAGTAAGGCACATTTGTAAGCCCAGCACTTAGGATGCTGAGGCAAGAGGATCACAAGTCTGAAGCCAGTCTAGGCCTCATAGTGAATTTTGGCCATCTTAAACGGCACAGCAAAGGACAAACACACACATACCCAAATCACCGTTATGTTGTGGGATATATGAACTGTGAACTAGGAGATCGTGTTATTTAAATAAAGTCAACCATATGTCATGAGTCAGAGCAAGCAACTAGTTGACTGGAAGTAACCATAGAGCGAGGAGAAGTTGGGATATCAGGGAGAGGGAGAGAAGGAGAGAGGGGGAGAGGGAGAGATACAGGAAGTAGAAAGGAGAAACAGTTGGAGGAGTTTTTGTTTCAGATGGGATAAAAAAACAGAGGAAGGTCAGCTGGGTGCCTTCTCTGCCTCTCTGAGTTAGCAGGTTTTCATCCCAGCATCTGGCTCCTGAGTCTTTATTGATAAAGTAGAATGATAAAAACAACACTTTTAGGCAAATCTGCTAACATCTGGCTACTTCTCAGCACCTCTGCTATAGAACCAGGGCACTTGGAAGATTTACACTGCAGGAAAATGTGGGATATCGAGTCTTTTACTATCAGGCCTAGAACTTAACCATGTGGATTCTGTCCCGGTTTGACTATTTTCCCCCTTTCCTCCGCTGGGGATTGAACTTAGGCCCTTGTGCATACTAAGCAAGCATTTATCACTGACCGATACTGTTAGTCTCCTTTTTGAGAATTAGAGAGTTTTCTTAATTGTCCAGGCTTGTCTTGATCTAGCAATCCTCCTACCTCAGCCTGCTGAGTAGCTGGGAATCCAGGCCTGGCTGAGCAGGTCTGCCACACACTTACTTTCGAATGAAGACAGGCTTAAGTCGAGGCTCCATTTCGTCTTCACTGTCCGTGTACTCCTCATACTCAGACTCTGACTCCGACTCCTCCCCGGAGCGTCCTTCATCTTCCAATTCCATGACTTCCATCTCTTCGTTTTTCCTCTCCTGTGCTCGCTGACGCATCATGCCACGGCGCCGCTCTATTTCCTATGAAGGCATTTATCTTAGCCAGTTATTCAAACAGCTTGTGCTCCAAATTTGGTTGGTTGGTGCTAAGGACTGAACTCAGGGCTTTGTTTACACTAAGTCCAAGTCCTACTGCTGAGTCCCTAGTATAGCTTTGGTTTTATCTTCAACAGGTTCAAGAAACACTGACACGAGGAAGCAAAATCCAGCATGATTTAGTTTTCTGTCGTATCCCCAACAAATAGGAATCACAACCAAAGTTCAGCTAACAGTAGCAAATCTTATACCTGTATAGCCTCAAAAATGAGTACTGGTCTCAATTTTTCATTGGACCCTGGGGGAAACATCCCATGTTCTTCCCTCTTACCTCATCATCAATTTCTTCCTCCTCTTCTTCACTGCTATCTTCTCGTTCCATGCGCCAGGCATCTCCTTCTACTTCTGAGTCACTTTCTCCTACCACTTCAGGTTCCACTATTTTCCGGTGTCGAGCCAATCTGAAAAGCGGAGTTTCCAAGTGTACTATCAATATCAATATATATATGAACACCAACCACATTTGCTTGCTTGCAATGTCCTGAAATTACATCATTTGCTTTCTTTCTTCTCTTTCTCCCTACTTCTATTTTTTTCTACTCTCCAATATTTTTTACTCCTTAGCCCTAGCTGATCTTGAACTCATTCTGTAGACCAGGTTGGTCTTAAACTCAGAGAGATCCACCTGCCTAATATTGAAGTCTTAAGATGGAAAAACTAAACTTCAGATTCCAGAAACTAAAACAGTTAACAGTAGAATGTCTGAAAAAGTCATAAGGAATCATACTGCTGTCTGTCTATCTAAAGTTAGATATGACACATATAAGTCTGTGTACACACATACATACATAATTTAAATAAAAATTTCCTACCTTAGTTGACAATATTTACCTCCTCAAGAGCCACAGACCATCTAATAAAAACCCCCAAACCAGGTATGACAAGCCGTTCTCTCATATTGTTGATCAGGGGAGTCCAAAGGACTCCCAAAACATTACAGGTTACCACTGTTGCTCTTGGTAGCCTCCCAGAGGTTGAAGGCAAGTGACTACTGTCGAAGGCACCATGTACTTTGGACAAAGGATCTAGAGAATCCAAGATGTACCTGATCTTAGAGCCCCCTCCTTGAGGAGTAGTATGCACAGTACCAGAAGACACCATGCAAGTTCTCAAGTGAGGGAGGCAATCAAAAGCCCTACCCAGCTATGAATCCTATGAACTACAATAACTACCAGCATAGCATGATAACCTTATGGGTGTAATAATGACACACCTATGTTAGTGGTAACCAAAAGCTCTCTAATTGGACTTAAGACTTGTTCAGCAAGAGGGAAACCATGTTTGGTACTGAAAACTTAGCCAACTATCCATAGCTACTGAGATCCTGGAGGAGTACCTGGAACTGCTACTTTTTTTTTTTAAAAGATTTATTTATTTATTATGTATATAACATTCTGCCTCCATGTATGCCCGCACGCCAGAAGAGGGCACCAGATCTCAGTAGAGATGGTTGTGAGCCACCATGTGGTTGCTGGGAATTGAACTCAGGAAGTCTGGAAGAGCAGCCAGTGCTCTTAACCTCTGAGCCATCTCTCCAGCCCCTGGAACTGCTACTTTATTAAACCAGCTTAATTCCTAACTGTAGTCTAAATAACAATTCCCAACTGTATTTTAAATATTTATACTTATACCTATAGCTCTCACCCCTCATCAAAGAAATCTTTCTTTGAAACAGAAGAAAACCATTACAGGAAACTACAACCAATCAAAATTCAAAGAACGAAATGATCATGTGGAACCCAGTTCCAATTAATAATTTCTACACCATAACTCCTGCACCTGAGGCTTGGGGAATATCGGAGAAGAGGGGACAGAAACATTTCCAGAGCCAGAGGAACAGGAAGTCGGCTGTGAAAGTACTTGTCCTAGAAATGTCAGGGAAGCTACAGACCCATGAATTCTTAGCAACATGGCTGCCTAAATAAGACCCGAACAAGGACTACACCAATAGACAAACTAACTTAGAAAGGGGAAATCTCATAGGGCCCCAGCTTCATTCAAAGAACTTCAGGTAACTAAGGAATACTGAGAGAAGAAAAACTAGGTTTCCCCAGGGAAGAGTCCCTGCCTCCAGTTGGTTATACTATGCAATACTATACTATACTATACTATACTATACTATACTATACTATACTATACTATACTATACTATAACTATACTATAACTATTACTATACCAATGGCCAGCCCTGAAATCATACACACACAAGTAACACTATACAGACTGAGCAGGTTGTGTTTATATATTTAGGCAGGCGTGTGTATGTGAATCAGTAACTTAAGAAAAAGAGGCCGGCTGGCAGGTGGGTGCATGCCTTTAATCCTAGCACATGGGAAGTAGAGGTAGCAATATCTTGAGGTAGCAGTATCGAGGTCAGCCTAGTTTACAAAGGTAATTCCAGTACATCCAGGGCCACACACAGAGAAAAACAACAACAACAAAGAAAGAAAAAGAGGCCAATAATTTGAGATAGTAAGGGAAGAGTTAGAGAGAGCAAAGAGGGAAATGATATAATTATATTTTAATTTCAAAAAAATTTAAAAATTAAACATACAACCCAAAAGACTAAAACAGAGTTTCAGAGTACATAGTTAAGTTGGGCCTAAACATTAGTTTTTTAATTTTTTTAATTTTTTTTTTAGTATTTATCTATTTTATGTATGAGAGCTCTATCTGCATTCACACCTGCGCACCAGAAGAGGGCATCAGATCATCAGATCCTACCACGGTTGGCTGTGAATCACCATGTGGTTTCTGGGAACTCTAGAAGAGCAACCACTGTTCTCAACCTCTGAGCCATTTCTCCAACCCCCTAAAACATTAGTTTAGGCATGACCTTGGGGGGCACATTAGGGATCTTTTTAATGGTTCAAGTAGCTCAGTTTATTAGGTTTGTTACATTGCCCTCAGCAGAATAGTATTTTTGTGAGACCAGGATTTGGTGGCTGCTGTGATAAAAGGCAATTAAACATGAAAATTGATAGGAAAGTTCTGAGAAGCTGGCAGTATCCAACAGTTTCTAGTGAGTTACTAGTGCAAGTAACTAGTTTTGTAAGGGTGAAATAGAACATTTTCTTTTGTAGCATACAATGTTCAAGTGGTTTAGTTGTTAGGACATAACTACTTAAGTTACTTGGATCTAGCTATTTAATAAAATAAATGGCTAGGCATGGGTCAGCACTCTGGAAAGTGAAGGCAGGAGGTTAAGGAGCTCATGACATGTTGAGCTCAAGGCCAGCCTGGGCTACATAAGATTCTCAAAAACTCAAAAGGTAAATATCAAAACAAATAAGTAAATAAATAATTGGAACTGTTTTGATCCATGCCATCTGTGAAATTTCTTTATTTACACATTTTAAATTTCATTCACATTATTGTGTTTATGATGTGCCAGAGATAAGAGATGCAGATAGAGACAGACAGAGGATAAGAATGAATGCAGACATGCATGTGCCATGGCATGTTTGTGGAAATCAAAGGACAAATTCTGAGAGTCTTAGAGATGATGGAAGTCAGGTTGTCAGGCCATGACAAACAATTTTATATACTGGGACACCCTGCCAGGCCCCCAAATTGAAACACTAAGAGTTGTGAAAATTCAGGATATCCTGCCTGCTCTGCTCTGACTTCTAACTGGGAGTTTCTCTTTCTGACATGAATCTCCTCACACACCCCATCTTTCCTCCTACTTGTCATTTTTACCTATTGGTCTTTAGAACAAGCAGAAGAGCAAGTTGTGTGGCTCACACCTGTAACAACAGTACTGAGAAGCCAGACAGGACAATCACAGCCACCCTAGGTCATTCTGGGCTACAATACAAGAAACAACTGTATGTTGGGCTGGTGGTGTCACACGCCTTTAATCCCAGGACTTGGGAGGTAGAAGCAGGCGTATCACTGAGTTTGGGGCCAGCCTGGTCTATAGAATGAGTTCCAGGATGATCAGGGCGACACAGAAAATCCCTGTTTTGAAAAACCAAAACGAAAACAGACAAAAACAACAACAAAAAAAATTATGGAGCCGGGCGGTGGTGGCGCACACCGTTAATCCCAGCACTTGGGAGGCAGAGGCAGGTGGATCTCTGTGAGTTTGAGGC
>NW_004949096.1:30101606-30102848 GCF_000317375.1 Microtus ochrogaster
AAAAAAAAAAAAAAAGGATAAAATCAGTTTCTCAAATTTTAAGACATATTTTTAGAAGCTAATTACAGTCATTAGGCTGTTTTCTGAAGCTGCTACTTCCTGGCTTTGGTCATGTCACTTCCCTAACTCTTTGCTGCCTTAGTTTCTCACCTTTAATATAGGTATAGGCACCACTCTTGTAAGAACTAGCAAGTGTCACCTATTGGGACAGTGTGTACAGCACACAGTAGGACACATATCAGTTGTCATCTCCATGAGAGGTCAGAGCTCACGAAACACAACTCTACACATTACCTCTCTTCTACATCTTCACTGATGCGGTTCTGTAAACGCCGAAGTCGGGGGTCACTGGACGAATCCTCTTCCTGTTCCTCAGGCTCTGCCTCTTGTTCCTTAGCTTTCTTAATGAATTGAAATTCTTCATCCTCTTCATCTGAGGACTCCATAGGAGCATAATCTGGCCTCTTTCCGGACACATAACGTTTTACTTTTACTTTTTCCATTGAAATCTCACCTGGGCAAGAGAGATAATTAATGTTTCAGTAACCTCTCTCCCAATTCCCTTCAACTCTTGGTCTATGCAGACAGAGCCTTGGGTTTCTGATGGACCAGAGTCTAAAAAGGATATGGCAGCCATTATACAACTACACATCCATCTATCAGTGCTTTCCTATAAAGACTATGGCAGGAGAAGGCATTTTATGAATACCAACACCAAGACATCAAGAGGTACCTTGGGGACGATGAAGTAGAAGACTGTGAGCAGTGAAACTCTAGAGCCCTCTTCCCCCCACCACAAATTCATGCTTTGTCATCATGATTTGAATGGGAATGTTCCCCGGGGGCTCAGGTGTTTGAACACTTGGGTCCCAGTTGGTGGTGCTGTTAGAGTACATTCAGGAGATGCAGCCTTGCTAGAGGAAGTATGCCACTAGGGTAAGCTGAGGTTGCAGAGTCATGCACCATTCCTACTGCAGTGCCTGTGTACTCGTCTCGCTCTCGCTGCTGCATGCTTGCAGTTCAAGACAGGAGCCCTCAGCTCCCTGTTTCTGCTGCCATACCTTGCTCTGCCTCCACGGACTCTAATCCTCTAAAATCAGAAACCCAAATAAACTCTTTTTTATAAATTGCCTTGATCATGGTATTTTATCACAGCAATAGAAAAGTAGCAAATGCACCCTTATTAAACAAATTCTTAGTAACAGTGCCCAGAATATTAGCAAGAATAATTTTTTTTTTTTT
>NW_004949096.1:30103492-30105671 GCF_000317375.1 Microtus ochrogaster
AAAAAAACAATACACACACAGAGGCTTGGGAGAGAAAAGAAAAAGGATATAAAAGTTCTAAAAAAAAAAGATCTCTCTGAGATTTCTTTGTGTGTATATGAGTGGTGTATGCACAAGTATGCAGATGGGCTAGAAGTTGATTCAGGTGCCTTGATCATTTTCCACCTTATTTTTAAATCAAAATTTAAAATATTTATGTATATGACTGTTTCGGCAGCATGTATGAATGCATGCCACAAACATGCTTAGTGCTTGAGGAAGTCAGAAGAGAGCTTCTGATTTCCGGGAATAACAGCTATGGATGACTGAGGCTCACAGTCCTCTCTAAAAGCAACTGAGCCATCCCTCCAGTCCAGACACTTGTTTTTCAGAGATGGGGTTTCTCTAAGTAGACCTGGCTGATGTGGAACTGGGTAAGTTAGACTAGGCTGGCCTCAATCTTAGAGATCTGTCTGCCTCTGCCTACTGAGTGCTGTGCTTAAAGGCGTGTGATATCACACTAGGCCTTTATTTATTTATTTGAGACAGTCTCTCACTGAATTGATGTTTGCTGTTTCAGTGACACTAGCTGGCCACCAAGCCTCAAATACTCTCCCTCTCTTCTCTTCTTCCTACAAGGGGGTATATCCATTTTGCATGGATGCTCGGGGTCTGAACTCAGGCACTGAAGGCAAAGCTATCTCCCTAGCTCCTCCCGGAGAGGCTATGTATAACCTTTACAACACAGTTTAATACTCTAGGCGGGTGGTGGTGCACACCTTTAATCCCAGCACTCGGGAGGAAGAGGCAGGCAGATCTCTGTGAGTTTAAGGCCAGCCTGAATTCACAGAGATCCACCTGTCTCTGCCTCCCAAGTGCTGAGATTAAAGTATGTGCCGCCACCGCCCAGGGGAAAAAAAATCTAATTTTTTCAATTTCTACCTTCTTTTCCTCTAGCTCTATGCTGAACCAGATGATCTCTTCTAAAGCACAAACAAGCTGGAGCAGGTAGTCTTAGGTGCTGAACCATCTCTTCAGCTCCCTACTTTTAACGATGCTGTGTGTAGCTATGTGCAGGTGCCGGCAGATGTCAGAGATGCTAGATCTCCCTGGATTTGGGGTTACAAGTGGTTGTTGAGTCGCCTGATATGGGTGCTGGCAACTGACCTTGGGTCCTCTGGAAAGGCAGTACGTGCTCTGAACGGCCGAGCCACCTCTCTAGTCTCCTTCACGTTTTCTACTCTGAGAGAGGATCTCACTAAGTCGAGTGCATCCCGTGTCCCCCAGCCTTTAGGCTACATGATGGGGTGCGAATATGGGTAGGACGGAGGAATAAACTAAGGCTAAGTCTATAGGGTCAGCAGGGCTGATATGGCCTCCCTAAGGCAGATTTGAGGGATACTGAGGCTGAAAGGTAAGATCAGACCGGAGGGGAGGGGAGCCAGTACCTTTCTCATTGCGAACTGGGACGGCCCCAGCCGTAGACTGAATAGGCGGTTGCTTCATGAGTGCGCTTGGGACCGACATGGTGACGGCTGCGGTGGAGACTCCCAAAGCTTGATAAAAAATCCCAACAGCGAAGCCCAAGGAACACAACACCGCTTCCCACCTAGCTCCGCCAGATACTGCTGCGCGACTGACAGAAACAACTTCCGGCAGAGCTAGAGGAACCGGAAATTTACAAGCAGAGGATTGTGGGATTTTGGAGGACCGCTGAGCGCGGACTGCTTAAAGGGGCTGGATTGATAATTCGCGCGTTTCCGTAAGCAATTTTCCCGCCTTCAACCTCTCAGGATTTGGAAGCTCCTTCTGGCGGGCAGTTGCTTCTTTGGTGTTTTGGTAAGGCTCAGAAAGGTTCGGATTAAAGGTTTCATTAGTTATGTTTTGAAGAAACTGAGCAGATAGTGAGGGGCTGTTTGTGCATAATGTTGAAAGCTCAGAAGTGTAAAAAGTTTGAGCCGGATAGGTGTGGGTCGTGCCTGTCATCCTAGTATCTGGGAAGCTGACACAGGATTGGCGCGTTTTGGAGCCTGGGCACCTGAATGAGATCCTGCCTAAAAAAAAAAAAAAAAAAAAAAAAAAAGAAAAAAAAAAAAAAAGAAAAAAAAAAGAAAAAGAAAATCCACTAACCCTCTGTTGACTGGAGCACATGCCTTTAATTCTAGCTCTCGGGAGGCCGACTCAGGCGGATTTCTGAGAG
>NW_004949096.1:30105771-30111048 GCF_000317375.1 Microtus ochrogaster
AAAAAGAAAAAGAAAATCCACTATCCCTCTGTTGACTGGAGCACATGCCTTTAATTCTAGCTCTCGGGAGGCCGACTCAGGCGGATTTCTGAGAGACTGAGCCTAGTTCTACAAAGTGAAAATTCTGGGAGTACTGTATTATTGAGGACCTTGAAGGTGCTACTAATATAATTATCAATTTATTTCACTTGTTTTCTACAATTGGGCCCTTGCTGGGTGAAGACAGGAAACTGGAAAACTTTAAATAAGTAGTAAGGGCTAGCGTAGACAAATCCTTATCCTTTTTTTTTTCGGGGGGGGGAGTGGTGGTTTCGAGAGACAAATCTTTATTCTTCCTTTAGTTTTGAGACTGTTTTGCCTTGCTCAGGCAGGTTTTTTGTTTTGTTTGTTTCTGCCTCCAAGTTGGTTTTTGTGTGTTTTCACCCTCGATTCCTAGGCTTCTACACAGAGGTGTGTCACTTTACCCGTTATAGAAAACTTATTATGAATTTATTAGCTCAGAAATGTATGTTTCTGAGCTGTTGGTGTAGTTCAGCAGTAGAACACTTGCTGGGAGTGAGCCTTAGCATGGAGAAGGGAATTGATCATTGTTTTGGTTCATGGCAATCCAAGAGAACACAAGAAAAAGGCTTAGTAAGGTCCTGACTTTATGAAAGAGTGTATGAAACTCTTATTTGGTAATGCCCATATTCTGAGGCTTTTAGCTTTTTTTTTTTTTTTTTTTCTAAAGACTTGGGGCAGCCTTATGTATGTATCCCCAGCAGGCCTCTAACTCCCAGAGTAATGGAGAATGACTTTGAAGTTCTGGTCCTCCTTCCTCCACCTGCCTAGAGCTGAGATTACAGGTGTGGGTCACCATGCCTGGTTTTATGTGGCGCTGGGGAGAGGCCAAGTTGGAGCATCCTACCGAGTTACATTCCCACCCCCTGTTTCGGCTTTTAAAGTCCTCTAGGACATTGCCCTCCAGACAGAGTCCTTCTATGTAGCCCAGACTGACGGGTTCCTACTTGCTATCTTCTCCATGACAGCAATTCTGGGTCACACTGGCCACATGTGGGTTTTCTTTAGTTCAAAACAGGCGAGCAGATAGTCACGCGCAATTTAAACCAGCGTCGTCAGCTATTAGAAACAAACAACACAAATGCTTACTTTTGTTTTTTACTCCCCCCCACACCTTATTTTGAGACAGGGGTTCATGTAGCTCATGCCTCCCTTAAGCTGCCTATGAAGCTGATGATGACTTTGAAATTCCTGATCCACCTGCCTCCACGGCCCACATTTGGGGTGCCGGGCATGGGGCATCAGGCTTCGCTGCTTCCCTAATTAGGAAGTACAGTAGCAGTCACGTGTGCTTTTTCAGCCTGTGGTATTGCAAGGGGCAGAGGTGGGCGGGGTCCAGGTTGAATGTTGACTGCAGTGTGCACAGCTGCTGGGTGCCTTGTGTGCACGCATGCGCATGGAGGCCAGTGGCCAATGTTGGCTGACTTTCCTTAGGAGCTGTCCACCTTTAAAAAAAATCTTATTTTTGTTATTATTTGTGTGTTGGTGCACAGAAGATCAGGACAGCAATGAGAAATCGTACTTAATGTGGGTTGGGAATCGAAACCACTAGCTTGCGTGGCAAGTATCCTTACCTGTTGAGTCATCTCTCTGGCCCCACTTGTTTCTGAGAGTGTTTTTTGGACCTGGGGGTCTGTTTAGTTTAGTCTGGTTAGCCATGGAGCCTCAAAACTTCATGTCTCACCTTGCATATGCTGCTATTGTATCCCCAGCTTTTTACTTTGGGTGCTGGGGATCAAACTCAGGTCCTAATGCAAGCACTTTACCGACTGTCATTTTTCTCAGGCTGTTTATTGAATTTTATGTTCATTTGTTTCCCAATCTTTACGGCATTTGAGGATATGGATCTTTTTCAGGGTCGTGCTGCAAAGCAGCGGTGTGGTGTTTTTCTAAGCTAATGAGCCAGTATTTTTCAAAGCAAGATCTCGGGACCTGCTAGCCTCAGTTTTGCAGAACCCATTTAAGTGTTGATTGGGATCCTGGATCCCAATTCAGCAAGCTGAGGATTAGGCCGGGGAGGTGGCTCCCTAGGTTAGAGCGTTTGTTGCGCCCTGGCAGCACCCTCGGAAAGCTCCAGCATTTAGCGGGTGGAGACAGATGAATCCTTAGAGTTTGTTGTTAGCCAGCCCAACCGGAAGGTGACCTGCTGGCTTAGAGGTAGATAAGACTTTATCTAAATGGGTGGTGCAGTAAGTGATTGAAGATACAAAACAAAAAAATGCGCTTAAAGGCTTTCTGGCTCAGGGAATCCTGCCTGCTCCCACCGGACCGCACGTTACTCGAGGCCCCTCCCAATCTCGCCTAGGTTCTAAAGGGTAGAGCCCAGCTGCTCAGGGGCAGAAAGATGTCTGGGTCCGACGTTGAAGTTGAGGAAAAGGCGGCCTCCAAACAGTGTTGCCAGGTGCAGGTGAGACCTGATTCGGCCTGGGAGGGGGCTGCTGCTAGACACTGGAACCTGGCGCCAAGGAAAAGCCGTAATTCCTACTTTTTTTTTTTCTTTCTTGAATTAGGTCGTTAAGTGTTGAGGAAAGTTTCCTACCAAATTTATAATTATGGTTGGTTGGCCTTTAACCCACCCCTCGGGAGGCAGAGGCTGGTGGAACTCTGAGTTTGAGGCCAGCCTGGTCTACATAGTGAGTTCTAGGTCAGCCAGAGCTTGGTGGTGAGATCCCCCTCACTCCCGTCAACAACAACAAAAACCTCCAAAATCGTAGGATGTGTCTCGGGTCCCTTTCCTCTGGCTCCCCAGCCTTTACAGCAGTTACCTTCAGCTTTAAGCAATTACCGCTAACTTGAATTTGATCTTTGGCAATAATTGCCTCAGTTACAGACTTGAGGTTAAGAAATGTGCCTTCAGCCGGGCGGTGTTGGCGCACGCCTGTAATCCCAGCACTTGGGAGGCAGAGACAGGCGGATCTCTGTGAGTTCGAGGCCAGCCTGGTCTAGCAAGGGAGTTCCAGGACAGGCTACAGAGAAACCCTGTCTCGAAAAACCAAAAGAAAAAAGAAAAAAAAAAAAAAAAAATGTGCCTTCAGTGATTCCTTTCAGGTTAGAGAGTTAATTATCCAGATTTTGGAGAGGGGAAAAGTTTCCTAACATACCATCAGTTTGAATCGTGTTGTTACTATGAAGTAGGAATTAGACTTAGGACGATTTGTTTAGTGTCTTGTAGGAAGAACACAGGATCCGGATTTCTAACGTACTTTTCCTTTATTGCCCCAATAGGTGAATGAATATAAAGAAAATGAGAATAGTGATTATACTTCTTTGAGACCAGTATACACAACTTTAGGGAAAACAGCTAAGGTTTATCTTTCTCCATTTTCGCTCAGCAACACCAAGCTATTTAAATCATCCAGATCCCCGTTTGAAAATAATTCTAACAATTCAGTGTCTCATAAGACAGGCCGGAAGAAAACTTGTAGAGAGGTTTTAACTTCAAAGATGAAGACTGTATCTTCCAAGGCAGAATCCCTTCTGCTGAAACCACCCTCGGAAGCCTGTACTGAAAGTACCAAACTGGAACCCAAGAACACAGCAGAGCCAGTGACTCTCAGTGTGAACATGGCAAGCAGCGACGAAGATAGTTCCCCAGGCCTGGTAAGAGTGGTTAGTTATAGTAATCTAATCTCACTTTGAAATGAGAAGGTCTGGAAGGTGAGGTGGGGAAGGATTCCTAGCAAAATCTGTTTTATTAGCTAATGTAAATTTCAAAACATGTTTTGTGTCTGCACGTGCTTGTGTGTGTGTCTGCACACGAGTGTGCACGTCTGTGTTCTGACACGAGAGTTTAGGTCATAGGAGTCAAAAGAAGGTTTTCAGGCATGATGGCAGGCACCTTTCCTGCAGGCCTTTTAATTTAGTGTAAATTTCATTGAGTTTAGTTTTATTTAAAATTTTTTATTATCATTATTTCATTTTTCAAGGCAGGATTTCTCTGTTTAGCCTTGCCTGACCTGTAGACCAACCAAGCTGGCCTCAAACTTAAAATAGGCCTGTCTTCCTCTGCCTCCCGAGGGCTGGGATTAAAGACAGGTCACCAGTGTCCAGCTTAATTTCTAGTCTTTGAGACGGAATATTGTTACATAGCCCAGGTTAGCCTCCAATTTATAATCTCTTTGCTTTTGCCTTCTGAAAGTGCTGGCTTAACAGGTTTGTACCTCCATGTTTGATTGGAAATTAAATATAATTGATTAATTAGTAATTTCTTGTGATATATAGCAAAGTCTGGCCTGGAACTTACTGTATTGATCACACTAGTCTCTTCCTCCCACGGGCTGGGTTTAAGGTATCCTAAGTGTTGTGCCACCTTGCTTGGTTGTTTCTATAGTTTCTTTATTATTTTCTGAGACGGGGGTCTCTCCGTGTCCTAGCTGTTTTGGAACTTAGTCTGTTGACCTGAGAACCTTGAATTTCTGCTGTGCCTCCAGGGTGAAGGGATTAAGGGTGTGGGCTGTCCCTGCCAAGGTGCCAGAGTTTCTTAAAGGAACTGATCTCTTGGTCTGGATCTGCTGAATTAGATTATGTTCAGACTACTGGATTTTAAATTAAAGCTGATTTTTGCTTGAATATAAGGAATAGAAACGACAGCAGTAAAGATGCTTAAGCAAAGCTATGCTTGACTAAGATAAATTTTTCTTCTTTGTTTAGAGACAAACTAAGATACAGCATTTACTTCCCTTCCTGCAGTGCTGGGAGTTGAATTTAGGGCCTCACACGTGCTAGGGAAGGGAGTGCTGCACTTGTGAGATAGACTTCCAGCCCCCTTTTCGCCCTTTATTTTGAAGCGGGGTCTTACTAAGTTGTCCAGGTTGGCTATGGGAATTTTGGTCCTTTTGTCTGAGTCTCTGTATTCTCTGGGATTACTTGCCCCCCTCACCATGCCTGGATAACATGATGACCACGCGGTTCTCTAGTTTCTTCTCTTTTCATCATCACTGTTATTTTTTATTATGGTGCTGGGGATTGAGCACAGGGCTTCTGCATGCTACACAAGTACTGCCGCTGAGCATCCTGTCCTTGGGGTAGGGTGACAAGGCTTCGCCCTGCTTTAGGAGTGGTGTTTAGCTTCGTTTGCACATATTATCTATAAGAGCAAGTATAGACTTTTATGAGAAAATTTGTGAATTTTATCTCCCAACCTCTCTACTTTCTACTAATTTTTGTTGTTTTTTTTTTTTTTTTATTGAGAAAAGGAAAAAAAAGTTCCCGCCTCCT
>NW_004949096.1:30111238-30118448 GCF_000317375.1 Microtus ochrogaster
CCATGTTCAGAGAGTCCAGTTTCATCCCGTGCTTTTTCAGTCACAGTCCAGCTGGCCCTGGTGAGCTCCCAGGAGATCAGATCCACTGTCTCAGTGGGTGGGTGCACCCCTCGTGGTCCCGACTTCTTTGCTCAGGTTCTCCCTCCTTCTGCTCCTCACTGGGACCTTGAGAGCTCAGTCCAGTGCTCCAGTGTGGGTCTCTGTCTCTATCTCCATCCATCACCAGGCGAAGGTTCCCAATGTCGGCTCCCCTGGTGCCAAAAGATCAGGTCTCCCTGCTCTGTTGTTTTGTTTTTAATAAAGAATTGGCCACCTCTTCTCTCTTCATTCTTCTAGCAGGGTTTCATTTAGTAGCTGAGGCTGGCCTGGAACTCACAATGTAGCCCAGGCTATTCTCAAACTTTTGGTGATTCTCAGCGCTGCAGGTCTGAGCCTCTGTGCTATTGCTTCATAAAGACTTTCTTGGGCCTGGGGATAAGTAGCTCAGTGGTGGAATGCTTGCCTAGCAAATGAGGCTTAAGGCTCAACCTCTGTTACCACAAACCAGCAAACAAAGGAATTGCTAAGCTTGATGTGATGGTACATACCTTCATCCCAGCACCTTCAAGACAGAAGCAGAAGACTGGTACAAATTCACTACCAGCCTGGTTTGCATAGTAAGTTCTAGACCAGTCAGTGCTACAAATGTGATTGTCTGAAAAATAAAAAAGATCAACTCTCTTGTGGCTGGTAAGATTGTTCATGGGGTGAGGGTGTTTGCTCCTAAGGCAGATGACGTGTGTTTAATCCTTAGGGCTTTCATGGAGCAGAAAAACAGACCCCTGAAAGTTATATTTGAAACCTCCATATGTATGCCCACACACATACAAATAAATACATACACACATAAAGAAATAACTACTACAAGGTAAATGTAATAAAAAGAATTTCTTGAGCTGGAGAGGAGGCTCACAGGTTAAGAGCACTGGCTGCTCTTCCAGAGGTCCCGAGTTCAAGTCCCAGCAAGTGCATGGTGGCTCATAACCGTCTATAAAAAGGTCTGATGCCCTCTTTCTGGCATGCAGGCAGAACACTGTATACATAGTATAAATACATCTTTTAAAAAAAAGATTTCTTCTCCAAAACCACAGAGAAACCCTGTCTCGAAAAACCAAAAAAAAAAAAAAAAAGGATTTCTTAGCTGCTGATTACTTGTTTATTTTAGAGCTGGAGTCTCAAAGTATTCCAGGTTCAGACCCTTTTTGAAACCACAGTGATCTTTAATTACTGAGACAGCCTACTGGGATTCTCTGTTTTCCCTGAGGGTGGAGAGTGCAGGTATCTGGTGTGTGGGTGGGTTGTTCTGGGTTTGACCCCAGGGCTCTTGCTAGGGGAGCCCTCTCCTCTCCAATAGAACTGCATTCCTAGTTCTTTTTTTGTTTGTTTTTGTTTTTTTGAGACAGGTTCACTCTGGCTATCCTGAATCTCAACTTTGTAGACCGGGTCAGGCTGGCCTTGAACTCAGAGATTCACCCGCCTCCATTTCCCAAGCCCGGGGTTTAAAGGTGTGTACCACCACACCCAGTGTTTTTTTTTTTTAATTGAAAAACTTTTTGAGCTTGGCAGTGGGGGTTCTTGCTTTTAATCCCAGCACTCAGGAGGCTGAGGCAGGCGTGAAGCAAGTATGGTCTACAGAGCAAGTGCCAGGACAGACTCCAAAACTATACGGAGAAACCCTGCCTCAAAAAACCAAATAAATAAACAAACAAATGATAAAATAAAAATATTTATTTTGTGCGTAAATGTATGTGTACTGGTTATGAGATCCTCTGAAAGATAAGTTATTATTATTGTTTTGTTTTGTTTTTTGAGAGACAGGGTTTGTCTATGTAATGACTCTGGCTGTCCTGGAACTTGCTCTGTAGGCCAGGCTGGCCCCAAACTTATAGAGGTCCACCTATCTCTGCTTCTCAAGTGCTGGAATTAAAGGTGTGTGCACCACCGTCTAGTTATTAGTATTTTTTTAATAAAGATAACTTTTTTCAAATAATTTATTTCGGGCGGTGGTGGCGCACACCTTTAATCCCAGCACTCGGGAGGCAGAGGCAGGCGGATCTCTGTTTGAGGCCAACCTGGGCTACAGGAGCTAGTTCCAGGACAGGCTCCAAAGCTGCAGAGAAACCACGTCTCGGAAAAACAAAAACAAACAAACAAACAAAAAATCTGCCCTGTTTATTTGGGCTGGAGAGGTGGCTCACACGTTAAGAGAACTGACTGCTGTTCCAGAGGTCCTGAGTTCAATTCCCAGCAACCACATGATGACTCACCTATCTATAATGAGATCTGGTGCCCAGAACATTATATACATAATAAATAAATTAAAAAAAAAAAAGAAATCCAAGGTCATCCTTGGCTATAGAGTTTGATGCTAGACTTCAGGGTGTGAAATATTGTCTTTAAAATAATTGGATAGTCAATTACTTAAAAAAGTAATTTATTTAAGTTTATTTTAGATGCATTGGTATGATTGGTGTCCATCCTCCTGGATTTGGAGTTACAAGCAGTTGTGAGCTGCCATGTAGGGTCTGGGAAGTGAACCCAGGTTCTCTTTAAGAGAGCCATTGCTCATAACCGCTATGCCATCCCTCCAGCCCTAAAGATGACTTTGGGCTGCTAGGAAATAGTTTGCTATAAGGATATAAGGTATAAGGAAATAGTTTACATGGTATTTGGCTGCTGATATTAGATCACACCATTTATTTATTTGTGTGTTTGTTTATTTTGAGGCAGGATTTTTCTTTTTCTTTTTTTTTAATTTTATTTTTCAAAATTTCCACTTACTCCCCTCCTCCCACTTCCCTCACCCTTCCCCCTTCCCCTCCAGTCCTAAGAGAGGGCAGGGTACCCTGCCCTGTGGAAGTCCAAGGCCCTCCCCCCTCCATCCAGGTTTAGGAAGGTGAGCATCCAAATACAATAGGATCCCAAAAAGCAAGTACATGCAGTAGAGACAAATCCCAGTGCCATTATCATTGGTTTCTCAGTCGAGGCAGGATTTTTCTACACAGCCCTTGGATGTCCTGGAACTCATTATGTTGGCCAAGCTGGCCTCAAACTCAGAGATCTGTCTGCTATTCTCAAGTCCCAGGGTCTGCCGGGCGATGGTGGCGCACGCCTTTAATCCCAGCACTCGGGAGGCAGAGGCAGGCGGATCTCTGTGTGTTCGAGACCAGCCTGGTCTACAGAGCTAGTGCCAGGACAGGCTCCAAAGCCACAGAGAAACCCTGTCTCGAAAAAACCAAAAAAAAAAAAAAAACAAAACAAGTCCCAGGGTCAAAGATGTACACCACCACGATCTTACCTAACTATAGATTCAGATAACCTTAATATTCAGTCCAGCAGACATTATGGGCTGTTAGTTAAGATAACATGAAATAGAAGTTTGTACAGTGTGAAGGGAATTCCTGGGTAGAGAATGAAGAATCTGGTTTTGTGTGTTGGTTTGTTATTAATGTGTGAAGTAACAGATTTTTTTGGGGGGGTGTATTTTCTAGGATGATTTTTCAGGATTGTCACCTTATGAGAGGAAGAGATTGAAGAACATCAGAGAAAATGCAAAATTTTTTGCTTCTCTTCAGTTATCTGAGGTATGTATGGTGTTTGTAATGGAAACCAAGATAAGATAATTAGATGGTAATTTTTCATAATATCCAATGAGGGAAGGCAAAATTCAAGCAATACTTGGTATAAGGTCAGTTGGTTTGTGGGCATTGTCCTCCTCCTGTTTTGAGACAGTTTCCCCGGAACTCACTCTATGGACTTGCTGGCCTTGGATTGACAGTGACATGTCTGCCTCTGCCTTCTGAATGCCGAGATTAAAGGGGAGCATCACCACATCCAGCTTGTTTTTCTTTTTTCTCTCTTCCGTTTGTTTGTTTGTTTGTTTGAAGACAGAGTGTCTCTGTAGATCAGCCTGGCCTCAAACTCCAGGCTGGCCTTGGATTTAGAGATCTGCCCGCCTCTACCTCCTAAGTGCTAGAATTAAAAGGCCTGCACCACCACCTTCCCTGCTTCTTTGTGTGTCCTGTTAGACACTTGCGAGCCTGCTGGTGGGTGCTGCATGCCGTACTCCCCAAGCTTGAGATTGAGAGGTGGAGACTGGACAACTGTCTGTCTGTCTTTTTCTTCCTTCCTTTCTTTTTTCTTTTTTTAAATTTTATTTTATTGGTGTTTTGCATGTATGTCTGTGTGAGCATGTCAGATCCCCTGGAACTGAAGTTACAGACAGTTGACAGTTGTGAGCTGCCGTATGGGTGCTGGGAATTGAACCTGGGATCTCTGAAGAACAACCAGTGCTCTTAACTGCTGAGCCATCTCCCCAGACTCTTAATATTTAGTTCTTTAAAAGAAAAAGGTATAGGGTAAATCTGAAGAATCATGTTGACATTCGTGTCTTTTTCTGTTTCTCTGGCTGTGCTGGGTCAAGCCCAGGAGCCTGTACCTGCTGGGCAAGCTCTACCTGTGAGTCTGGTCCATGTTTAATTGACTCTAGGCATCTTTTCTCACTCTTTTTGGTATGTAGATGTTTGCAGACCAAAGATCAGTCTTAGGTATTGTCCTTAGGAGCTATCTACCTTGTTTTTGTTTTTGAGACAGGATCTTTGACTGGAACCTGGGGCTTGCCAGTTAGACTAGGCTAGCTGTTAGTGAGCCCCAGGGATTAGCCTGCCTCCACCTCTCCAGTGCCTCCATTGTTTTTTTATTTTTATTTATTTTTTGGTGTTTTTTGTTTTTTGAGACAAAGTCTCACTCAGTAGATCAGATTTAACCTTGACTAAACAGTAGGTTCAGAGCTAGCCTGAACCACAGGAAAAAAGAAAGAAAACAATTTACATAGTCTGCTTATGTATGATTTTAATTACTCGAAACTATAATTTGAGGGTCTGGGGAGATGAGGTTCAATTCCTAGCACTCCCGTGGCAGCTCACAAATGTTTGTGATTCCACTCTTAGGGCATCTGATCCCTTCTGGCCTCTGCAGGCACCTGGCATACACATGGGACATATACATCCCTACTGGCAAAGTACTCATACATGTGAAATAAAAATAAATCTTAAAGTCAGGTGGTGGTGAATCTCTGAGATTGAGCCCAGCGTGGTCTACAGAGCAAATTCTAGGATTGCCAGGGCTATATAGAGAATCCCTATTTGGAAAAATAACAACAAAAAAATTTTTTTAAAAAAAGATAATTTTATTGATAATGAGTAAAACCTACAACTTTTCTGGAAAGTGTCCAAGTAGGTTTCCAGTACTAATGATTTAATTCTATAATTTGTATATGTATGCATAGAAGTATATCTTTTGTGTGTTTACCTTTGAACATGCTTTATCTTTTTTTGTTTTTGAGACGGTCTCACTATGTAACTCTGCTGGCTTGGAATTTACTGTGTAGATCAGGCTGGCCTCAAATTTAGAGATCCACTTGCTTCTTCCTCCGAAGTGCTGGGATTAGAGGTATGTGCCACCATGCTCAGCCCACGTTTTATTATTTTTTAAAAGGCCGAATGCCAGGGTGCGCCTGCATGCTGTGGCACGCGTGTAGAGGTCAAAGGACAACTTCGGGAGTGGGTCCTGGTGACTGAGCTCTGGTCATCAGGCTTGGCAGCAAGTGTTCTTATGGATCTAGTCATCTTACTGTCTCATTGTTTTTTGAGACAGTCTTGCTGTGCAGCCAGGCTGGCCTTGAACTTAGTAAATGTGTCCCTACTTGAGGCTCCTGAACATTGGGATATAGATGGGTATGAGCCACCTCACTTTGCTTATATTTTTAAGTTTGTTTTTGCAGTGCTGTGATTAAAAACAAATCTGTGCATGCTAGGCAAGTGCTATGCTACTAAGCCATCCTGCCAGCCCTGTAATAGTGTGTCCAATTAAATAACGTGTTTAATTATGTGAACTTATATGCAGCTTGGCTCAAGGTACCAGAATACCAGTATATTAGATAGTATCATATACTTCTTGCTTTTTTTTTTTCCGAGACAGAGTTTCTCTGTAACTTTGGATCCTGTCCTGGAACTAGCTCTTGTAGACCAGGCTGGCCTCGAACTCACAGAGATTCACCTGCCTCTGCCTCCCGAGTGCTGGGAGTAAAGGCGTGCGCCACCACCGCCCGGCCATATACTTGCTTTCATTATTTTTTTTTTAAATATTTATTTATTATGTATACAATATTCTGTCTGTGTGTATGCCTGCAGGCTAGAAGAGGGCACCAGACCCCATTACAGATGGTTGTGAGCCACCCTGTGTGGTTGCTGGGAATTGAACTCAGGACCTTTGGAAGGGCAGGCAATGCTCTTAACCTCTGAGCCATCTCTCTAGCCCCCTTGCTTTCATTATTGATGGTGTATTTATCTCATGTCTATTACCAACAATAAGTACTGAATCTTAAAAATCTATTTCTTGAATAAACTGGATATAGTAGCAAATACTTACTGTTTTAATGGGTAAATGGTGTAGTCATATGGTAGCATGTTTATGTGAAGGTATATTTTGTGTGCTTTTCAGTCAGCTGCAAGGCTCCGTGGAATGATAAAGAAGAGACAGCAACCTGAATCAAAGAGGTAAAAGATGTGCTTAACGTTGGCTAGACTACGATATTTTGCTGAGGATTTTAAATTTGAGACATTGAATTGAGCCAGGCTGTGGTTGTGCATGCCCTTAATCTCAATACGGGAGGCAGAGGCAGGCGGACCTCTGTGAGTTCAAGGCCAGCCTGTACATATTTTCAATTCTGGGCATCAAACCTAGACTTAGAGCTTGCTAGGTGAGTGCTTTATTGCTGAACTATATTTCCATCTCCTGGATCCAATTTTTTTTCAACCACTTGTAGCTGTTGGACAGCTTTTGTATATTTTCCCCATCTAAAGGTGACCATTATATGAACCCAGAGATTTATTTATTTGCAGAGACAAGGTGTCTCTATATAGCCCCAACTGTCCTAGAACTAACTCACTGTGTAGAACAAACTGGCCCTCGAACTTAGTGATCTGCTTATGCCTCCAGAGTGCTGGGATTAAAGGTGTGTGCGCCACCACTGCCCAGCCTGTTTTTCTATTTTATTAATTACAGTTTTTAAAAAATATTTATTTATTTATTATGTATACAATATTCTGTCTACATGTATGCCTGCAGGCCAGAAGAGGGCACCAGACCCCATTACAGATGGTTGTGAGCC
>NW_004949096.1:30118848-30122850 GCF_000317375.1 Microtus ochrogaster
TAGACCAGGCTGGTCTCGAACTCACAGAGATCTGCCTGCCTCTGCCTCCCAAGTGCTGGGATTAAAGGCGTGCGCCACCACCGCCCAGCCCAGCTCCAGTTTTTATTTTTATTTATTTTGTTTTGTTTTCTCTTGAGAGGGTCTCACAATGTATTTCAGGGTATACTAGAACTCACTATATAGTCTAGGCTGTTTTCAAACTCATAGGAATCCTCCTGTTTGTCTCTCAATTGCTGGGGTTAGATGTGTGAGCCACTGTGCCTGGCATTATTCTCTTAGATGTGTGTCAACTTTAGCCAAACTATGCAGATCTTATCTGTCGGACCTGAAAGAATGGGGTAGACCACAGTCTAATGCTGTAGAGAGCCTTATTTTGGTTCCAGTTGAAAGACCCTCAGAGAGGTCCCTCCCTCAGGAGGAGACCCCTGAACCCACTGGCTGCAACAGCAAGAGGTTATTTATTGAGCAGTGCACAGGTACCTGCGGGCCTCAGAGTCTATTTGGAAGACTTGGAAGACTTGTGCGCCCTCAGGCTGGGCAGGGGGTCTTTTATATGGAAACAGGCTGGCGGAGCAGGCCTACAGAAGTAGAAGCATGGTTACAGGAATCCCATTGGTCAGTTCGAATGAGGCGATGGGTTCACTTGGGGACAAGTTCCTCGGGGACATGAAGATCTGATAATAGCTGACTTGGCCCTATCTAGGGCACATGTAGTTTTTCCCAGAACTGTTCGTTCCCCTCCTAGTCCTGGTGTCTGACCACAGATAGCCTGTTTTGGCAGCCTAGGAGTACCGACTTTACCTTGAACTTACACTTGTTTGTGTGAAAGCCTTGCAAAATGGCATTACAGCAGCTAAGCTGGGGTCTTTCACAGTGTACTTTCATATAGGGAGGTAACAGAGAAAGCAGTGATCCCAGGAAGGCTGTTGGAGTTCAGAGGAACATGTAAGTAACCACCAGTAAGCACACACTAATATTAGAAGAGCAGAACTTTCTCAGGGCCGATCAGCTGAAACACAATTGCCTGGCATGGACTGTAGATTGTATCTGGGAAAGCGAGACAGCAAGGCAGAAGGCCATATCCAGATTCAGAGCACACTGAGCAGATTGGGTTCTATAGCTATGATCTGACACCCAACATGTTTTGTCTTAAATTAAATGTAAATGTTGGTCACAGGAGACACGAAATCACGTCCAAGAACAGTCCAGGGGAAAATGCACCTGAGTGAAAGACCCTGGCCTGTCTTCCGCGTTGTTCACCGTGTGCCGTTCATTTGACCACGTTCTGACAGATGTGTGTGACATGCTTTGTTTAATGATGCCCACCTCATCACATTAAGGTTTTGATTTAGATAATTTTGAGACTTTATTAGGATTGGTGTGGTCAAGAGATAAATCAGTAGTTAAGAGCACTTGGCACTCCTGCAGAGTGCTCAGGTTTGGTTCCCTGCAACTACATTGGGAGGCTCACCATTACCTGTAACTCCAGTTCCAGGGCACCCAGTGCCCTTTCCTGACCTGTGAGCACTGTATGCATGTGGTGACAAATAAACAGGCGCGCGCGCACACAACATCAACAAAAAGCCAGTACAGCTATGCCTATTTTCCTATACAGTGTGTGAATATATCTATAGAACTCATTCCTAGATGTTTATTCCTTAAAATTACTAAACCCAGGACCCGAGAGATGGTTAAGTGGTCAAGAGCACACACAGGCTGCTCTCTAGGAGGCCTGGACGTGGTCCCAGCACCCGCCAGGCTGACTCACTAGCACCCATATCTCCAATTCAGGTGATTGGATGCCCTCTGGCACTAGGCATACACATACACAGACATAAAAATCAATTTAAAAAGTCTTTAATAAGTTACTAAAAACGTTTTACTATTCGGTGAGAAAAACATGAACATTTCCTTTACTCCTTTAGAAAGAGGCCTAAGAAGAAAGAAAATGAGATCGGATGTCGAAGGTCCATGCGATTGTTGAAAGTAGACCCTTTGGGAGTTCCATTGCCAGTAGCTCCAACACAGCCAGAGTTAGAAGAAGAAGAAAATGTAAGAAAAAGTACAAATATAGTACATTTAGCTTAATCAAATATTGAAAATTTCAAAGTATTTGTAACTAGAGTGATTTTTTTTGTTTTGTTTCAGTTTTATTAATTTAATACTTAGGTATTGTATACTTAAAGAGATTTGAGTTGTTAACACTGGATATCTGTACTTCTGCAGGAACTTCTGGAGTTCTGGGTAAATTATTTCTCTTTGTGAGCTCCAGTTTCCACGTTTAAAAAAATGGTGTCACCCCAGTGTTGGAGAAGCTAAGGCAGGAGATTGTCACAAGCTCGAGCTGGGTTGCCTGGTTTGAGGCTACCTGAGAACTAGAGAGTAAGAGCATGTCTAGAATAAGAAGAAAAGGAAATATCAAAAGAATGTTGTACTGATGAAATTAAATAGAATCTATAGTTCTTATACTAAGGGTTTAGTAAGTAATTAATAAGTGGTAGCAATTAATACTGTGTAATATGTGATCAAACTGCTAAGGATTGGGTTGGGGAGCTGGTTCAGTGGGTGCAATGCTTACTGTATGGATAGTACCTGAGTTTGAATCCCCAGAGCCCATGTAAAGCTGGATGTGGCACCATGCATTTAATTCCATAGTGAGGTGCGCAGCTGAGACTAGAGAACTCCAGAAACTGGAGGGCAGCTGACCTGGTGTGTGTGGCAGCAAACAATAGAGACCCTGTTTTTTTTTTTTTTTTTTTTCTTCGAGACAGGGTTTCTCTGTGGTTTTGGAGCCTGTCCTGGAACTAGCTCTTGTAGACCAGGCTGGTCTCGAACTCACAGAGATTCGCCTGCCTCTGCCTCCCAAGTGCTGGGATTAAAGGCGTGCGCCACCATCGTCCGGCTTTTAGAGACCCTGTTTTAAAACAGTATAGAAGGTGAAGACCACCAACACCAGAAGCTGTTCTGACTTAGACATGCATGTCCACATTCACATAAACACATTACAGATACACAAAATGAAAATGAAGAGATCCCTTGATATAACTTTTAAACAGGTACTCACATAGCCTATGCTGCCCTTGAACCTACTGTGTATTTTAGGGTGACCTTCCCAGTTCCAGGATTAGAGGTATAATCCAGAGGAACTGCTTTGTGTCATGCGTGCTATGCAAGCATTCTGCCTGGTGACATACCTCTTAAGCTGTGGCATAGGCTGTCCTCAAACTCATGGTCCCCTGAGTGCCTTGTTTGAACAGCCAGCCACTTTTAAATGCCTATGATGTGCCACTGTTGTTGATGTTGAAAGGAAATCAGTGAAAATGAGGTCAAAACCTTGGCCCTTCCTCAGTTTATGTTATAGGAAAATAGCCTTTTGCCTTTTCTTTTTGATAGCCTTTGTTACCTCCTGGGCCCTTAGAAATGATTCCTGAAAATCAGGATGACAGCAATGGACTGTTGTTGAAAGCGTCTTTGAAGACATGGGCAGAGATGAGCAAGGTATCAGTTGGGAAGGCTTTCAGCTTTTAGAATCATCTCCTGAGGAAATTTCTGTGCATATATATGAACTTAGTCCTTGATCTTTTCCAATGTTGCAGACAAGTAATGAGAGGACCGAGGAGGGGTTATCTAGCATTAAAAGGTAAGTTGAATTCCTTGTCTTTGTTTTACTTTTGACCTTTGTTTGATTCGTTTTGAGATGCTTGCAGTATAAAACTATAATATAGGGACTGGAGAGATGACTCAGTAGTTAAGAGCACTTGACTGGTCTTCCAGAGGTCCTGAGTTCAACTCCCAGCAACCACATGGTGGCTCCTAGCCATCTGTAGTGGGATCAGATTCCCTCTTCTGGTGTGCATGAAGACAGAGCACTCATATAAAAGACATGAATAAATGTTGTTTAGGACTTTAAAAAAAAAAAAGCTATTGGGGCTGGAGAGACCACTCAGTGTTTAAGAGCATTGCCTGCTCTTTCAAAGGTCCTGAGTTCAATTCCCAGCAACC
>NW_004949096.1:30123245-30125164 GCF_000317375.1 Microtus ochrogaster
GTTTCCTTCTTTCATAGTGTTAAGGATTAAACTAAAACTTTGAGTGTGCTAAACAAGTACTCTACCACTGAACTAGCCCTATTTTTTTATACATATATATTATTTATTTACTTTCTGGGGGAGGGTGTTTCGAGATAGGTTTCTCTGTAACTTTGGAGTCTGTTGTGGAACTTGCTCTGTAGACTAGGTTGACCTCAAACTCACAGAGCTCCACCTGCCTTTGCCCCCCCCTCCACTGCTGTGATGAAAGGTGTGCGCCACCACCGCCTGATTTATTTACTGCATATTATGACTGATCTTGGACTCACAGAGATCTGCTTGCCTCTGCCTTGAGAGTATTAGGATTAAAGAGGTGCATCACTGTACCCTGCCTTTCCTCCACTCTTACACAATTCGGACTTCCCTGTCCTGGAACTAGCTCTTCTAGACCAGGCTGGCCTCAAACTCACAGAGATTCGCCTGCCTCTGCCTCCTGAGTGCTGGGATTAAAGGCGTGTACCACCACTGCCTGGCTTGGGTGAATCTTCTTACCTCAGTTAAATAATCAATATAATTCTTCATAGATATGCCCCCAGGCCAATTGGATCTTATACAGTCTTTCATCACAAGTGATTCCAACGTCTGTCAAGCTGAAAATTAAAATTAAAGCCTGCACACAGTTAGGCCTTGACTTTGTAATCCTCACTTTTTTTTAAAGGTTTATTTTATTATGTATGTGATGTTCTGTCTGCATGTTTGCTTGCAGGCCAGAAGAGGGCGTCAAATCTCATTATAGATGGTTGTGAGCCACCATGTGGTTGCTGGGAGTTGAACTCAGGACCTCTGGAAGAGCAGTCAGTACTCTTAACTAACCTCTGAGCCATCGCTCCAACCCTGTATCCTCATTTTTAAGTTGCTAAGATTTACAGGCCTTCAGTAGTAGGACTGACCCTGACACAGGGTGGAAGCTATTAATGTGGAGACTTTATCTCAACCCTAACATAACATTATTTGGCATATAGTATATATTCAGACTCGAATAAACGAATTCACATTTCACTTGTGTTCATGTATATATTCACATACAGTTTTACACTGTGCCTTCTTGGATATTTGCACATTTACTAGAACACACTTCTACCCATTTTGTATTTGGAGTTTCTGTTAAGTGTGTGTGTGTGTGTGTGTGTGTGTGTGTGTGTGTGTGTGTGTGTTTGTCTAAGTGCATTCATTATAGCAGACTTTTCTTAGGTTTTCAGACATGGGGCTAATGAATCATACATTGAGGCCATCCTTATGGTTTTCATTATACACTATTGAATCGTTTCTTTAAAATCTTCTCTTCTAAAAGTCTATGAACTTGAAGTACGAGTGTGTGCACAGAGTCATGTTACATTTTAACTGTAGCCTCCTAAGTTTTGATGCCATCATTAAAATTATCAAAATTAATTTTATAATCGGAAAATAATAACCTAGATTTATTTGGTTTCTTTTGTAATCAGGAAGTAGATATTCACCAGAATTTACTAGTTGTGCTTTTTTTAAAAATTATTTTTTACTTATTGGTACTATTAAAATTGTTTTTAACTTACCCTTTTTTGTAGCTACAAAGCCAAATTAAGTGGTATGGTCATCAGTGAAGCTACTGTTTGTAAAGTGACCAAAGGTGCCATCACCTCTGTGGCCCTCCATCCATCAGAAGAAAGAACCTTGGTAGCAGCTGGGGCCAAGTCTGGGCAAATCGGACTGTGGGATTTGGTGAGTTGATACTGCCTTTTGGGAGATTACCTAAAGTCTGCCTGAAGGAAATGTCTTAAAGAGAATAGCCTGGAACATTTATTTATAAATGTTGCTTGAGATTTGTGGTTTTGCACTTTATGATTCCAAATTTTAGAAATCGGACATAATTTGAATTTTTTTTAAAAATATTTATTTATTTA
>NW_004949096.1:30125809-30128865 GCF_000317375.1 Microtus ochrogaster
TTTTTTTTTTTTTTTTTAACATTTATGTTATTTACTTTTGTTTTTAATTTAGAAATTTACGTGTGTGGGTAGTTTATTTATTTTTTGCGTATGTGCATGTGTTAGTGCCTGGTGTCCAGAGAAGCCAGAAGGGTATTGGATCCTGTGGGAACTGGAGTTGCAGACCGTGAGCTGACATGGGGTGCTGGGAATTGACCCAAATCCTCTGGAAGAGCTCTTAACCACTGAGTCTCTTTAGCCTGTTTTTGCTTTTTAAATTGTACTTGTATTCCTGTGTGTGCATTAGGGTGTTCGTGCATGTTTGGAGGTCAGAGGTTTATACCGCTCTGGGGATTGCATCCAGGGCTTTGCATGTGCTAAGTGGGCACTCTAGCAGCTGAGCTGCATCCTCAGCACCTTTTTGTTAATTTTTGTATATAATTTTGTTGTTTACTCAGCTGGTAGAGCCATTTGCCCAGCATGCAGGAAGCTCTGCGTTTGGCTCTTAGGGAAAAGAACATTTCAGAATGCAAAAGCTTGACAAAAGAATTGATGATCATGGGACTGGATAATGGCTCAACTGTTCTTTAAGAGGCCCAGGTTCTATTCCTAGCACCCACATGGCAGCTCACAACAATCTGTAACTCCAGTTCCAGGGAATCCAATGCCGCCTTCTGACCTTCATGTATTCATTTATACATAAAATTAAAATAAAGTTGTTGTTGTTGTCTTTTTTTTTTTTTTTTTTTTTTTTTTTTTTTTTTTTTTGAGACAGGGTTTCTCTGTAGCTTTGGAGCCTGTCCTGGAACTCACTCTGTAGACCAGGCTGGCCTCAAACTCACAGAAATCCACCTGCCTCTGCCTCCTGAGTGCTGGAATTAAATGTGTGCGCCACCACCGCCCAGCTTTTTTTTTTTTTCCTTCTTTTTTTTAAAGGCAGGGTTTCTATTCTGGCATGTCCTAGAACTTGGCTATGTTGATTAGGCTGTCCTGAAACTCACAGAGATCCACCTGCCTCTTCCTCCCTAGTGCTAAGATTAAGGCCATTACCACTATGCCTGGCTCCTAAAGTAAATCTTCAAAGAAAAAAAAAAAACTGATGAGCAGGGCCAGGCATGGTGGCTCACACCTTTAATTCCATTTGGGAGGTAGGAGTAGGTTGATTTGTTTGTTCAAATCCAGACTGATCTACCTACTGAGTTCCAGTCAGCAAGGGTCTATAGTGAGACCCTGTCTCAAAACAAAACAACAACAAAAGAATCGCTGATCAGAACTGAAGTGTCTTTTTTATAGTTTTATGTATATGGATGTACTGCCTACATGTATGTCTTAGTGACATCATTTTCTGAGTATGGGTGTTTTGCTTGAACATATGTCTTAGTGACAAGAATCTTTACCTGCTAAGCCTGTCCCATTCTTTGTATTTTTACTTTTTATTTTTGAAAATAATTTTCCCCCTTCTCTTTCCTCCCTCCAACCTTCCCCCCAAATTCATGGCCTCTATTTCTTTAATTGTTGTTACATAATTGGCATATATCTTCCTAAATATAATTCATTCAGTTCTTATAATGTTACTTTTATGTATGTGATTTCAGAGATGACTCCTTGGTATTGAATAACCCATACTTTTGTCTTAATTTTTTTTTGTTTTATTTTTAAGTGTATGGGTATTTTGCCTGTCTGTGTGTTCATCAGGTCCATGTCTGATGTCTTCCAAAGTCAAAAGACAACAACAGGTTCCCTGGCATGGTTGTGCAGTGCCATGTGGTGTTGGGAATCAGACTCGGGTTCTCTGTAAGAGCAGCAGACAATTTTAACTGCTGAGCCAACTCTCTAGCTGTTTTGCTTTAATTTATTTTATTTTGAGGTGGGCTCTTGATGTGTTTCTTGGATTTGGCTTAAGCCCCACCCCGTATGCTGTTTTCAGCTTGAGCAATCCTGCTGTCGCAGCCTCCTGAGTAGCTGTGAGCAGAGGTGCAGCCGTCTCGGCTGGCAGGAGCCGGGCTTTTGTTCCCTTATTGAGAAGAGGCTAGTTTGATAGTTGCCCAAAGCTGGACGCGTGAAATTAGTGTGGTGGGGTATTGTTAAAGTGAATGTCAGGAAACAAAGAATTCCAGTATAAAGTTGTTGATTCTGGGCCCGTGAAATGCTCAGAGGATAAAGATGCCTGGTGACCCGAGTTCGACCTCAGAATTCCTGGTGAAAGGAGAGAACTGACTCCGACAAGGTGTCCTCTGACTTACACACGTATGTCATGGCCTCTGTATGGTCATGTTGTACACAACATGCTTTTAAAAGGCTGCTGGTTCTGATTGTCTGGGAGAGTGAGCATGGTTAGGCTAAGCAAAGACTCAATAGAATTCCTATGTAAGTACTTTAGTGATATGAAGACAGCAACATCCAAGGCCACATCCATTACTGCTCTTCACTGGTTTTGTCTGTCCCCTCACCACCTTTCTTCCAGACCCAGCAACGTGAAGATGAGCCGTATGTTTTCTATCCCCACAGTCAGCCCGTTAGCTGTCTTTACTTCTCACCCTCCAATCCAGCCCACCTGCTGTCCCTGAGCTACGACGGCACATTGCGATGTGGGGACTTTTCCACTGCAATTTTTGAAGAGGTAACCGTTAATGTGTTTACTAGCTGACATCGGAGAATATTCTGGATTATTTATTAAGTGGTACACTTGGTTGTTGTGTGGTGTTTTACTCTTGACTATTTTTGGGGGGCCTGCCACCCAGCTCCCAAATAAATAACACGTGGAGGTGTATTCTTAGTTATGAATGCCTGGCCTTAGTATGGCTTGTTTCGTGCTGATGTTTTTAATATATTATCCTGACTACCTTTTACCTCTGGGCTTTTATTTTTCTCTATTTCTGTATACCTTTCTTTGCTTCTTTCTCCTTGGCTTGCTGGGTGGCTGACCCCTGGTGTCCTGTTCTCCTTGTTCTCGTTTGTTCCTTGTTCTTCTCGTTTCCCCTTCTATTTATCCTGTCTACCTGCTAACCCACCTATTTATCCTGTCTACCTGCTAACCCACCTATTTATCCTGTCTACCTGCTAACCCACCTATTTAT
>NW_004949096.1:30129910-30136009 GCF_000317375.1 Microtus ochrogaster
GATTTTGTTTTTTGACATGGAGCCTTGTCGTGTAACTCAGGTTGGCCAGGGTTTGTGATTTTCCTGTCTCAGTGTTCAAGTGGCCAGGATGACAGACCCAGTTTGGCATCGCAGATGATTGTAGCAAACAGTTTACTTTTTCAGGAAATCAGAGTTAAAACAAAAATTAATTTTTCTTTTTTTTTGGTGTTTGCAATTCTGCCTGACCTGGAACTCACTGTGTAGACCAAACTGGCCAAATTCACATAGATCCTCCCGCTTCTGCCTCCCAAGTGAGGTGAGAGCTATCATACCCAGCTTTGAAAATTAAGCATTTTGATCTGCTCTAGGGATGCAGCCCAGATGTTAGAGTGCCAGCCTAGCAGGCACAAGGCCTTGGGTTCAGTCCTCAGCACCACACAAGCTGGTGTAGTGGCACAATGCGTGTAATCTTAGCACCTGGGAGGGTGAGAAGCTCAAAGTGCCCCTTAGCTATATACCTTGAGTTTAAGTCCAACCTGGGCTGCTGAGGGACCATGTTTCAAAAAAAACAAAACAAAATAACAAAAAAAAAAAGAAATTTAATCTGTTTATTTTTCTATCAACAATAGTTATAACTGAATATCCAGTCATATATCCTAGAGTTCATTTGGATTCAAAACTACTTCTGTTAAGATATAATTTTAGGCTGGACAGTGGTGGTGCACTCCTTTAACCCCAGCACTCAGGAGGCAGAGGCAGCAGGATCTCTTTGAGTTCAAGGCCACTCTGGTCTACAGAGCAAGTTCCAGAATTAGCCAGGGAACAAAGAGAACCCTGCCTCAAAAAAGAAGTAAGAAAAGGAAAAAAAAATTTTTTTTAGTTAGCTAGAATTCAGAGCCAGTTATTTTTCTTGTAAGTTTCACAGAGTAGATTTGGAATTGAGGGTTTCATATTTGGGGTGTAGCTCTGATGTAGATTAACTGACCATTTGATTTAGACAAACCTCTGTATTTTTATTTTGCTTTATATTTCCTGTGGACGATAGCAGGGTAAATGACATTTTTATAACTTATTTACTACGGATTTTTTTTTAACACGAGGCAGAGTCTCTATGTAACAGCCCTGGCGGTCCTAGAACTAGCTCTTGTAGACCAGGCTGGCCTCAAACTCACGGAGATCTGCCTGCCTCTGCCTCCCTAGTGTTGGAATTAAAGGTGTGCGCTACCATCGCCTGGCCCCTTTACTAGGGATTTAAGCATTGGTTTTCTCTAAAAGAATGTTTTTATGGAACCCCAGCACTTGGGAAGAGAATGCAGGAGAATCATTAGTTCAGGGCCCGCCTCGGCTACATGGAAAGGTGTGAGGACAACTTTGGGGAGTCGGTTGTTGCCATAGAGTCTCTGTGCTGCTATGCCTGTACTCTGAGATGCCTGCCGAGCCTCTACCTCCTGCCGTGGTGGGGGTGCTGGAAGTACAGATGTGTAGCACCCCACCCATCTTCTTGGGGGTTCCAGGGATTGCACTCAGATTGTCAGCTTGTGATTTGATCTGCTGAGCCACCTCCCCGGCCTTAGGATTTTAACTGGATTATTGCTTCTCCCCTAGGTGTACAGAAACGAGGGAAGCAGCCCCTCTTCCTTCGACTTCTTGGCAGAAGACGCTTCCACTCTGCTAGTGGGACACTGGGATGGACATTTGTCACTGGTAGATAGACGGACACCTGGAACTTCCTATGAGAAGCTTTTTAATTCATCCATGGGAAAAATTAGAACTGTTCATGTCCACCCAGTATCCAGGCAGTATTTTGTCACAGCAGGATTGAGGTATGTTTTCTTCTGGGTTTGTTATTCATTCATTCATTTATTTTTTGGGTGGGGTCCCTCTTGCTATCTCCGTCTGCTTAGAAATTGTGCTGATCTTCCTTTACCTTTTCAAGGGCTGGGATTATAGATGTTTGTAACTGAGCCAGGTTTGAATTAATTTAGTTTCTCAGACATTTGATCTTCCTTCCTTTCTTCCTTTCTTTTTTTTAAATCTTGAGACAGGATCTCATTCTGTAGACCAGGCTGTCCTGGAACTCGGAGATCCATCTGCCCCTGCCTTCTAAGTGCTGGGATTAAAAAGTGTGTGCCACCGTACTTGACACACATTTGACTTGTGTGCTATATAGGAGCTAAGTAATTTTCCTTTTCACACTGATGGAAATATTATAATTTTTAATAGGAATTCTTTTGGTTTAATAGAGAAACTGTTCAAGAAAGCGCCCATGTTCACATATATTTGCTTCTACTTAAATGAGAAGAAAACTTAAAATTGTAATAAACAAAAAATTTGTGTGTGTGACCCTAACTTGGCCCATAACTTGGCTTTTGTTTCTTGGAGATTGATTTATTTTTTGTGGACACAGGGTCTTCCTATGGTGGCTCTGACTGTCCTAGAACTCACTTTGTAGAACAGGCTGGCCTTAAACCCACAGAGCTCCACCTGCCTCCTGAGTGCTGGGATTAAAGACATGTGCCACCTCTCATGTCTCAGCACTTGAGATAGTGGAAAGCTGGTAGAAACTAGTCTTGTGCCTGAGGCAACATGGGTCTTCTGTGTCCTGGAATTTCTTCAATGTTTTATTTATTTTCCTGTGCCAGTCACTGTCTGTAAAGTTAGATATAAGAGGGTTTTGTCTTAAATGTTCCTAATGTAGTACGTGTCTGAGTGTGTAACTTAGTCCGTGGGCTCACTGCATGGGCTGTACTGATAATTTCTCTTCCCATCCCAGGGACGTTCATATTTATGATGCGAGGCACCTGAACTCCAGGAGAAGCCAGCCTTTGATCTCTGTGACTGAACACACGAAGAGCATTGCCTCTGCCTACTTTTCACCCGTCACTGGTAACAGAGTGGTGACCACCTGTGCTGACTGTAAGCTAAGGTACACTAAGAAGATAGAACCATGTTTTGGGGGGAATCTATTTAGAGACTGCTGCTATGGTGTTTGTAACTAGAAGTTTTGTTTACTGCTGTTGCTATGGAATCACTAGTGTTACTGTTATTATAGTCCCTCTCTTTCCCTCTTTCCTTTTCTACCCCCCTTTCTCCCACCCCATCCCTCTTCGGCCCACTTTTTATCCGTCCCTCTCCCAGGTCTCGCTGTTTTCCAGGCTGACCTTGAATTTGCCCTCTTTCTGCTTTGGCCCCTAGAGTACTGGGACTATAGGTGTGTTTCACCACCTCAGTTAGGAGAAAGCTCTGCCCTCTGGGGAAAGTGGGATCTACTTTAAAAGTGTGTTAAATGGAAATTGCTCAGCCCCAGACTTTGGGCAAAAAAATTATGCTCTGCCCAAGCTAATAGGTGTGGTTTTAGGGGTTTTCCTTTGGTACCTTTCTATAACTACTTCCCCAAAACTTATTTAAATCAGTTGAACTGAGAAACAGAAAAAATGTCAGTTGAAGAAACATGAAAGGGCATTTATAGTCCTAGTTTCTTGGCAAGTTGAGGCAGACAGATCCCTTGAGCACAGGCAGGCAGCATAGTGAGACCCCCATTTCTCGAGAATGATGTGAAGACAGTTAATGCAACTACAGGAAAAGTGATCCTGTTCTCTTTGAGAATACTTAATTCTGTTTCAAATTTGCGAGTTCTTTAAGGGTTGGGATTTATCTTTCAGCAAGTATCTCTTGAATGTGTCCCATGGACCAGGCTCAAGAACGGCAAACACATGATCTGCAGGTGTTAGTGTCTAGCCACGTTTGTGAGCGTTACCAGGACATGATGTAAGGTTATCATGGAAGCCCACCCCCACCTCCACTTAATACCACACAGCTCTCTTTGTCTTGACAACTTTTTATCCATTTTCCTTCATTCACACTCTAGTGTTTATGCTTACTACATTAACCTCTAGTAATTAAGCTTTCTAATAGTCAAACTGGGCAGGCAGCTCCAGTGCCACGAGATTGCCCTGGGTCAGCTGGGCCCAAAGGGGAGGAGTAACTGAGCCTGGCCTCATTCTGGGTCCCTCCACTTTTGTACTGACCAGTCAGTCTCTTCAGCAGTTCGGAAATGACATATCAGGCCATTAGGCTATCAACTAATGAATCAGAGGGATGTTTGCTTTTTTTTGTTTGTTTGCATGCTTTTTTGCTTCTAAAACAAATTATTTGCTGGGCAGTGGTGGCGCACGCCTTTAATCCCAGCACTTGATAGGCAGAGGCAGGTGGATCTCTGTGAGTTTGAGGCCAGTCTGATCTGCAGAATGAGTTCCAGGACAGCCAAAACTGTTACATAGAGAAACCCTGTTTCAAAAAAAAAAAAAAAAAAACGGTTTGTCTGTGAGTGTGTCTGGTCCCTAAGAACTGAATTTACAGAGCTTCCATGTGGGTGCTGGAAATTGAACCTAGGTCCTCTGGAAGAGCAGTCAGTGGTCTTAACCACTGAGTTATTTCTCCAACCCTGAAAGAGTATTTGTGAGTTTTAATTCCACAGCCCTTTTGTGTGTGTGAATCTGAATATAATTTTAGATGCCAGATTGTCACTTTAGAATGTACATGTCAAGCTGGTGTGGTGGTGCCTACCTGTAATCTAGCCCTCAGGAGGTCAAGTAGGAAGGTCGACAGTTCTAGGCATACATAGTGAGATACTGCCGCAAAGAAAGTTTATTTATTTTTTTTTTTGGTGTTTCAAGACAGGGTTTCTTGTAGCTTTGGAGCCTGTCCTGGAACTCACTCTGTAGACCCGGCTGGCCTCAAATTCATAGAGATCTGTAGCCTCTGCCTTCCAAGTGCTGGGATTAAAGGCATGTACCACCACTGCACGGCAAAAATTTATTTTTTTAGAGTTATAGTGTTTAAGTATGTCCAAACTAAGCTTATTTTACAGATTGAATTTTATAGTATAGTCCATGTCCTTATTGTTAAAGACAGCATCTGAGGTTATAATCTGATCCCACACAAAGTAACTGTTATATTTCCCACTGTGAACCAACAGATAGCTTAAATACACAGTTACTTTTTCAGTAAGACTGGAGAATCTAAGTAACATGGCGGTGTAACTGTTTATTTGCAGAGTCTTTGACAGCAGCTCTGTGTCGTCCCAGATTCCTCTCCTCACCACCATCAGGTAGGCCTCCCTGCACCCGAGCAGCAGCAGATGATGCAGAAGGCGCATGCTAGGCATGTGACTCAAGGAGAGACTGTCGTTCTGGTTTTGCTCTGTGTTGTGTAAGCATCCTTGCCTTTCAGTCCTGTCCAGAAGAGCTCTTGCTTCTGGGTCTCAGTGACCCAGCTCTTAGCTGGCACGGGCTCTCAGCTTTACTCAGTACCTTAGACTCTGTCTACTTGGTGGGGCTCCTGTTTGTGCTGGCTTCGGTGGCTTCCGCACATGTCTCCCTCATGGCCCTCTTCTTGAGCCCTTTACTTTGGATGTGCCAGCTTAATGTCTAACGATTCCCTGTGCCAGGCCTTCTCTCTAGAGGTTGTTCTTTATCATGTTTGAAGCTGGGAGTGTGTTAGACTTTGTTAGTGTTAGTTTTCAGAGGCTCTATTTAAGCATATTTTGTTTCCTTTTTTATAGGACTTACTCATTTAATTTTATTTTTCAGATACTATGTTTCAGTTTATCAGTTTCCTTGGTTTTTGTTTGTTTGTTTTTGAGACGGGGTTTCACTATGTAGCCCTAGCTGTTCTAGAACTCCCTTGGAGACCAGACTGGTCTAGAACTCACAGACAGCCTCTGTCTCTGCCTCTTGAGTGTTAGGATTAAAGGTGTGCAACACTGTTCCCAAACTGTACTTAATTTATTAAGAGATAAAAATGTCGTTGTTGCACACACTATGTTTTGAAATATGTGTACATTGTAGAATGGCTAAACTGAGCTGGTTAACATGTATCACCTCACATTCCTTTTTACCCTTCCCTCTAATCTCTTTTACTGACTTAAGTGAATGATGGTTTGGGGGGGTAAAGGTGCTTGCTGAGCAAGCATGAGGACTGTAGAGTTCCATTTCTGAACCTGTGGTGGATGTCAAGCTGCTCACAACTGTCTCTAACTGCTGCTGGCCTTTAGGACAAGCACAAACATGGGATACTCATACACTGACATACACACAAGAAAAGTCAGATAAATCTTAAAAAGGTTTTAAAAAATCC